>NC_083277.1:32483391-32785918 GCF_963506605.1 Zootoca vivipara | reverse complement strand
TTAACTGTCAGGGGTACTTTACCTTTACCTTTTTTTCTGTTTTGATTTCTAACATTAATGTCACACTGTACTTATGGAACCGTGCCACCACACCACAGAAAATTCCAAAGGAAAGAATTGTATGCCCCAATTTTTGTCATATGAGCAGTGGTGGCATGATCATGAAAACTATGGGGAAATTGCAGTGCAAAACTCCTGTGACTTCCTGAGTTAGTGGGAATGCAAATTGATTCCCCCCTGAAAACAATTAACATATAAATGAGTGCTGAATTTCTGCTAGATTCTACTAGATTTCCAGAAGTGGCTTTTCCATTGTGTGAAAGATCACATAAAATACAAAAATTAACGGGTAAGAAAACACCATGAAGACTTAATAGAGTGGTGCCTGAATATGGTCTTACTCCTGTATTTAAAGAATTTGCACCTTCTCTGTTAAAAACAAACAGACAAACAGACAAACAAACACAACCAGCTTCTTAAGTTTCCCACTTAAAGGTTTAGGAAAATAAACAGCTTCTTTCCCAAAATTATGTCAGAGTGGCATGGGCATAGCCAGGATTTTTTTTAGGGGGGCAGGCTTTTTTAGAGGGAGGCAGAACCTCAGATTTTTATTGATTTGGGGAGAACTGATCATATCCAGATTCCCTAGGTCATGCAAAAGCACCATATAAACACATTAACTTCAGAGAGAGAAAAATCAGACTTAATGTACTGTAGATTTTGCCTCTTCAACCCAAAGGAATCACTTATGTGTTTGAAGGAATTGCAGAATATTTGAAGATGCTCAAGGCAATTATGTGGTGATGAACCAATGAAATCCGCACATGTTTTTAACAAAAAAAATAACCTCAAAAGGATGTGTATTCTCATCTGTAACATAGAAAAAGCTATTCCATTATCATGCTGTATTGATTCAACTTCTGCTGGAACACACACATGCAGTGGTCTGGATCCCAAGATTGCATTGCAGTGAGAAGAAAGCTCAGCTGCTTGAGTGTGGTATAGGATATGGGAATTCCCTATTTTCAGCAAATCCCCTTTCATCACCCACCCCTACTATATCACCAGTCATTCTGGAAGGTTTCCCCAATCTTCAAGAACAGCTTGCAGGGAGATGCAGAAGGAAAGGAGGAGTGTGGAAGTTGTATGATAACCAGCCTCATATAAACAAAATGCTTAAGTCTAATTAATGTATTAAGGGGTTAATGCCATAGAGTAAGCTGTCTGCCAGTCTTAGCTAGGCCACCCACTCTCACCTTGGAAGGAAGGAAGTCAAGTCTATTGTTTATTCCACCTACCATGTGAACTCCTGCATGTAAAGAGCTCAGACTGCATTGCTTTCTTTCTACAAGCCATCCTTGTGTTCCTATACAAATATAATTTAGGAACTTTCAATGCTTTGGAGCTAACCTAAGTTTTGCTGCCTGGGTTGGATGTCAGAGGTTGGATAACCATTTGTCATGTATGATCTAGTGGAGATTCCTGCACTGCAGGGGGTTGGACTAGATCAGGCACCCCCAAACTGCGGCCCTCCAGATGTTTTGGCCTACAACTCCCATGATCCCTAGCTAACAGGACCAGTGGTCGGGGAAGATGGGAACTGTAGTCCAAAACATCTGGAGGGCTGAAGTTTGGGGGTGCCTGGACTAGATGACCATCTGGGTCCCTTTCAGCTCTATAATTATATGATTCTATCAAGGTCCAACTGCTACAGAGGTACATAAAAGTTTGGCACAGGCACAAACAAGTACATGTTGCTTTGCTAATGCCCCTGGCATGGGCCTGTGGCAAGGAAGATTCCCATCAGCACTTTTTGGGATTTTGCTGGAATTTGAAGAAACAAAGAAATGACAGGAGTATTTCATGCTGTCTTTAACCTTCTCTAGACCACAGCATAAATCAGATAATATCTTGTCCTCATGCCTCTAACAAAGATTGAGTAAGAAGTGTTCCTACCATTTTCACTGTATTCTGGACAACATTAGAAACAGCAGTAGGAACTCAATATTGCATCACAAATGAGATAAAACCTCTCCCAAGCACTCTAGGAAGAGGTGGAATCTTCATTTGCTTATGTATCATTTTGAAGAAGGGGAGAAACCACACGAATTTCTCAATCTATTTCTGCACAAAAGAGAGAGGGTATTAAGCCAAGCCACTGTTTGTAGCTCCGTTGACATGCATGTTGCAAAATAATTGATTTATTTATTTTTAAGTAGCTGAGACAGTTGGGAAGCATTTTACAAACTTCATGAGATATGCAGTGTTCAAGGGGCATCTTTGACAAATGAATTAGTTTATAAACAACATTAAACAATATATCATAATTAAATGTAGTACCTAATGGCATCCTCCTCCCTTCTATTAAGCAACATAAAAATAATTAAAATAAAGTTTTTTTAAAAAAACCTATTAAAAACTCTTTCCTAAATGAAATTGAATAGGAACAACTTGATGAGGTGTACACTGCTATTTACTGCTATTTGTCAAAACAACAGAGCCTGTCTTTAAATTACCACTATTACTGAATCAAATGGTACAGAACTGATTGCTTCTGTATGTGTGGCATCAAACTCTACAAGTCAACTATCAAGTCATTGTCACTCTTTGGGTTGTTACTGTACGTGTTGCCCACGAAATAGGAAAATTCTGACCCTTAACAAAATGAATTATTAGGATTTGTTAAAATGCGAGTGTTTCTTATAATAGGTCACGATTAGGAAAGTGATCCAGAAGTGCAGTTCAGAAGTGCTAGGCATCCACATAAACTAACTTTTTGGTCCCAGATTTCTCCAAGAGGCAGAATCTATGCAGAAGTACGGCAAGTCCTACTGAATTCAAGGGTGCTTTGCCTCAGGTAAGTGGTGTGAGGATTGCACCTATGACACAACTAGTTCTTCCCCCCCAGTTCCTATGTGCTTAGCAGGGCCGGCTCTACATAGACCCCCGGTGGCGCAGTGCACCATGGCGGGGGGCTGGTAAGCTGGGCGCCCTGCGAGGGCGGGGCGGGTGCAGGAGCGATCTCCGCCCCTCAGCACCAGGGCGCGCGATCTGGTCAAGACGGCCCTGGTGCTTAGGCTTTATCTTGGCTTGGGAATAACCAATTTGGGCTTGATACAATGAAACGTATCTCCAACTTTTAAACATATTCTTTTACGTTGTACTATGCATTTTGCATAGTTTCTCAGTAGTGGGTCAAGATCAGGCATCCCCAAACTGCGGCCCTCCAGATGTTTTGGCCTACAACTCCCATGATTCCTAGCTAACAGGACCAGTGGTCAGGGATAATGGGAATTGTAGTCCAAAACATCTGGAGGGCTGAAGTTTGGGGATGCCTGGTCAAGATGCTCTCTCATTAAGAACTTTTGCAGGTAAATTACTAGGTTGAATCCCCGTGATGGGGTGAGCTCCCGTTGCTCTGTCCCAGCTCCTACCAACCTAGCAGTTCGGAAGCACGCCGTGCAAGTAGATAAATAGGTACCACTGCAGCAGGAAGGTAAACAGCATTTCCATGCGCACTGGTTTCTGTCCCAGTGTTCCGTTGCTCCAGAAACAGTTTAGTTATGCTGGCCACATGACCCAGAAAGCTGTCTGTGGACAAACGCCGGCTCCCTCAGCCTGAAGCGATATGAGCGCCGCAACCCCATAGCCACCTTTGACTGGACTTAACTGTCCAGGGGTCCTTTACTCTCTTTTTTTACCTGTTAGGTTGATGACATCCATGTGGCAAAAGGATGTAAATTCAGAGTGAATAAAGGAGTTTCGAATTCAAATTTTAAAAATAAAATAAAAGGCCGGATCTGCCACTCTTTCACAGGATCAAGTAATTTGCTTTAGGTGTTCAGCTTATCTTTATCCATAGTTGAACTCTGGCTGCTTTGCAGAGGAGACACAAAGACAGAGATTGAACTCATTGTCTGAAGCAAAGAAAATTTTCAGTACAGAAATACGTGGAGCTGTTCAAAGCTAATCACTGTTAGAATAATAGGAAATAATGAGCAGAATGTTAGGAATTCTCTATGATTTTCTTGTGAGCCATGCATGCCCTATTGGGTCATGGGCTGTGCCCTGCTGTGCCAAATCTGCTTCAAATCGCACCACGAAGAGCTGCAAAGTTATTCAGGGCCAAATAAAAGGTTTACAGACGACAAATCTGTAATCTTGCTTTATTATTTTTAAATGTGGTCTTTTCCCTAAAACAAGCACAATCAAATCAGTGTCCATATAATGATTTCACATTATTTGTACACCCAGTCAGGTAGCCTCATGGAAGATAAGTCTATCAATGGGTACTAGTTATGATGGGCTATGTTCTATCTCCACTGTTGGCGGCAGAGTGCTTCTGTATTCCAGTGGGGAGAGTATTCTTGCACTCAAGTTTTGCTTGCAGGTCTTTCATAGACATCTTGTTAGCCATTGCGAGAACAGAATGCTAAACTAGATGGGTCTTTGGTATGATCCAGAAAGGCTCTTATGTTCTTAAATTTGTTTATGTGTAACTATCACTAAATTTAATCAGAGGGCAGAAAGCATTGGCTACACTCGGAACAGGCTTTCTGATAACAACACACAGCAACTGAATCTGGCTAGGATCAGAAATTGGAATGACATCCCTTTCTCAAATCACTGGGCTAGGTTCTTGTGGGATTAAGGTTTGGAATAGTTACGTTGTTTGAGAAATTTAACCCAGTAGTATCAGTTCTGCCAGCAGGATTCCCCCCCCCCCAAAAAAATTACATCTCGGTTCTGTTGAATATGGCAACTCGTGAAAAGCGGATAAAAACAAATAAAGGCCACTCCCACTGATTTTAATGAAGCTTATTATCAGGCCTTAATGTTAAGCAGACTGATAAATCTTGCTTTAGAAGAATTCTTGCTATTCTCCTTTTTTGCTGCAAATCTGAACACTAGGTTAAAGAAAAAAAGAGGCAGCTCATCTCAAGAAGGATTATGAAAGTATTTGGGGGATTATGATATTATTACTTGCATGCCTGACTCCCTAACCCCCCTTTCAGTTCATTTTTTAAAATGGTATCTCAGCTCTTTATCACAGACCAAAGATTAATTTTGAATTTCTGCTGATTTTATTAACTTGAGACAATATGTTTTAATATTCCCCGTGACATTCCTTAGCGTCCACTTCCCAAAAGATTGAATAATTTTCTACTTGCTTTTGTTGCAATGAACTGTATTTAAAGGAACAGCTTGTAGTTTGGTTTGGAAATATGTAATTTATCACTATTTTTTTTCCTGCAAAATGCCTTTTAAGTCGAGGACTCTTATTCATAAATCGAATATACAAGTAAAACATAGACCTGTATTAAATTTTTTCCCTCATACAACTGAAAAGGCAGCATATTTTAAATAGCATGTTTTTGATTATCAAAATGGCAATCATATTATGCTGTAGTGTATTAGCTTATGTTTGCATTGGAAATATTTTCCTCTTGGTAACAATGATGTTCCATTCCATTTCACTGCTACATTCATTCCTTATAGTAATGTTTTTGTCCATTGTTCTCCTTCTGTATTGATAAGCCTGAAAGGATAATTCATCAGATGAATCCTACCAGCCATTTGACTGATCCTCGGCTTCTCTTGGCTTTTAACATGGTGTATACATACAAAGGGATCATTTATTTGCATTGCTATTAATCCTCACTACCTTGAGGGTAGTTTCTGCCTTGTTTGAAGATTATTGTAATTAACAATCTTCCCCAAAGGCCTCACTCTTTTAACAAGAAAGCAGCAAACTTTCATCTTCTCATTTCAAAGACAAAGGTAAAGGTTCAAAAGTGGTGATTATATTTATTGCATGCAGCCAAGCCCTTGTCCATTCCTCTATGCTTGTTTTGGCCTTCCCTGCAGATCAAATAGCTTAATCACAAGCTTGGTAACATAAAGATAAGGTAAAGGTAAGATAAAGGAAAAGGTAAAGGACCCCTGGACAATTAAGTCCAGTCAAATTTGACTTTGGGGTGCAGCACACATCTCCGCTTTCAGGCCTAGGGAACTGGCATTTGTCCACAGAGAGCTTTCCGGGTCATGTGGCCAGCATGACTAAACTGCTTCTGGAGCAATGCAACATCATGACAGAAGCCAGAGCGAACAGAAACACTGTTTACCTTCCCATCACAGTGGTACCTATTTATCTACTCACAATGCTATGGTTTCGAACTGCTGGGTTGGCAGGAGCTGGGCCGTTGTGCAGATTCGAACTGCCGACCTTGCAATCGGCAAGTCTAAGAGCCTCATAGTTTGGATCACTGCGTCCCCTTGTGTCCCAAATCATTGTTTAAGCATTGTTTAAAAGTTATGATGGGGTAACAGTTTTAATCAGGGTTTTTCTTTACCCAGAACGCACTGGAACTCAGTCCCAGCACCTCTCAAGTATGTGCCATTGCCATTCCAAGAGAACGAGGGAGGTGAGTTCCAACACCTCTTTTTCTAGAAAAATAGCACTGGTTTTTAATTATTTGCCCATGAAAACACTATATTCACTGTACATGAAGACCTAATCTTAAATTGCTTCTGATCTTGACACACTTGGATCCTCGTTTAGCCTACAAACTGTACAATGTTACAGTGGACACAGATTATTTGACTTCTTCAGAAGAAACATTGTATTAAAGAGAGCCAATAACCCAGTTGCATTCCACATCATAACACTATCCAATCTGCTTGTTTTGTACTAAAACAAAAGCTATCCACTCAAAACTCTTGCTCAGAGGCAGCGACTGAGTCTCATGTAAGTATATTTAGGACTGCAGCAAGTGTAACACATTGCACAATCTTGAGAAAGCAAAATGAAAGTGAGAGAAAGGGGGAGAGAGATTAACTTTGCATGTAACATTTGAACACACACACACACACACAGAGAGAGGGGGGAATGAAAAAGAGAAGTAGTAAGCAAGGTTTAAAAGGAGAAAATATTTTAACTCAATAAGTTTAAAAGGTGGAAATACTTTAAACTCAGAAACGTCTGTTCATAAGCCTAGAAATCTCCAATTTTGTGTCGGTAAAACAATTGCAGTTACAAATTGAGTCATAAAAGTATTGAATTATTCAGATATCAACTAGAGAATGGTAATCAAATTACACATTTTTAAAAGTTCCAGTGTTTTCAAAAAGTCTTTTTTCTTCTGTGAAATGAATGTGCCAAAATGAGAGGGAGCATATGCTCTGACAATTCCAACATTGCCCTTATGGTGTGCTAATGATATTCTTGAAATGCAGTTAATATAGCCTGAAGTTCTAAAATCACTAGCTTCTGCAAGGCTTCAACAATGTTGATGAAACTACTCTGAAGGATTCATCTCACTACATTTCAATAAGCAATGCATCTCATATAATGTGTGTGTGTGCATATGCATGTGTGCATATATATTTTTTTTTACAAAATCTTAAAAGTTTCTCTGCTCAGTAAAAAGCATTTGTGTATTTGATAAGCCAATCAAGAAGAAGTAGAAAGCCCAACAGCACTTTCCATTTTAAAATGTCCAACAGAGTAAAATATAAGTCAGCCTGTAAAACTCAGGCTGCAAAATGTCCGAAGCTAGGATACAGGGTAATCTCAAGGTCTCTTTTATCATTCACCCTTTGGTTTGGTCCTAGGGATCTTATTACCCTCCAAATGTACATTATCTTGGTGACTATGGTTTAAAGGTGGTATATGAAAAGAAACAAATTGGCTTTGCAATTATATCATACAGACAAATCTGATTGATCATGTTATGAAGCCAAATCAGAGCAAGGTGTCATGAAGCCCAATCTTGCCTTCATCATGACAAAATGCAAGAAAAAGTATGGTGTGCAGAATGGAGCAGGATTAATTACCATAGCCTCCACCCCCAGCAAAATTGCCCCAGGTACGGTGGCTGAGGGCCCTATCCTACCTATCATTATTCCAAACTGAAATCAAGCATAAAAGAATAGACATTAACACTCATTTGCTACCTCCTCCTGCCCTGTGGTTTCACATGACGAGTGATATTGAAGGGGTATGTATGGAATATATTATAATCAACGATATCTGATAAATATTACTATGGTAATTTAACTTAATTAATACAGATCAATTATGTAACAATGTGATATATTTTTTAATCCTGCAACTTGTGTACTTTGCTCTGACATAAAGTCACACATGAATAAACAAACATACTTAAAACAGCATCCACTGAAAGCTTTTATAGATGTGGACAGGGAATGGATTAGGGGAGAGCAGACTATATGGCATTAACTTATCAGGAGTGGGTTTTCTCTAAGGCAACATGCGAAACCCAATATAGCTCACTTGCTTGTACCCGTGTGTCACTGGCAATGCCAAATCAAAGCAAAAAAGAGCCCTCTGAAACCTTGTCTTCTAATATTTATTCTAACAATAATAAACCTGAGTCTGCAGATCTGAACACCTTCCTCTTGGGATTTCAGGTCCCGCATGATAAATAACCAGTCAGAAAGATGGATTACACAGGAAGCTGTATCAGCAAGGAAGATAAAGGAGGTCATAAAATCTTCTAAGAATTTGTAGCTAGATGGCTTTCTTGAGGAATTTTATAAGGAAAGTGTGAATCAGATAATGCCATTTCATCACTGAAATGCTTTCAGCTCACTACAATTATAAAGGAATGGAGGTACTACTGTCAACACTTTAATTTTCAGTACCAGATAAAGATGAAGGGAAGCCACTTACAGGCCACACCTTGCTAGACTATAGTTTAATTCAAAATGAACATACCACTGGGGGGGATCAGCAAACCTCTGCACAGCAGAGAGGAGTTTTGAACCTTAAACTCCCACTTTTACTTAACTGCAGTTGATTAATATTAACTATAGTTTCTTTAAAAGAAGTCAGCTTGAAACCATGGTTCTGAACTCGGTCCAGTGGTGCTGGAGGCAAAGCTCACTGCAGCTTGCTGTGCTAATGCAGGTTGCGTCAAACTACATGGAGGTGATTGAGCTCTACATTGGGCAAAAAGTTCCTGCACTGCAGTGGGTTGGACTAGATGACCCTTGTGGTCACCTCCATCTCTACACTTCTATGATTCTAACCTTTTGTTCCTTCTACAAACAGCCACTGACCAACCGGGGGGCGGGGGATCATTGGAAAAGCATAGTATTTTGCAAGCTGCTGCTGAAAATACTCCCCATGTATGTTTTTAGAAAGAAATGATGTTGTAAACATTCCTGTTTAGGAATAAAGCAAACTTCATCTGAACAACTACTTTAGAACCAATAAAGACAAGTAATCAAGAACACTCAAAATTTCCATATGTTTTTTCTGCCATCAATCAGTGCTAAAGTTCGTGACCAATTCAACATTATATTGTCTCTTGATTTCTTATTCTATGATCTGTGTTGGAAAATGTGTTGTTTTCTATTGAAAAAGTTTACTCAGGTAAAGCACCACACATAGGCCTTCTCTCTTCTGATGTTCATGCTTAGTGCACAGACATCAGGGGGATAGGCCAAAGAAGCAAGCAATGTCTAGGACAGCATTGCCCACTTTATATTAAAAGCCTGAGGGGGTGGTGATTATCAAGTCCATTTATACATAAAATAACATATTTAATACTACAATTCTGCTTACTTTCTAGATTAGGCACTTTTGCAGGATGGCGCCAACATCCATCCCATCATCCAGCAAGGGACATGGACGCAGAAGGTTTTCTTGCAAGCCCTAAATCGGCATCGTGCCAGGCCAGGAAGTAGATTACAGTATGCCTGTCAATTGGCCAATCACAGGGAGGCTATTGGATTAGCCCCACCCCTGGGGTGGATCAGACTGAGCTGGCAGGCTTCTCTTTGGTCTGCCCTTCGGATATTTAAACCCAGTCTGTGTCACCATTTTCATTCTCTCCCATTGCTGGATGTGTGATTGTTTCATCACATGTCAGTGTTTACATTCCATGCCTGGAAAGTGTGAGAATGGAAGTCAGTTCTATCTCTTCTGCTGTATTGTACTTTTGCATTCTCTCTCTCTCTCTCTCTCTCTCTCTCTCTCTCTCTCTCTCTCTCTCTCGGAGAGAGATGTGAGAGAACGTCATGATTGCTTTGTCCTGTGCTTTCCATGACCTTGCTATTGACTACAGTTGGTCATCATATTTGGTGCCAGATATGAATTTATCCACCAGACTAACTGGCTCTGTTCTTTGGTTTTGCCTGCCTCACAGCAATTGTCACAACTTTGGTGATTAAGGTATTGGGTAAACCTTAGTCTTTGGTGGAGTGGAAGTTGTAGTCTATGCCTACCCCTCAAATCCTCAGGGGTATCTTGTTAAAGGGATCTGAAACTGGTTGTTTCCATCCAGAAACCCAGGTGGTAGATAGGGTGATAGCACTACTCAAGGTGGCAACCTCACAAGGTTGTGTTTCATAGGACCTTTTTGCCTCAGGTTGACCCCTACAGGTGTACTCCTGTAGTCGGGCTGGTGGTGCAAATGGTTTTCTCAATGCCTTGCCAAACCCTTCACCTGCCATCGCTTTTTTGATCCAAGCGATGTGTCCTGTGGGCTTTATTGGGAGATGGTCCTGGGTAGATGGGGTGCCTGGATCACATAATAAATATATTTCATACTACTATAAACAGAGAGCTGGAAAAATCACATGTTTACTTCTCTTTAGCCTGAATGCTTTTACTACCCCAAGGGAAATCCACTCATCTAAATTTTCTCTCCATTTTTCATCCAGATTTTCAGATCTGTTTCGGATTACATGGAACTACCTTATCACGTGGAAACATTGTACCACTGTGATATATTCTGATATTGCAATCATTCCTGGAAATGAAAGACCTGGCCACAATTATATGCCCTTTTGTGTAATGAGTACTATAGTACTTTATTGCAAGGGGCTGCCTTTCAAATTTCTTCAGAACATAGGAAGCTGCCATATACCAAGTCAGACCATTGGTTCATCTAGCTCAGCTTATTCCTGCACTGACTAAAAAGAGCTCTTGGTTTCAGACCAGAGCCTTTTCCAGTCATATTTGGAGAAGCTGGGGATCGAAGCAGAGACCTTCCTTCTTATATGATTTGTAATAGCCTTTACCAAGCTTTAGTCAGTCACAGTAATCAGGTTGTAGTCAGGAACCAGCCAATTTAATCATGTGTGCTAGTTTCACTATGTGTATTTTAATACACATTTTATATGCATTTTCCTGGTACACATTACTTGACGGGAGAAAGCTGCATTGCAAAATTAAGAGAAGTGACCATTTTGAAGGACAGCTGTACTTCCATTTGTGTGCTGTTTGTGAAAGTGTGATTTAGACAGGCTCACCTTTGCATATGAACTGAATCAAATCCCCCCCTCCCAATCCTCTACTTGGGACATTTAATCATAAGTATTCATTTGTTCGTTACATAAACCCTACCTGTAAGTGTACATTATTTTATCAGCTCTAATGGCTACTGCAAGTTTCTTATCTATGCTATCCTAAGGAACAATACTTGTTTTATATACATGAAATGACATTTCATGTCATTGTGATTTTAAAAAGACACACAGAGAAAGTCTATACAGATTGAATACCATTCTTTCACCCCATCTGTTTCTTTCATATGTCTGCAGAATCTAATCTCACTTTCTAAGCTGTCTGTATATTTTATCAAAAGGAAAATGATTTTCAGCTGACACAGAGAAGACAGGAGTAAAAACATTATCTTCATGAGTTACTTTGCTAAATTACATAACAAGGGCATATTATTTCTTTATTCCTGACAAATCCACAGAACTTTCATCTTTAAACAAATTAAATTTAAACCAATTAAACAAATGTTCACTTTGCTTTGATTTTTAGCACTGCCTTTGTTGCACTATGAATGTCACCCCCTCCCACCTTGAAACTATTTCCAATTGATCTCAGATAACCATGTTTTCCCCCCAACAGTGTCTCAAATACCAGGAATGTAGAGGATGCATTTTAAGGTGACAGTTCTTTCTTGCAACTAAGGCTCAATAAACTCTAGAGAATGAGCTCTGGTGAATTAGACGAAAGGCCAGTCAAATCCAGCATCCTATTTCTCAGAATGGGCAACAAGATGTCTTTGCAAAACTTACAAGCAAATATAGTTTCCAAGGCACAATTTATAATAGTGTAAATGAGGCAACTGCACCAAGGCCCATGCCTGCAAGTAAGTCTCTAGCCCTACTGGCAGGAAAGTTATAAAGCCAAATGCACCTTTCCAAAGTAATTTATGTGAGATACGCCAGCCTGGCTACTCCCACCTTTCAGTGCTTTTAGGGAAATGTGGACCTTTAGTTAAAGGAACCAAAATCTTATGCTTATGGTACAAGCACTTAAGCCCCATTTGCAACCAGTTTTTGCCTCCTTCTATATTCTCACAGTAGCCATGTGAAGTAGGTCAGGTTGAGAGTTGGTGACACACCTTAGTTAGTAAGTGAGCTTGGATTATTTCCATTTTTCTTTATTATTCTTTATTAAGGTTGCCATAATATTTTTCTTTATGTGTTATGTATTTCTTTTGTATTTTGCTGACAGTTGTGAAATGCTCAGAGGGTAGACATCTAAGGGAGGATTGCATGCACAAAATGAGGTCTACTTGAGCAATGGCACTTCCCACCTTCTCCTCTCCTAAACATGTTCTGTGGGTTCCCCAAACCTCCACAGTAGATTTAGGAGGCCCAGGGACATACAGGGCGAGGAGATTTTTAAAACCCACTGAAAATTTTCTGACTGTAGTCATCTTGTTTAACTGTTAAAAGGATGCAGACAGCAAAGCTTTAAAAGGCTCTGGAGAGAGCTTCTGGTGCCAAAATTGTTGGTTGGCTCTTCAGCATGAAGAGAGTTCAATCAGTGCAGAACTTTCCGTTATAGTTTGTGCTGTATGTATTTAGTTTGTTTACCTTTTCTTTGCTATGAGATTAAGTCATAGAGAGAGGTATGAAATAAGAATGGAGGTTCTAGCAGGGGAGTGCAGCTATCGTATACCCTTGACTGAAGAATGATACACCCCTTCTATCTGGGATGGTTGTCCTCTTCCACTGAGCACACAGCTTAGGAGGGACACACATGGAGCGATGAGGGAGGGAGGGGACACCCGCCTAGCCAGCCAGATCAACCCTGGTGATCAATGGGGTGACAGATGTCACAGCCAGATCGCCTTAGATGTTTGTAATTGCAGAAGTAGTGACATAAGCTCGCACCTGCCTCATGAGGCAATGGCTCTGCCAATGGTGGACTTGGGGCTCTCAAATTTCAGCAGTTCCCTGTGCAGGATTGAAATTTGGTGCCCCCACCTCTTCCACTCCCTTTTACAGCACTGTTGTGGCACCTCCTGCAGCACAACACCCAGTGTGGCCACACCAGTTGCGCTACCCTAAAACCTCCTCTGGATCTGCAAGGTGAGAAACAGGCACTTTCTTCATGTTCAGAAACCATCATACTAACTATTTCAAATGTTATTGGGATGAGCTATGGTAGTAAAAGTAAGATCCAGCTTGAGTTGTAGCATATGCTGTCCAAAATTAAGGTGTGGGAATGACAGGAGATAAATTCATCTAAAAAGCACTGCAAAAAAATTGTTGTCAGTGTTTGTACCCCTACTTCCGAATCTTTGCTCAGTTAGAATGTGCGAAGAGTAAGCAGCAAAAGTGGCCATGAGTTTACAATATATTCTTTTTGCAGTTACATCAGGCACAGAAACACATTCCTCCTAACTTACTGCTTGTATTATTTTATTTCTTAATTCCATAATACCTGGGTTTTAAAATGTTAATACCTAAAAGAGGAGATTAGGGAGCTGTTTTCACACAAACCCCACTCCCTCTCAAGTTTCCACCTCAGACTGCGTATTTCAGACTAGTGAAAAAAAATTCTATGCTACTTTTCATAAGCTAACCTTGCTTCTTTTCTAGGCTTTTCTAGGCTAACCTTGCTTCTGTGGGTGATCAATACACCACAAATGTCTAAGCTCAGGTATGTAGGGCCAAGTGGGTATGCAACAATTTGAGTGAGGCCATAGCTTTCATTGACTTATATGTATGAGTGAACCTGTTAGTTACAACTTCTGTACTTGTGCAGAGTGTAAGCACAAGTACTTAGACAATCTGACTTCTAAGGAAGAGGGTGGACGTGCTTCTGGATTACCATACTTTTCTGTATATAACACTAGGTTTTGTTTTGTTTTTTTACTAAAAAATAATGTTAAAAGGGGGGGTAGTCTTATACACAGGGGCAATCTTCCCCCATTTTCTTAATTTTAAGTCCCCAAAAATAGGGGCCATCTTATACAAGGGGGCGTGTTATACACAGAAAAATATGGTAAATGCAAAGAGGGTGTGGTCTTTTAATAAACAGCTATAGAGGTTAAGTCATAGTAATAGCAAATTATGAAAACTTTCTTTTAAAAAAGAGGGGGCTTGTCACACACAAAGCTCTATTGAGTTTTGTAAAGCAGTGGTAAGGAACGCTTTTGAAGCCAAGGGCTACATTTCCTCATGGGAAACTTTCTGGGGCACACATGCCAAAAGTGGGTGATGGAAGACCCGGGGGGGGGGGGAACGTGGCTAGGGCAAGAGGCAAAAAACAGGTGGAGGAAGAGACATGACATTTCAGTGGGCAACATTCCAGCTGCACTAAAGTCATAGATTCACACACACACACACACACACACACATACTTCTCTCTATCCTGGCAAGCAAGAGGCCATTATCACAGTTTAAGGATACACCCCAGTCATGCAAAAGTACTCAGAGTAGGGTACGGAGCAGAACTAGTGAAGGAAATGGCTTAGGGAGAGTCTGGAAGGCCAGGCAGATGTTCAGACAGCCATATTTATTCTCAAAAGTTAAAGTTTCCCATCCTACTGTAAAAGAATAAATTTGTTGCATGTTCAGTCCCAGAGACCTCCCCCCTAAATAAATTCACACTTGACTCAAATTTTAGTTTGGTTTTTGGCAGAATTTAGGCCACACCTTTATTGATTACAGAAAGTGAGTGGTTGCATAGGCTCTGGTTTGACTAGCTCCATGCACCCTTGCAGGTAGTGCTGACCCAGGGCACCAGCATAGGTCAGCCAAGGGTGAACACCTGGATAGGCAGAAAGCTGGGAACAGGCTATGTCTGCCACCCAGATGTCCCCCTGGACTCAGACACGGGCACAACCCCTCTCAGGGGTTGACCAAACCATTTGAGTCCCTGGATTCCTTTAATGGAATACCCTTCACATAGGGATGGCGAGAGAGTTCTCCCATCCCTATCACCTGAACCAGTGCCTATCCGCAACCTTACAAGTTGTGACGATTTGCTACGCAGCAGGCGAAACCCAAGTGGCACCAGCCAATCAGCCAAGTGGGGGAAATTCCTGCCGTGCCCCTGTCCCAACGACAGACGACACATGACGGCATAGCAAGGTCAAGCGCAAAAAAGCCCTAAAAGTAGGGAGAGGTGGGCGGGTGTTCTGAATGCACCCACCAAAAGAGGAAGCTCTGGGTCATGTGCATGGGTATATATAGGTCATTCGATCCGTTTGGACTGTGCCCCATTGCCCAGATTGAACCCAACATCAAGGGACCTACCAATCAGGTGTTGTGGCTGACCAATCTTACCCACCTACAACACAGGAGGTCGGTCTCCAGGTCTCACAGCAACATGTGCCCTCTTTGAGGGAGGACACAATCTCCAGCTATATGCATTTCATCCTATATATTATTATTAACATAGCTTTTAAATATATTAACCTAGCTTTTAACAAAACCATGTAGTATGTACACAGTATATATCAAACACTCTGTCTTTCTTCACATTTCCTGATTGGGTCTAGGTCAGTGTTTCTCAACCAGTGTGCCTCCAGATGTTTTGGGACTACAACTCCCATCATCCCTAGCTAGCAAGACCAGTGGTCAGGAATGATGGGAGTTGTAGTCCCAAAACATCTGGAGGCACACTGGTTGAGAAACACTGGTCTAGGTAACTACCGGTATCTTCTGCAAAAATGGAATCACTGGGCAGCCATCCCTTCCACCTCATTTTATAATAAAACGGTGTCTGCCAAAGGACTGCACTTGAATATCTATAAACTGAGAGTTGTTGACCTTAAAAGTAGGAAAGTCAAATGTCAATGTAAGTCAAAGCTCTGTGCATGTTGTCGGTAAATTGAGACTGTAGTCGTGGCTTAATGAGGAACAGTTACTGCCAGCTAAAGTGATGTTATCCAATGCATATAAATAAGCACTTGCTGGAATATTTCTAGGAATATGTTTTACTCAGACAATATTCCACAAAGAAGGGAAGAAGGATAGAAATTGCAACAAGAAAGCACCAGCATTTTATACCTCCAGTTTTGTAATTTGATTAAAATTCATGAAACAACACTATCCACCGTACATTACTTTAAGGATTGGCATTAATCGCTGTCTTTCTAGTGACATCTAATCTCCAAGCAATATTTGCAAATGCTATTTGTTAGGTACTCAACAGCTTAGTTTTACATCATAATGACAGAATATAACAACACATAAAATTTATCATATAAAAATCTAATTCAATTGATAATTAAGGTACAATTCAAACTGCTGTTGAGTTGTTGTAAGTTGTGTTAAGCAAGTTATAATTCAAAGTCAGTTGGCTTACGCCATGGATAATAAAATGGATTGTGGAAGTTATAACTGTTGTACAGATCAGAAACTTATAGCTAGCTAAGTGAAGCATAGCATCGTCTCTGTTAAGAACCATGGCAAACCACTCAAAGATTGCTATTTGCAGATCTGACTTCTGGCACAGACAACTGAAGCCAAAGACCTATTTATTCAGAATCTTCCTACCCCAACACACTGAAGACAGTTAAATGTGGGAGCACTTTCTTGGCTAGCAATAAATGTAAACAATAAATACTGCAGTTTAAAAACTAAATATGTCATTAACTGATTCCTTGTAAGCAGCTCAGTCAAATGGTGGCAGTATGGTTCCTGCCAAAAAAATATTTCCTCATGGTAAGGAATTGAGAGAAAAGCAATGACAAACCTAGACAGCATCTTAAAAAGCAGAGACATCACCTTGCCGACAAAGGTCCATATAGTTAAAGCTATGGTTTTCCCAGTAGTGATGTATGGAAGTGAGAGCTGGACCATAAAGAAGGCTGATCGCCAAAGAATTGATGCTTTTGAATTATGGTGCTGGAGGAGACTCTTGAGAGTCCCATGGACTGCTAGAAGATCAAACCTATCCATTCTTAAGGAAATCAGCCCTGAGTGCTCCCTGGAAGGACAGATCGTGAAGCTGAGGCTCCAATACTTTGGCCACCTCATGAGAAGAGAAGAATCCTTGGAAAAGACCCTGATGTTGGGAAAGATTGAGGGCACTAGGAGAAGGGGACAACAGAGGACGAGATGGTTGGACAGTGTTCTCGAAGCTACGAACATGAGTTTGACCAAACTGCGGGAGGCAGTGCAAGACAGGAGTGCCTGGCGTGCTATGGTCCGTGGGGTCACGAAGAGTCGGACACGACTAAACGACTAAACAACAACAACAAGGAATTGAGCATAAACTCAACTATGTACTAGAATTGCACTAGCTTTCTAGGTAAGGTCACCATTCTCCCTTGAATGCCTCCGTACTGACTCCACTTCTTCTGTGCTGCTGATGTTCTATTTGGGATAGCACTGATCCAGTGAGCAAGTTTGTAACATTAGTAAAGACTGTTACCACACACACACACACACACACACACACACCAATACAAAAACATTATACGGTGCCAGCCACACCATCACCTCAACATATAAATTTTAAATCACATGCTGAAAAAGACACTTTAAAAATATAGCAAATTAATTGAACAAGATTACCATAATATATCTGCAAATGTGGTTTGAGCCAAAAGTGATAGCCCATGTGATGAATAAAACATAAAATAATAGTCTGGTAAGCAAAATGATGGTGATGGTGATGATGATGATGAATAGGAACTCCTGAAAGTAAATGTAGAAACTAGCTTCTAAGAGTTTTCTTTCTGCTTATCCTTATACATTTTTTTGCTGTGTTTCTTCTCAGTTGCCCTCTACTCTTTTTACTCTTAAAAGCTGCATTCATTACTGCCATTTCTGTTAAGATGATTAGTGATTTCGGCATTTTATCCTACTGTTTTATTGACTGGTTGGTGTGTACCATTTCAACTTGATTCATGATATACAGTTGTATCAACCTATAGCACACATACCTTGGGGAACTGACTCAAAAAACGAAAATACAGTGGTAGTTACTAAGACTTTTGGAGAAGTGCTTGTAAACAATGAATGGGCAACACTTGATTTCCATTCCAGAAATAATCTTTAACCTTTACCATCCCAGTCTATTTGGGCTATAGATTTTGTAGAAGAGATTCTGCCTGAAAATTCTGCCTCCCACCTTTACAATCCGAAAAGATCCTTCCACCTAACACAGGTATGTACATTTCTGGCTATAAAAGTCAAAGGTATAAATCAGACCAGCCAAATCTCCTCCCCAAACTAAAGTACTGTACAGTAAAAAGGTGAGATTAAAGAGGATAGTAAGCAAGAGGATCAGATGAAATCTGCCAGGAGTTTTCAGGCAATGCTTATTGTCCTGTAAAAAGCAAAACATTTTCCAACTTCTTATGCTCCCGTGAAGAGCAAACATTTTCCAACTGATATAACCTGTTCACACAAGCATAAAGGTATGCCCAATTCTACATCCCTTAAACCTCAATGATGGCATTCACTCTAAGCTGGCAGGGTATGCACAACGGAGCAATTCCCACTCAAGAAATTACCCCTAGGTGCACCCATTAAGAATTCCCTAGGGGCAATGGATTTTCTGCTTCAAGAAGCAATTGTTTGTTTATTTAAAAGGAAGATGTCCTGTAAAACCTATAAAGAATATCAGGGCCAAAAAAATTTGTGTGTGTGTGAGTGAGTGAGAGACAGAGACAGAGACAGACAGACACAGACAGAGAGTTAGGCCTTTTGGTTAGAACTTGATTGCATCATCTATCTGCCATTAATATTCCACAGAATATCCTAATCTAGAAAGACATGGTAAAAATAAATCAAGATTGCAAGTGTATGCAGCCTGCCATGGCAGGAAAGTCCTACACCTAAAGAAAAGTAATCAAGTAAATGCCCATACTTTGATGCAGATAACAGATGTTCCCCTTTCACCTCTAGTTCTAGGATGCTTTTCTCAAGCTTAAATGAACTAACCCTGTTTATCTCTTTTTATTTATAAAGTTTAAAGACGACCACTCATTAAAAAATAAGTTTGCAACAATCATATAACCATATAATAAAAACCATGTGACAATTTTAAAATCAGAGCTCAATTAACTATTATAGGATATTTTCTTGCCAGCATAAGCCTGGCGGCATAGAAAAGCTTTCAACCGACGCTTGAAGGTTAGAAGAGAAGGTGCTTCATGGATCTCTATTGGCAGAGCGTTCCACAGGATTGGCCCAATGACACTAGGCTTCCTGTTGCTGTCAAGTGAGCCTTTCCAACTCAAGGAATGATCCACAATGCTCCTCTCTACCCACCTACCATACAGGATTTCAGGGTGAAGGATGCAGGGTTATAAAACTAACATTGTGTCAGGCTACTGGCCTAGCCCAGAATTGTCTACACTGACTTGCTATGTCCCCTCTATGAACTATATAGCGCTGTGACTTAAGGGAGTTTTCCCACTTCAGAGACAAAAACAAAATGTAAAGTCATATAACTCAGCGTTTCTCAACCGCTGTTCCGCGGCACACTAGCTCTCAACAGCCACCACCACGGGAGGGTGGTTTTAGACAAACTTAAAGAAGCTGGCTGGATGAGCTCAACCTGAAACTTGCTGAGCAAAGGATTGTGCTGGCAGAGAAATCAGCGGCTTGTGAAGCCTTATTACAGGAGATTGCAACCAACATAGCAATTGGCAAGTGTTTCTTACAGTCATAATTATATAGTCAATATAGGGCGGCACAGAGTTAAATTTTTTAACTTTTTTAATGGTGGTGTGCCTCGTGATTTTTTTCATGGAACAAGTGTGCCTTGGCCCAAAAAAGGTTGAGAAACACTGATATAACTACACAAAGAGAAAGAAAATGATACATATTTTCAAAAGTAAAATTTGAGGCTGTAAAATTTCAAGTGATTGCTTCATTAACTGGAAACAGATTTTATATTCCAACAATATAGTATATTCCCACAAAAAGAAAATAGGGAAAGATCCTATCCTGTGAGATTTTTTATAATATGAGTGAAGAAAATGCACTCAACGGGAGCAGTACTGCTCAAGGCTTAATTTCCCTTTTCTGTGAGCTGTAGCTTTCCTAGAGGATTGAATGCTCACTTGCAGGAATATGTGGTATGTCCTTTGGGAGTTTCAATGAGACCAAGACACATGAAGAAATCTTTGGGGAGACATTTGAAGGAGCTGCTCTAAAAAAGCAGGCACAACTCCATTATATGGGCAATCTGATATATTCATCTATATGCTTATATTAACTTTAGGTCACTGGATGACTAGAAAACGAGTAAAACAGAGGAGTTAAAAGAAAACAACTTGAAGTGCCATTATTGTAAGGACATGAAGTTGGGAGCTGGAAAGTCACAACACTGTTGTGTAAGAGTGCTCCAGTTCCCAGAAGGATAACTGCTCCTTCTGTAAAACATTAATTTCAGCTCAATTAATGCAAATATATTAATCTCTAACCATACTACTTTTTCCCCTTCAGGGTACCATGGGACATGTGGCATTTAACCAGGTCTATCACTGAGCAAATGAACAATTTTGTAACCAAACTAGATGGAATGAGAAGAAAATTAATTGCAAATAGCTCTCATTATATTTTCTGAAGCTATGAACTTTTAAAATTATTATTTCTTACATCAAAATTTCTATTGTTTCTGCTTTAAACAGGAACAAGAATGCATGGTATGCAGAAATCCAATTCTGTTTAAGGATTTCATGATCCAAATGCTCAGAAAACAACATTATGGTGGTGTATTACAGATAATTTCCATTGAACCTGTACATTTATGGACAGGTTGTCAAAATCTTTCCCATTACAAATCCTATAACAACTGATGGAAGGCTTGCCTGATCCCAATCATCATGCTCTTCCCCGATAAGCCTATTGAAGAAATCCAAAGCAATACTTCAAAGTTGGTTCCTTGCATCTGAGCACGGAAACTAGAGAGTCACTGAATTCGATCTAACCACAGTCATCCATACATTCATAACATCCAGGCTAGACTCCTGTGATAGCTGAACTTGGGTCTGCTAATGCCAGCCCTTTGGAAACTTCAACTCATTCAGAGTACAGTCACTAAACTGTTAGCTGGTTGACATGATCAAATATCTATGACACTTAAACAATTCAATGGTTGCTAACTTGCTTCTGGGTACAATTGGCAGGGGGTTGGACTGGATGGCCCTTGTGGTCTCTTCCAACTCTGATTCTATGATTCTAGAAGTGCTGGGTATGACTTATAAACCACTCACTGAACATTCTGGGACTATTGTATCTGAGGGAGCGCCAGCTCCCAAATGTAGTTGCCTACCTATTAAGGTCTTCACTGGATCCCCATATCTGGACACCCCTACTTTCTGAAGTGAATGTCTATCAGGTGTAGAACATTATTGGTGGTTCTGTGTCATCTATGAAATGCCCCAGCACATCTACTTGACTAGAACCCAGGGCAGGCCCACCCATGAGGCAAGGTGAAGCACCCACCTCAGGTGGCAGGATCTACAGAGGCAGCAGATGTGGCCTTCAAGGAATGCATTTACCACTGCTGCTGTCACTACCACAGTGTCAGTAATAGCTGTGGTGTGCTCCTTGGAGGCCACATCTGTCACCTTCTCAGCAGCCCCCCCAATGGCACCTCTATGGTGGCCTCTCAGGAAATGGGAGGCACTGCTGGCTAGGGAGAATATAGTGGTCTCCTGGGCTCTGAACCCACCCAACGTGATTCATAGGCCCCCATCACCACCGAATGGTTTTTGACCATTGGTAAGGTTCAACAATCAGGTAACTTGATTTGATTTCCCGCCTTGTTCCCGATGTAGATCTTCACACACCCCTCCTTTCATGCCCCAGGGTGGGGGGGGGCATTCTGTGGTTCACCTCACCTGTCAAACATATGTCATTGGACACCGGCTAAAAGTATTCACGTGTGCCCAGGCCATAGCTGCCAAGTCTCCCGTTGAAAAATGTGGGATCAGCAGTGGCGCGGCACCGGAAGTTGCTTCTACGCATGTCTGGACATGCGTAGAAGCAACTTTCGGTGCCGGCGCTGCCCGATTTCAGTACCCAGACATGGGCAGAGCGGCACCTGAAATGAAGCCTCCCTGGCAGGTAGGAAATTCGGGGGATTTCTGGGATTTTTTTTCTATTAGGGATAACAGCGGGAAACAGATTAAAATCTGGGGGTTTCCCCGCGAAAAACAGGAGACTTGGCAGCTATGGCCCAGACATTAAATGGTTCTTAAGTTTATTGACTACTCATTTATTGATATTTTTTAGCAAATAAGCCAACGAGGGGACCCAAAACAGATTCTGTGGAGAAGGTGCAAAGATCACTTCCTCTACCTGTGACTGAGGAAGATATTGCTCTCTTGTTATTGGATCTAGAACCAGGTCAGAGCCAGCAGCTGGGATTTTGGATGCTGGCCTAGGTAAGAATGGAAAGGGACAGAAATGGGCTATACCTTCTAAGGAAGGGCTGTTTTCACAGAATTGGCTAGGGTTCCTGCTTTGGTGAATGCATCTAGCTTGTGCTTCTTATTACGGTACGTTTGAAATGCTTGAACAAGTTTGGGCTACATGAATCTCCCTTGCAGTAACCTTTCTCACCAACTCAAGGAAGACTGGATCAAGTGGAGATCAGAATGGACCCTCACAGGCTTTGTGAAGATACTTGAAAAAGTGAACTGGGGGGGAGGGAGATAGACTAGTACTCCCATTGTACTCCCAGAACGACTTCCACTGGCACGACGAAACTTCCCCTCTCCTCTCCTGCACCCCCAAATATGCACCAGAAGAATAGGGGAACCCTTGGTACATATTTGTTTGAAGGGGGGGCATTGTGCAGAAAGGCTCCACCAACTACTATTCCAGGGGTCCCCAGACTTACCGGGCTTTGGGCCGGTTCCCACCGCGCCGATCGCGCAGCGGGCCGGAGGGCGGGTGAGTGTGCGTCCGTGCGGGCCGGCGGGCAGCAGAGTGCGCGCCCGTGCGCATGCACACGGGCGCTTACTGGCACGGCGGCGCGCTTCCAGGTCGGGAAAAGCACCGGAAATCGTTTGTGCGCATGCGTATGGGCCTCCCCCGACCCGAAATGACCTCTTCTGGGTCGGGAGAGGCCCATACGCATGCACACAAAGAAATGACCTCTTCTGGGTCGGGAGAGGCCCATACGCATGCGCACAAAGGATTTTCAGCGCTTTTTCCCGACCTGGAAGAGCGCCGCCGCGCTGCGCGCCGTAAGAGCGGGCGGCGGCGGCGAGCGGCGGGGGTCGTCGCGGGCCGGATTGGGAGGCCGTACTATTCCATCCATTTATTTTCCTAGTTTCTACTCCATGTTGTCTCATTAGAAGTGAATGACCTGTCCATTCTAAGCCAAGAGAAGGAAAAGGCCTGAGCATGGCAAATTCTGTGTGAGCCTCAGCCACTCTGAAGTAGGGGTTTTAAGATCCCTTAATATTTTGGCATGAAAATACCACGGGGTGACTGGTCAGGTCTGTCTTGTGCTGCTGTGGGAAAAGAAGTTATTATGAAAGGCAAAACATTCTAATCCCTTGTATAATTGATCCTAGCTACAAAAATAAAAAATAAAACTCCCCCCCCCTCTCTCATTGTCTCTTTACTGGAAACAGCACAATAAGCTTTCTACTGGTTGCTAAGACAGGGCAAGTCTGAATATATGTGGAGCCTCTCATCCAAGAGGAAGAATTAACTGGAAGAGGACCTTGTCTTTGATCCCCAGAGACAATCCTAATGAGCAGGCTTCCCTATAACCACCAGGGGAAGACTTTTTCCTTTGCTAGCTGGCTTTCACTGAGCTTGGCATCAAAGTTTACACACTTACCAAATAATTGGCAGATTTTTTTTCTGTCAAGCTAATACATCCTAGCTGACACTTGCATTGTGGAAAAGTCATTGGATTTGACACAGTTAGAGGCAATTATTGCTGTAGGATGGAACCGTCTACTGCAATCACCATTGCATAAAGAAACTGGATTATTTTACGTTGTCTGATATATCTCAGTTTTTCATTCCTCTGTATATATTTTAAGGTAACTGGGTCTTAGCTGAAGCAATCTCTCTTAGATCAAAAAATACTGACTTTTTTGATGTTTTCCTGCTAAAGCTACTTAAATATGATATTTAAGGATCTTATTTAGATCTGTCACGTAACATCAAGACTCTCAAAGAAATCATTACTAGACAGGAAGTGCCAATTACATTTCTCTTGAGACGCCTCTCATGGAGTCATAAAAAAACCTGAAGACTGATAAAATTAACCCCCCCCCCGGGTCATAAAATAAAAATAAGTTTTTGGGGAGCAGACAAATGCCATTCTGGATAACGATAGAAAACATACTCTTTCTCCCTGATGACACACCAAGCCGCCTAGCTGCTCTTTGTTTCCACAGACAATCGCTTAAACTGAAATTATTGCTGCTTTGCAATAAGGTCTGTTATAGACTGAAATATCATGTAGGAATAATCAAGAAGTCCCCCATCCACAAACAACACATTTGCTCCCCACCAAAAAAATATATTCAAAATTATTTTTCAGACTTACAGCAAAAAAGAATTTGAATTCTTAATTCGAAATAAATATTTCATGCCAGATATGCACCAGTGTAAACCACAGACAAAGTATTGTAACATGTTCAAGGTGATTCTCAGTTTAGTCCGGCAACCTTTTGATAGCAAAATTTAAACAGAAACTGACAGATTTTTGATGAATATGTAACTCTTCATCACTCTCTTGTGAAACTGGTTGTTGTGATTATACATATTTAAGGTCTCACATTTAAGCGCCCCCTGCGAAACAGGCTCCACTGACCACTAAACTTTTATGGCTAAGAGTTAAGCTGAAACCAGGGTTCATACAAATATACTGTATTTTTCTGTGTATAAGACAGTTTTTTTTATTATAAATGTTAAAAATTGATGGTCGTCTTATACACAGACAGTGCAGAGGGGGGATGGGCGATCAGTGGAAGCTGCAAGGGAGGAGATTGTGAGTGGCGTTTGGTCAGGTGATTGTGTTAGGATTTCACCCACCCACCCACCCTGCAGATATAGGTTTGTTGGATCACGTGTCTGTATGTAATGCATTTCAGCTGCTGATTGTTAAAGCTATATAAGCGGAAAGGGAGATACACTGTTTGCTCCCTTCCTCCCACTGTTCTCTCACAGTGATGTTTTGTTTCAGTGTTCTCTCCGAGGAAGAAAAAGAAAGAGGAGCCATGTTTACTTTGTACTGTTATGTTTGATTTTGTTGCAATAAATAAGAATTAGACGTTACACCTCAAGGCTAACACTTCTATTTTGGACTCTGCTAGTCATGTGCTCATGTCCCAGGAGGATATCAGCGTGATGGGAGACCAGAGTGATGAATCCCAGGCAACGCCGCATTGGGGCAAGGCACAAGGCCTCGGCATTATCTCCCAACAGATTGGTGGCTGCAGCGATTGGCAATCCTGAGCCATTTAAAGCTTTGTCGGTCAAAACCAGCACTTTGTAATGGGCCTGGAAACGAATTGGCAGCCAGTGCAGTCAGACCAGGATTGGCAGTATATGCTCAAACTGTCTTGCCCCAGTGAACAACCTGGCCACTAAATTCTGCACCAGTTGAAGTTCTGAACTATATTCACAGGTAGCCCCATGTATAATGCATTTCAGCATAGATTACAGGCATTAGGCTATTCCTGTCCAGATAGGGGTGCAGCTGGGCCACTAGCCAAAGCTGATGTAAGACATTCCGTACTACCAAAGCCACCTGAGCCTCAACTGACAGCAATAGACCCAGAAGTACTCCCCAGCTGCACACCAACTCCTTCGGAGGGAGTGTAACTCCATAAAGACCAGGCAACTTGCCATCCATCCAGTCTAGAGAACCAGCCACTAACAGTGGCTGAGTCTTATCTGGATGGAACTTCAGCTGATTTGCTTTCATCCAGTCCATTAACAAGGCAAGACAAAGTACAAGCACATTCACTGCCACACTTGCAGATGTAAAGGAGAATTAAAGTTGTGTGTCATCAGCATATTGCTGTGACTTATTCCATAACTTCAAATAAACCCACTCAGCCATTTCATGTAGATGTTAAACATAGGGGACAAAATCAAACTGTTTGGAACCCCGTATTGAAGGCTCCACGGGACTGAAGAACACTCCCCAAGCATCATCCTCTGGAAACACCAAGCTAGGTAGGACCAGAGCCACTGCAAAGTGGTGCCACCCACCCCTAACTCAGACATCATTCCAAAAGGATACCATGGCTGATGGTATCAAAAACACGAGAACAGCTCGTAATTGAAAGGTGTGCTATCCTATCACTGCAAGCAGCAAGATGGACAGCTTACCCTAGATTTACTTCTGAGAAAGCATAAGTAGTTTGCCAGTTTACTCAATAGACTGGAATGCTTACTCACAAGTAACAAACTAAATTCCACATGAAAGAAGAGGAGGAGTTTGGATTTGATATCCCACTTTATCACTACCCTAAGGAGTCTCAAAGCGGCTAACAATCTCCTTTCCCTTCCTCCCCCACAACAAACATTCTGTGAGGTGAGTGAGGCTGAGAGACTTCAGAGAAGTGTAACTAGCCCAAGGTCACCCAGCAGCTGCATGTGGAGGAGCGGGGATGCAAACCTGGTTCACCAGATTATGAGTCTACCGCTCTTAACCACTACACCACACTGGCTTTTCCCACTAATTCAACTACAGTATAGCTTGGATCAAGCCAGAGTTAGGCATGAAGGATAGGGGGAAACAATGAAGCCTCTAAACTTCTGGCATAAATATATAAATGTTTCAGCAGATGCGTATACGAAAGCTGAAACATTTTAGCGCTACTATTTCCTTTGTAGTGAAAAGCATTGACATCTCACTAGGATATAGGCTCACAGCACTGGAACATCAACAGTTTTAGAGAAATTACTGGCATGCTGTGTTTGGTTTACTGTCTACCACCTTTCATTTTTCAAACTGTATCAAAACACAGAGGGTAACCACTCCAATTTCTTTCACAGCAGCTATGCTGGGTGAGAAAATTTGTTAGGGATTAAATAGAATGAAGTATCCAGAGCAAATGTAAAGTGTGGCCACCTACTAGTACCGAATGACATTGCTGAGGGTAGTATGATAAGGATTTTTCTGGCAATCACAAGGAATGTGAGTTTATGGCAATGCAATTCAGGGCAAAATTACATACACCCAGCAACAAATATAAAGTCTTGCATCTGATATGCCAGTATTTGCAGATAAAAGCCACTATTATAGAGTCACACTAAATGCACTGTTTATTTTCTGCTAGGCATGCAGTTTTATTCTGATGAGCTAACACTCTTCCCCATTTCAAGATAAAAACAAAAACTAAATTTCTGTCATTTCATTTACAGAAATGAATGGCACTAAGCCAACTGAATATCTGAGTGCTTCACTGAAAGTATTAATTTTGATTAAGTACTTTAGAAAAAATGGGATGAAGTTAACTCTTTCAATTACAATAATCAACATTTAATAACATTCATTAATAGCATTCATCATTTAACATTCAATCTTAAAAACATCATTTTAGCCCTTTAATTATCTAATTACAATTTTAAAAATTTACATATAAAAAAAATCTGCAGAATGGATAACAAAAATGTTTTGAAGAAATGTTGAAGGGAGAATAATGTAACTTATTATTCCTCATTTAATTTTTTTTCATTGCAGTAGTATTAAATAAATAAAACAAAACCCAGAAAACAAATCTACCCATAATTCACATATTTAATTAAGTTTTGCCCTTCCCAATAAAAACTGGCTTCTACCCATTAATAAACTAAAATAATTTAAGTTTACTGATCTATCAATTTAACCAATTTAAGGTTGAAGCCCTAATCTACACATATGCAATTTGTCTCAGTATATGTGGCTAAAATTTTATCATTTTAACTTCATGCTGTCTTTCAAAAGCCATACTGGTGGAGCTAAACACAAGGCTTTTCAACTTTAACGGCCAGTTATGAGGTTAGCCTTATTGGACAGACAAGACCTGAAAAGGGCTTTATTCAAGTGTTTGTTGCATGAACTGCTGTCACATTATACAGTGTATTACCGTCCTGCTAGGCACTGATGCTTTAGTCAGGAATCTGTCAGAGATTCCATTTTAAAAAAATCATTTTTGAACTCTTGATAATCCATGCATTCAAAGCAGCATTGAACTGAAGCTTGACACAGCTTGTTCCTGGCTTATATAATGTATATATATGCACACTTTAAAGGGAAAATTCTTTAATGGGCTCAATCACCATCATTTAGATGATTTCACTTTATTATTATTTTTCTTTTCTGAGCGCTTTTAGCAAGCAAGGGAGAAAAACGCTACAGGGCTATTTAGGGCACTTGCAGAGAGTTATAATAGATACCTGCCATGAAACAGTATTTTTTTATATTCAGCTGACCCATTTGATATGCTTAGATGAACAACCAATCTGTAGCTCCAAAGGTTGAGGGTCATTCTAATAAGCCATTGCACAAACTCTAAAGCTCCAATATAGCCATCAGTCATCTGCAAGCAGTACACTTTGAAGGGTAAGCTACTGCTGCTAAATTATCCTGTGGGGGATCCAACATTAACAACTGAAGAAAGCTTAAGCTCCCTGTACTACTGATAGGAGCAATAGAAGCATATTTCCCTGGCAGCTCTTCCTCCATGATATGACAGAAACTGCCAAATATTATGCTGTCTAGCTGCTTAGTAAAGAGTTGTACAAGTACAGAAAAGGATGGAGCCATGGTTTTCAATAAACCTGGATCTACATTGGAGGCAAATATGGGTGCAGCCTAGATACAGATGCTAAAGTATCATGGAAGTGGGTTGACCACATATTCACTAAATTCTGAGGCAGAGACATTATATAAATATTCCTTTAACTGATTTAAGTTTATTTTTTATAAGTCATATTTTTACTGACTTATTTGCATTGGATCAGATGGTTATAGAATTATGTTCTTTGTTCTATTTTGTCATTTCTATAGCTTGCAACTCACATACACAACTGAACCAGTATACCATTGCTTATCGTGCTATAGGTTACTTGTTAATAATCCTTTGTTACAATCCTTACAATGTAGCTTCTTTTTAAAGGGAAAAAACCCTGACAAATATATCCTGAGTAGAGCTCAGATATTTTGCACCACTGCAGTATTTCTTAAGACTTTCAGGATGATCAGGAAAACAAAACATATCGCCTAACAGTTCTGCTATTGTATACAGTATTCTGCTAATGTATACAGTTCTGCTAATATATGCAATGGAAGCCTAGACCCTTGGTTTGTCTGTAAGAGTGCACAATATAAAAGAACTATGTGTAACATTTTTATCGGAAGCACCTACTTTTTTCTTTAGCTTTGATTCATTTCATTCTGCACAACATTGTTGTTGCTAGTGGTAGTAATGTATGAATGAATGAATAAAATAATACAGTTGTCAAATGCATTTACAGTTGTATGAAGGTGTTGAATTGTCCAGTGTTCAGAATAAGAATGTTTTCATCTTATCAAATTTTAAGACATGTTAATCGTACATCTAGGTAATGCACTGTCCCCTGGTGCATTTTGTGGGTCATATCACACAATGTCAGAAAGAGGCTGCCTTTTACACTTCATTATTTTTCTAATTACCAAAGCCAGTCACATGAGATCTAAATTATGCTTGCAACTAAAGGGAGATGATTAGTGTGTTTGCTTGTCAATAAAGACAATGCCCCTCTCCTGTACACCTTCTTCAGCAGAGAATGGTTATCTAGAGATAGATAGATAGATAGATGATAGATAGATAGATAGATAGATAGATGATAGATAGATAGATAGATAGATAGATAGATAGATAGATAGAGATGGATAGAGATACAGATCCACTGAAAGGAGATAGGAGATAGATAGATAGATAGATGATAGATGATAGATGATAGATAGATAGATAGATAGATAGATAGATAGATAGATGATAGATAGATAGATAGATAGATAGATAGATAGATAGATAGATAGATAGATAGATAGAGATGGATAGAGATACAGATCCACTGAAAGGAGATAGGAGATAGATAGATGATAGATAGATAGATAGATAGATAGATAGATAGATAGATAGATAGATAGATGATAGATAGATAGATAGAGATGGATAGAGATACAGATCCACTGAAAGGAAGTCAGGGAGAAAGTAGAGGTGTTAAAAAATTGTCAATAGAGGAATGTAGTCCAAAGATCCAATTTCTGTAGGTGGTGAATACAATTCCTCCTGAAAATCTTGCCAGAGTTCAGCAAGTCCGGCATTTACCTAGCAAATGCAGCTGTCAAAAACATACCATAGTAAAAACAAAAAATAAATAAAAATTTCTTCCACTAGCACCTTAGAGACCAACTAAGTTTGTCATAGGTATGAGCTTTCGTGTGCATGCACACTTCTTCAGATACAGAAGAAGTGTGCATGCACACGAAAGCTCATACCTATAACAAACTTAGTTGGTCTCTAAGGTGCTAGTGGAAGGAATTTTTTAATTTATTTTTTGTTTTGACTACATCAGACCAACACGGCTACCTACCTGTAACTAATACCGTAGTAAGTTACATCATATGGAAAATACAACTCAGTCAGAAAAAAACAAACAAACTGTAGAACTGCTTGAAGGATCTTCTCACAGCAAGAACAACTGAAGCTCATTCATTCTTTTTTAATGGGCCATATACAGTGCCCTTGGTCAATAGCCTAAGGGTAGCAGGGTCTGGGTGGGAGGAATCAACTTGTGGGGGAAAGTGCAAGAAATACAATAGCACATTGGTGCTTTATATAAACACATATATCAGACTTGGTTTGCTTTTGTCTTGGTCCTCCATCAATGTGAGCTGCATTTTATACTGAATTGGCTTTCAAACCTTATTCTTGCTGTGACTAGTGCTCAGGGCATATAATCAAATTTAACACAAATCCAAAAGAATAAAACATAAGGTGATGCTGTTAAAACCAGCCATCAACAAAAGGTCAGGGCCTATGGCAATGAAAGTGGGGGTGGAATTACTCCCAAGTTTTCAAACAGATTTATTCCTCAGGTAAAGAAGCACCATTTATTGCAAGGCAAAATTTTAAAACTGGTACTAAAGCATGTTACAAGCTTTCTTAATTCAATTTTCCCTGGCATTTATCGTTTTTAATAAAATATCCAAATGTCAACTGGATTTCTAAAAATGTATTTATAGCTTAATAAAAAGTGTAAACTGGATTATTCAGGAACAGTTTATATGGAGTCCAAGGGCCTAAAATTGATATGGATTTTTTTTGTTTTCTTCTCCCATCCTAAAAGTAATTTTCCTTTACTTGCAATGGTTTTTACGGTAACTGGTACTTAAAGAGGAAAACAGCATTTTGTTCGCATTGCCATTCCTTCCCATGTATTCATTGTTCAGCTTCCATCTGTCTTCTTTTCATCACACTCAACCTTTATTGGGAGAAGACAGGCTGACAAGGACATCTTTGTACCTTTTCATTGCCTCAGAAATATAACTGAGAATTCTACTATTGACATAACCTCCTAAACAATTACCCTGTAAGTCAGAGCTCAAGTTGAGTGGCCTAATGTGCGTACCTGGGAGGGTGAATACCACAGTCTAAGATATAGATTTTCATTTGTGCACTAAGCTTCAGTGATTAAGGAGGGGTTTTTTTGTTTTGTTTTTGGCAATAAAAAGAAGAATCTAAAGTAAACAACACAACTTTACTCATGGAAGCATGCCAGAATCCAAGCCATATCTGGACTTAATGAAAAAGAAAATTCTGTTGCCGCTTGCTGAAAGGAAGCTTTGGAACTATGACATGGACTTCAACAAAACTATGGCTGGATTCAAGCCACACAGCCAGTGGGAAAGGAGACAGACAATAGTTGAGCTTGTATGCTAGTCAACCATGGTTTAAGTGCAGGGGTGGCCAGGCCTATGCAGAGCTTGTCTGAGGCGTGGGATGGGAGTCTTGTTATAAAGTTAAAAACAAAAACAAAAAACAGCCAATCCCTGACGGGCTCCTCCAACCAGCTTAGCTCTCCGAGCCCAAGGGCAAGTGTACCCAGCTATCCACTGCTCTGAATGCGCCGGCTCTAGGGGTAGTCTCGGTGGCGCAGGGCGCCAGGGCACGGGGCCGGCAGGAGGGCGCTGCACAGCAAAGCTGCGCGGAAGCTGTGCTACGCGCTGCACCCACCCACCAGGGCGGGGGCGCCGGAGCGATCTCCGCGCCAGGGCACCCGACCAGCTTGAGACGGCCCTGGCCTGCAGGTAGCTCAACTGTGGCTGTGCTAATATTGGTGGATATAATTTTCATAATCCCTGACTGAATGAAGCTGCTGTGAGACAGTCCAACAGTATTTGGAGAGCTGCAGCTTAGCCACCTCTGGTTTTGTAAGACATTAGTAAGCCTGGCCACACAACGCCCCTCTCTTCTTCTCTACCCACTCAGCCAGGAGAAGACATTCAGAAGCATCCACTTCAGCAGTTGGGTTGCTTAAAACTAAGCATAGTTATTGTTAACCACAGTTTGTCATGTACGGACAATGTTTTGAAGCACAAATAACCAAGGATGGAAATGAAATAATCTGAGTGATGGGAAGGAGAGTGAGAGAGCCTAGGAAGAGGCTAGGATTGTTTACATCTTGCCAAACTAAACCTTAGTTTAGCACAGCATCCAAACATGGCCATTAAGATTTCTCCCTCCAAAATGTTCAAGGTCAAAAGTCACATCAACTGTATCATTCATCACTCGTGATTTCATTCTATTTTGCTGCCCTGGGAGATCTGGTAATCATATTACCTCCTCTCTTCTCCCCTGCCCCTACCCTGCACTATCTGGAATCAGGTGAATGGTGACTGGGAACAGGTTGTGGCATTCTGTCAGCAGGATGCGCTCCTCAGAGAGGCTCACCTGGCACCAATCTTGACAACATCTTACCATTTAATTGGTAACATTGTATTTGCCTTGGGAGTTCAGCACCTAGCTCAGCCATTCTGCTGAATTTTCATGCCTTAGTCACAGGATTCAGCTATACAGCTGCAAATACAATATTTTAAGTGTTTAAATGCATTATACAAATATGACACTAGAGGGCGAATGGTGAGCTTATGGCAAATTCAATATATTTTTCAAAACTATTTTTAAAAAGCGCTTTCACAACATTTTTAATATGTGTCTAGATTCTACCACATTTTAAGTTTCGTTTTATTTTTGTAGTTTTTATGTGTTATTTTAGCATCTCTCCACACACTGTGCTGGAAGTTGTTGGGTTTTTTTGTTTTTTGTTTGCACCTATGGAAAGCACATAAATATCATAAATTAAACTAAGAATAGCCAAGCTGTTTTTGGACAAATATGTATGTTCAAGTGCAGCCTTCTAAAATAAGAGCAGTTCAACATATAGATAGGCGGCAATAGATTAAAGATGAAGAGTTAAAAATAGGGAAAGAGGAATTCTGTTAGTTATAAACCAGGACCAGATAAATCTAAAGAGCTTAAAAAAGTCAAATCAACTAACAGTTTCTCCCCAAAATTGCTGCATACTTGTTTCTACTGCAATGGAGAATGTTCTGCAGTAGAGAGTGTTATTTCACACATTAAGAAACAGGCACTACTTAGGACAAGGATAGTAGGCAGGGCTGGATGAAGACAAAGTTCCAAGGAAAGACATTTAGTCTCAGATTCATTTTGCTCGGTAAGTGTGGTGCTTTAAGGCACACTCCCCTTTGCTGTGCCATCTATAAATCTATTACCTGACATTGGAGGATATTGAGAGTGGTCTCTGACACAATGCAAGGGATTGTGTGCAGGAAAACAAAGTATGAAAACCCTAATGCAGCTAACGTTCTCCCAGCCAACGAGGAAGACCATTTTTCTCCTTCATGATTTAGAGTTTGAGATGAATTAAAGTTATATTTAATTCAGGTGTATTGTGTGCTAATTAGAAACTGATTGTATGTGGTTACAGTATCCAATCTATTGTCTAATTGTACACAGGTTTCTGTGATTACACACCCTTGCTAAGTATCACATTACTTTCCATTTATGAAAAAGAACAACTTCTCTTACACTTAATATTTTTCAATTTTCTTCACTTCAGCGTTTAGACTTCTGTCTTCAGAGAACTATAATATCTGTATCACTGCATCTTATGTCAGCACTTCTAATAAATTTTAATGTTCTAAAGTGAGCTCCATAGTAAGGACAATGATGGGGAATAATCTATTCTTAACAAGCGTAACCAAAGCTTTTAAAAGTAATTAGCTCTACAAACTGAATTTGGGTACAATACCATTTCTATATGAAATGCATTTAGTGAACATTAAGATATCCTAGACTGCAGGACTACATGTTTCAAAACTATTAATGAATATTTCATTTTAAAACTGTCTAAACTGCATCACTGAAAGCAGTATCAACAAAAGTTAAAGCAGCTGATTGTCCCCACTGGCTTTTAATAGAGAATGGTTTTTCCTCCCCCCTCCTGAAGAACTGCGAAGTATTTCTTTTAGTTTAGAACAATATAACTTGCAATACAGTGGGCTTCTTCAATACATGAAAGAGCACAATCATCTCTCCCAATATTACTCTTTGGACATGACCCTGCAGATACGACTGGAGACACCACAACACAGTGCAACAGACTCCCACAGAGTCCAGAAAGATACTATGGTCAATAGTGTGAAGAAAAGTGGATTAATCCCCCACCCTTTCAGAGGAGGACAGCTACCCTAAATCCAAACTTCAGCAGGAAGTGATGTCTTCCCAAATGCATCAAAATTTAATTGAGGAAGGGAGAGGGGTGGAGGAGGTAGCAGCAGGCACTCTGACAGATGTATGGAGTGCTACTTTCTCCCTTCTGGTCTTGGCTACAAGTCCCAGGGGTCCTGGTGGGTGAGGGGAAATAGGCTTTAACTCATTGACAAGGTTTAGGTTTGAGCATTTAAAATGCATGAATCGTGAGCAAGCTTTACTATTTAATATCCTGGGCAATCACCAGGAACGGCACATGAACTCCTTTTGGAAGCCTGAACATTCCATGCTTGAAGTGTTGTGTCAAAAATTGTGATGTTTGTTGAATACAGTCGGTCCAAATCAAAATGCTAATTTTCAATCCTTTGCATAAAACTTATTAACACATGATTATTAGTGCATCCATTGCTGTTCAACCTCAATATTTATAGGGCCCTTTCATTAACATTTTATGAATTAGCACATTTAGCTTTTTAATGGATTTGTGTCAAACCAATTAGGGTCTGTCACTGCTCAAAAAAACTTTATTATTTGTTTATTTTTTTAAAAAAATCTATGGCCTTGCTCTAACTTATAGGTTAGTAGACCATTAACTGCACTGTGAGAAGTGAGTCACTGTGAGAATATTGAACTGATTGTTTGCAAATGAGTCTTACTAACATGACTGAAACTATATCACTTAAAAAACAAAAACAAAATCTAAATGAAAATGAAAATATCAAGAGTCATCCCAGTGGCTATTTTCTGGTAGCTACTGACACAAATGGTTGTTTTGTTCTTTTATACTAACATGGGGAAATATTAATTTACTCATGTGGCTATAGCAAGTTTGTGATAAAGGGTTGGTCATCCTATATGGCTCAACCTGTCCTCTAGGTAAGAGACAAACTGAGTCACAGAAATCCAATTTAACAAAAAGAAATGATGTAATCTTATACAGAAGAGCAGATGAATAGAATAAACTACAAATGATACAATGAATTACAAATAACACAAACCAAGGCCAATGAATAAATCAGGCATCCCCAAACTTTGGCCCTCCAGATGTTTTGGACTACAATTCCCATCTTCCCCAACCACTGGTCTTGTTAGCTAGGGATCATGGGAGTTGTAGGCCAAAACATCTGGAGGGCCAAAGTTTGGGGATGCCTGGAATAAATGCAGGCTGGGGTGAGAACTCCAAGACTGTACCTTGTTTCATACATCTTCAAACACCAATTGAACAAATATGCATGGACTGCAGTCATTAACACCTTATTGCCTCAATTATTCTGGCTAGATTTTTCTTCCTTTCAGGAAAATATTGTCCCTGTAAATCCTGCTAAGAGTCAGTTACATGCTCATGTGCATATGAGTACAGCCAAAGGGGTTGTAACTCCAAACAACTGTGGCCCCAAAGTGAGGAATTTTCCTTCACAGAAGTAGAGTGAGAATATAAAAAGCTGGTACCCTCTAGTCTAGGGATTAATGTGCATTACCCCTTTATTTGCTCAGTTTTATAAGTATCACTTCTGCTGGACCCAAAAGAGTTTGTAGGACATTTATGATTATGTAATCAAAGATGCCAGCAGGACTGTACTCTGGAGTAACTGCCCCCTCCCCTCCCCTTCAGCAATTGAAATCCAACATGGCCACGCTGCAATCTTTGGAAGTGGCGTCAGTCCACTGCCCTTCCTGACCATCCCCTTGCCACAGGTGTGGGCATTTCTTTGGAAAGAATATCCACACCCACAGGCTGTGTTACAGACCATGAATTTAAAGCACATGCTCCCCCTCCAAAAGTCTTGTGTCAGGGACTGGCTGGATGAAGAGAAGTGGTGAGAGGCATGAGCCGCGGAACCCCCCCCTAAAGGTAAAGGTACCCCTGACCATTAGGTCCAGTCACGGATGACTCTGGGGTTGCGCACTCATCTCGCATTATTGGCCGAGGGAACCGGCGTATAGCTTCCAGGTCATGTGGCCAACATGACTAAGCCGCTTCTGGCGAACCAGAGAAGCACATGGAAACACCGTTTACCTTCCTGCCAGAGCAGTACCTATTTATCCACTTGCACTTTGACGTGCTTTCAAACTGCTAGGTGGGCAGGAGCTGGAACCGAACAACGGGAGCTCACCCGTCGCGGGGATTCGAACTGCCGACCTTCCGATTGGCAAGCCCTAGGCTCTGTGGTTTAGACCACAGCACCACCTGGGTTCCCAGGGGAACTCCTAGGAAAGCCTTAAAGGAGGAACGCTCAGAGTTCAGGCCAGTATTAGTTGGATGCTGAAGAGGCAACAGGCTTTAGTGAGAAAGAGGAGTCAGGTGCAGAAAGCAGTTCAGACTCAGCTGATGAAGCAGAGACAGGGGAGGGGACAGATGCTGCAGAAGCATCCTATGAGCTTGCTGTTCCTACTGTACAAACCTCCTCCACCACCCCCGAGTCTCCAAGGACACGGAGGGCTATGCATGCAGAAGAACAACAACTAGCACATCTGGCATAGTTTGAGGCTGCTTGGAAATCATCTGGCAGGGGAGGAGACTTAGAGGGAAGTAGAAGGGTGAAGACCTTCAGTCTTGGCAACTGTTTCATAGGGGCCAGTCCTGCTTGTAGGCGTTGCTGCCTTGTATGCTGTTTTCTTGGAGAGAACCAACTTTTTTGCTTGTCTCTGTGTCTTGAGTGCTGACCTGCATCTTAACTAGCTCTGAAATATGTATTGGGAACTGTAGCTCCCCCCCCCTCCCACAGAGATACAGTCCCCAGCACCCTTTGCAAAATATGGTTCCCAGGGCTCTTTGGGGTAAGCCTTCTGCTTTCACTGCCTTGTGCCAATCTTTTTATCATGTCTACAAGCAGAGAATATCATATAACTTAGCAACCACTACATTGAAATTCTCTGATAGCCCTATTACCTACTAGCAGAGCATTTGATACTAGCTATTTGTGAGCCAGCACTGTAGCCAAACCAAGGGTACTGCCAAACTCAGAAAAATGAAGGGAAGTTCCTAGCCATCAAGATGAATTAATCATTAATATGAAGATAAGTGGTAGGAGGGCAATGGGCTCCTGGAAAATGCTGAACTGTTTGATAGAGCAGCCACAGTAATATTAATGCTCATAGCATTTTTAAAATGTAAGCCATTGTCTTGCATAATAATTAATCAAAACAGATCCATGGAGCAACTACACTATGGAAAGAAAGAAACAGCACAGCATTTTTAAGCCTTCAGACAGTAAGAAACATTTGCCTTTAATTTCTGAATATGTTCATTATGGTGATTCTGTCTTCTTTAACCTAGCTGTAATATATGTGGTAGTGGAAAATGCTAGCAATAAACAGGCTTTAAGGTTATCAATCACACATGAGAGCCATTCATTTTCTCATGAAAATTACCTTGCCAGCATGAAAATGATTATCCCTTAAATACCAAGCGTCCATGGCTTCACTGCTGGATTATTCCCATAAGTGCATTCTCTCTAAATTGGTTCTCCTTGGTATGACATCAGAGCCTCGGCAAATCAAGATGAGCAGGTTTCTAATTATGCAGAAACCTGAGTCTACCACTGTTCAACTGTGATTTACTCTAAAAGTATTCCTATTAATTTCAGCAGGAACTGCTGAGGTGAAAAATACTAAACTTGAAACTGTGGGGACTAAATGTTATATAAACGCTCTACTTAAATTAGCAATTACGGTATGTGACATTAAAGTGTAGTTGGAATGGGAGAGCACTTTTCGTAAATATTGCCTCCTTTCACCAAAAGCGTAACTTGCATGGAATTCCTCATGAAGGCACCAACAAATCTGGCATTCCAGAGTGAGCATCATTTGCAGTCGCAGTGGGCTGCTACTTCGTGGCCAGTTTCCCCTTTAGTTCAATTAGGTTTCCTTCTTCCTCAGAACAGCACAGTAGTCAGCTGACTGTGTGACAACACTACCAAAGGAAAAAACAGTTAATTCAAATTGAAGGCAATATGATACAGGAACTGTAAGTTCTCTGTGAATTAACTATGTTTATCCTAACTAAAGTGCTCACATAATAAGTGAAATAATGGCAGAGAAAGTTTAATAAATACGTGACCCAGGTGGTGCTGTGGGCTAAACCACTGAGCCTAGGGCTTGCTGATCAGAAGGTCGGCGGATCGAATCCCTGTGACGGGGTGAGCTCCCGTTGCTTGGTCCCAGCTCCTGCCAACCTAGCAGTTTGAAAGCACATCAAAATGCAAGTAGATAAATAGGAACCGCTATAGCGGGAAGGTAAACGGCGTTTCCATGTGCTGCTCTGGTTTGCCAGAAGCGGCTTTGTCATGTTGGCCACATGACCTGGAAGCTATACGCCGGCTCCCTCGGCCAATAATGCGAGATGAGTGCGCAACCCCAGAGTCGGTCACGACTGGACCTAATGGTCAGGGGTCCATTTACCTTTACAATTATAAGTTGCATGTAAATTATAAATTTATTATTTCAAATAGTATTTGTTGCTATTTATATTTCATAATTCCTCCATTAGGAGAGGAAGTCGAGTTGAACCTCACTTACCTCTTATATTCAGCTATAATTTTGGTGAATTTTAATTTGCTGTAAGTCTAAACAGCAAATTAAAATTCAATTGTATGTAAGTCTAAACACCCCTTCATGGATCAATGCCTTGTCGTGGCGAAGGGGCTTGAATAACTCAGAGAAGCTATGAGCTATGCCATGCAGGGCCACCCAAGATGGACAGGTCATAGTGGAGAGTTTTGACTAAACGTGATCCACCTGGAGAAGGAACTGGCAAGCCACACCAGTATCCCTGCCAAGAAAACTCCATGGACAAAGACAACAGGCATATAAAAGTTATAACGCTGGAAGATGAGCCCCTCAGGTCGGAAGGCGTCCAACATGCTACTGAGGAAGAGCGGAGGACAAGTACAAGTAGATTCAGAGCTGATGAAGCGGCTGGGCCAAAGCCGAAAGGACGCTCAGTTGCGGATATGCCTGGAAGCGAAAGGAAAGTCCGATGCTGTAAAGAAAAATATTGCATAGGAACCTGGAATGTAAGAACCATGAATGGAGGTAAGCTGGATGTGGTCAAAAATGAGATGACAAGAATAAATATCGACATCCTGGGCATCAGTGAACTAAAATGGAAGGGAATGGGCGAATTCAGTTCGGGTGACTATCATATCTACTACTGTGGGCAAGAATCCTGTAGTAGAAATGGAGTGGCCCTCATAGTCAACAAAAGAGTGGCAAAAGCTGTAATGGGATGCAATCTCAAAAATGACAGAATGATCTCAATACGAATCCAAGGCAGACCTTTTAACATCACGGTAATCCAAGTTTATACACCAACTACCGGTGCTGAAGAAAGTGAAATTGACCAATTCTATGAAGACCTACAACACCTTCTAGAAATGACACCAAAGAAGGATGTTCTTCTCATTACAGGGGATTGGAATGCTAAAGTAGGGAATCAAGAGATAAAAGGAACAACTGGCAAGTTTGGCCTTGGAGTTCAAAATGAAGCAGGGCAAAGGCTAATAGAGTTCTGTCAAGAGAACAAGCTGGTCATCACAAACACTCTCTTCCAACAACACAAGAGACGACTCTACACATGGATATCCCCAAATGGGCAGCATCGAAATCAGATTGATTATATTCTCTGCAGCCAAAGATGGAGAAGCTCTATACAGTCAGCAAAAACAAGACCTGGAGCTGACTGTAACTCAGATCATCAGCTTCTTATAGCAAAATTCCAGCTTAAACTGAAGAAAGTAGGAAAAACCACTGGGCCAGTAAGATACAATCTGAATCAAATCCCTTATGAATACACAGTGGAAGTGAGGAACAGGTTTAAGGATTTAGATTTGGTGGACAGAGTGCCTGAAGAACTATGGATGGAGGCTCGTAACATTATACAGGAGGCAGCAACGAAAACCATCCCAAGGAAAAGGAAATGCAAGAAAGCAAAATGGCTGTCCAACGAGGCCTTACAAATAGCGGAGGAGAGGAGGCAAGCAAAATGCAAGGGAGATAGGGAAAGATACAGGAAACTGAATGCAGATTTCCAAAAAACAGCAAGGAGAGACAAGAGGGTCTTCTTAAATGAGCAATGCAAAGAAATAGAGGAAAACAATAGAATGGGGAAAACCAGAGATCTGTTCAAGAAAATTGGAGATATGAAAGGAACATTTCGTACAAAGATTACCATAATCAAGGACAAAAGTGGTAAGGACCTAACAGAAGCAGAAGACATCAAGAAGAGGTGGCAAGAATACACAGAGGAATTATACCAGAAAGATATGGAGGTCTCGTACACCCCAGGTAGTGTGGTTGCTGACCTTGAGCCAGACATCTTGGAGAGTGAAGTCAAATGGGCCTTAGAAAGCACTGCTAATAACAAGGCCAGTGGAAGTGATGATATTCCAGCTGAACTATTTAAAATTTTAAAAGATGATGCTGTTAAGGTGCTACACCCAATATGCCAGCAAGTTTGGAAAACTCAGCAATGGCCAGAGGATTGGAGAAGATCAGTCTACATCCCAATTCCAAAGAAGGGCAGTGCCAAAGAATGCTCCAACTACCGCACAATTGCGCTCATTTCACACGCTAGCAAGGTTATGCTTAAAATTCTACAAGGCAGGCTTAGGCAGTATGTGGACGGAGAACTCCCAGAAGTGCAAGCTGGATTTCGAAAGGGCAGAGGAACCAGAGACCAAATAGCAAACATGCGCTGGATTATGGAGAAAGCTAGAGAGTTCCAGAAAAACGTCTACTTCTGCTTCATTGACTATGCAAAAGCCTTTGACTGTGTCGACCACAGCAAACTTTGGCAAGTTCTTAAAGAAATGGGAGTGCCTGATCACCTCATCTGTCTCCTGAGAAATCTCTATGTGGGACAAGAAGCTACAGTTAGAACTGGATATGGAACAACTGATTGGTTCAAAATTGGGAAAGGAGTACGACAAGGTTGTATATTGTCTCCCTGCTTATTTAACTTATATGCAGAATTCATCATGCGAAAGGCTGGACTAGATGAATCCCAAACCGGAATTAAGATTGCCGGAAGAAATATCAACAACCTCAGATATGCAGATGACACAACCTTGATGGCAGAAAGCGAGGAGGAATTAAAGAACCTTTTAATGAGGGTGAAAGAGGAGAGCGCAAAATATGGTCTGAAGCTCAACATCAAAAAAACCAAGATCATGGCCACTGGTCCCATCACCTCCTGGAAAATAGAAGGGGAAGAAATGGAGGCAGTGAGAGATTTTACTTTCTTGGGCTCCTTGATCACTGCAGATGGTGACAGCAGTCACAAATTTAAAAGACGCCTGCTTCTTGGGAGAAAAGCAATGACAAACCTAGACAGCATCTTAAAAAGCAGAGACATCACCTTGCCGACAAAGGTCTGTATAGTTAAAGCTATGGTTTTCCCAGTAGTAATGTATGGAAGTGAGAGCTGGACCATAAAGAAGGCTGATCGCCGAAGAATTGATGCTTTTGAATTATGGTGCTGGAGGAGACTCTTGAGAGTCCCATGGACTGCTAGAAGATCAAACCTATCCATTCTTAAGGAAATCAGCCCTGAGTGCTCCCTGGAAGGACAGGTCGTGAAGCTGAGGCTCCAATACTTTGGCCACCTCATGAGAAGAGAAGAATCCTTGGAAAAGACCCTGATGTTGGGAAAGATTGAGGGCACTAGGAGAAGGGGACGACAGAGGACAAGATGGTTGGACAGTGTTCTCGAAGCTACGAACATGAGTTTGACCAAACTGCGGGAGGCAGTGCAAGACAGGAGTGCCTGGCGTGCTATGGTCCATGGGGTCACGAAGAGTCGGACACGACTAAACGACTAAACAACAACAAAGTCTAAACAAAATAAATGAATCCCATACCTTCTATAATTCTTTTTTTTACTGCAAATATTGTTTGTGTAAGACATTAGTAAACATTATTGCTACAACCAGCGCTAGATCATATAGACATATCAAGGATTCATTTTACATTGTTGAACAACGGACTTTTAAGGTAAACGAACTTTCATCATTTCAGTGATTACTGTTTCTCTTCCCACTTTCTGAAAAAGATTTATCACATAACCACAGCATATGAGTGAAAACACCCTTAAAGTTTGTGCAGAATCAAAGCCTCCCATTACAAAGTTTACGTGGCACAGCCATTTTCCAACATGTAAAATTTCTCTAATACCTAAATCAAGGAACCTTTGAAGCATAAAAAATGACAAAAGTAATTAAAGCTCTCTCAGTGTGTATAGATTCCCACCCCCGTTCTTTCACACATACGGATACACAAACATGCATGCCCAGAGATCAGTCTTTATATAAAATTTATTTAAAATTACATTTTTGACTGAGCAGAAACTGATTTTAAGGTGTTGGAATCCCTTGAATTCAGCAGACATAGGGTATAGTTTGTATGCTTTCCATATTACAAAAGTTGTTATTCTGAAAGGCCAAATACAATAATTAATTAATAAACCTTAATTAACATCTGGTTAGTTCTAGGGTTGGGCGATATCAGCTTTTTCAACATCGCGGTATATCGGCAGCCAAACACTGAGGTTTGGCGATATACTGCAACGTTGAAAAAAACAAGCTACATTGTGCCTCTGCCCACGAGGCACCTGGTGAAATTGCCCCAGTTCTCACCTCGGGAAAGTGAGGCAGTTTCACCCAGTCACTCACAGACTGGAACAATGCAGCTTGTGGGTTCAGTTCAGCTTGAGATCAGGAAGCTTCCTGTTCCCTAGCTGAGTCAGCCCCGGCGCTCCTGCCGCTCACGCACAAGGGGCAAGATTGCCAGAGCTGCTTTGCGCAGAAGGGGGAAGATTCAGCCCAGGGGTGAGTGGACAGAACAGTGGGGCTCATTTAACTGCTCAATGCGGGGAATGTCAACCGGGCTCCTCTCAGCTGAATTCCTCTATTGTTGGTATGCACATCTTTTGTATGTTTATACCATGACCCAGGTGGCGCTGTGGTTAAACCACTGAGCCTAGGGCTTGCTGATCAGAAGGTTGGCGGTTCAAATCCCTGTGACAGGGTGAGCTCCCGTTGCTTGGTCCCAGCTCCTGCCAACCTAGCAGTTCGAAAGCACGTCAAAATGCAAGTAGATAAACAGGAACCGCTACAGCGGGAACGTAAACGGCGTTTCCATGTGCTGCTCTAGTTTGCCAGAAGCAGCTTTGTCATGCTGGCCACATGACCTGGAAGCTATACACCGGCTCCCTCGGCCAATAATGTGAGATGAGCGCGCAACCCCAGAGTCGGTCATGACTGGACCTAATGGTCAGGGGTCCCTTTACCTTTACCTTACCATGACTCTTATTCCATTCCCTCATTCATCTATGAACTTCTAAGGAATTCAGTTCAAAATATACATTAAAATACATATTTTGATGCGTTAAAACCACCAAGAACTGTGCTTAGACAGCTAAGTTCTGAACTGTACCTTAGTCCAAGATACACGAGTCAGGTCATTCTGTAATGGAATTCACAAAGATCAGATTCCTCAAGCATCCTTCAGTTAGGCTAAGCCAAAATTTATCTTTTCATGTGTGACTGAGGTCACTAATAATAGATGAAGTTATAGCATTTAATCAAGAAAAAGGCAACAAGGGAGATCATTTTTCTTTTCAGAAATTTACTCCCAAGTACTTTACCACAAAATGTTCACTATAATTGAAATCATATCTGTTTTCCCCAAGAGAACGACTTACTGCATTAAATAGGATAGAGCAGATATCATGGAAAGGTACATTTTCACAAACACACACACAATATTTGAGATTGCTTGAGTTTTACTCATCTTTAATAATTAGTGAATCAGAAAGCTATACATTCTTTAATCTGCAATTAATGTGGGAAGATCTGAAAGATCTATTAGCTGTATTTGTTTAGGGAAAGGTAACTTTACAGTGACCTCTTCTAACCCTCAGACTCATTCCTGTATTAATTCCCATGCTAGATCCTCAGCTGCCATATTACTAACATTACTAACATTACTATATTCTTATTAACTCATTGTTTGTTTTGTATTGTTGCTTTGCATATTTTCCTTGACAAAATCAGAGGTAGGATTTGAAAAGGATTGTGTTTCTTATTGTTAGGGAATTTTATAGGGGGGGGGCACCCAAACGAGGCTTCATTTGGGAATCAAGATTGGCACTAATGCCCTCAAGGGGACCCCATTTGATCCTACAACACCACTCTAGTATCGCACCAACACGAACCCCTCAAGATCAAGCCCTGAGTAATAAAGGCTCCCTTTCCTACCCTTTCTCTGTTGCCTGAGACTCTATGTAACCATATTTCTTTATGAATGAATACAGTGTATCTTTATTTCTAAATGAAACCTCCTTTTTGCGACTCTGGCCAAGGGCTCTCAGGGATGCAGGGAACAGCCATAATCCCTTAAGCAAGAGGTCAGGTAGCCAGGGTGGTGCTCCTCTGCATATCCATAATCCATTCAGGTACCATCTCCTGCCATTCCCAACCCTCCGAAGCCAGAGGCAATACACACAACTGGACCCATTGTTTCCCCCCACCAGGTACTCAAGGATCCCTTCCCAGATACTTACTGGTACTTGCTTAACAATGTCCTGGGACATCCTTATGCTAATCCTGCTTACCTCCTGTTTACCTGTATGCTAATGCCCCTTGCACCTTCCCCTTTTCTGACGTTTTACCCTGTCACAAGTGATGTATGTATGATGCTTTCGATGTGCATTATGGGATGGTGGTGGGAAGTTTTAAAAGTTCTTGCAGCCCTGTTCACAGTGTTCAGTCTGGCATTGAACCTGCTGCGCAGTAATAAACCTTGCTGTTTGCTCCGGATCATGGCTGGACTCCTTCCTTTTATACTCCGCAACGACCACAGGCCCTTGCCTGATGAGCTGGGTGGCTGAGCATTCTCGCACCCAGAATTTTGCCCTAACATTTGGCGCCCGAACAGGGACTTGCGGTTCTCCTGTGTGGCTGACTGAGGGCCCCAAGATCTTCAGCCGGCACCAGGCCCTTTTGCCTGGGAAGACCCCTTTGGACCCTCGGCCATCCTCCAGGCGGTAATCTGCAAGTCTCGAAGGACCCAGCCAGGGAGCAAAGGCAAGAACCGGCCGGCCAGCTTCTTCATCCCCAGGATCAACACGGAGGAGTGTGTGAGTATAAGGTTAAAACCCAGTGCACTGGTGGTAGCGGGGTGGTATCTCCTGGCAACTGAATTCTCTGCCCTCTTATCTATCGTGCTTTCTGTCCTGTCTCTCCGGACCGTGTGCCGTGCTCAACTCGAAAGGGGAGTTCTGAGCTCTATCTCTGTTGCTTCTCCACCCCCCCTTTTCCAGAAAAGAGTGGGGGTCCTTTGGTCAGCCGCCCTGGCAGGAAGGCCCTGTCCAAAAGCAAGGGACCAAAGGCTCTTTTTCAACCACTTCAGCCAGCAGGCTGAAGCCTTTTCTGTCCTGTCTTTACCCCAGCCGCACTGGTTGAGCCACGTAACACGTGTATCGTGCGTGAGCCCGCTTCCAAAAGCAAGGGGGGTATTCCGGAGCGAAAATTCTATCCAAGGGGGTACCTGATCTGGCACCGCAAAGCGTGGGCGTCCAGTAGGGTCCCCTATTTCTCAAGATTGTGACGATAGGTAGGAGGTTGCCAGGAGGGGTAGCCTAACAGGGATTAGGCAGGACATGGCAGAGTGGTTGGAAGCACCCCAAAGAGAAACGGGAAAAGTGAGCACCAAAGGTCTGGGGAGGAAACCAGATAGCTAGGGCTCAGGAGAAACTCTGTGAAATAGCTAGGTAACTTTATTTAGGACTGAGAAACAATAGGAATGGTATATATATGTTTTCACGTTACATGTTGTCTGTTATTTGTTTTGTCTGTTAAGTGTGTGTGCATCTGTTCCTTGTGTCTGCTAGAGATCGTTGTTTCCCTTGAAATAAATAAGAAATGTAATCAAGGTTTGGGAATGTAAGGAGTTTGTGTTTAAAAATTGGCCATGACCTCTACAGACTGCCTTCCTTAAGTTAAAAAAAAAAAAAAAAGTTTAAAAATAATAATAATGCAAGCTTGCTTAAATAATTTTATGTTAAGGGATTGATCAACCCAAAAACATGGCAAATATTGAAAAAGGGTGGAAGTGGTGTGTGAATGTTTGTTGGTTGTAAGAGGCTGTAGAAGGCCAATCTTTCTCCAGAGAGTAAAAGAGGGTGTGTGTGTATACCTACCCCTTTCTGTACAGAAAGGGGGAGCAGGAAGGGAAAAGGGAGATTGTAACTTTGAAAATGTTTGTTTGTGAACTCACAATGTTTAAGGTCTGTGTAACAAGGGAGCCATGTGCTCTGTATGTAATGTTTCTGCTGCAACCAGCTTCATTGAGCACAACAGCTCTTTGCAAGCTAAAATGCAGTGTCTATATTTCATAAAGCCTTAGGTAGGTCTCCTTCTGAGAGAAGAGTGTTGTTGTTATGAGGAATCCTTGGAAGTATTAGGACCATGTGACTATGAAATATGGTGTTCCTTCTAGGGAAATGTTATTAAAAGTAGAGGCTCCATAGCCAGCAAATGTCTATCTGAGTCAGTTTAACCTTGGTCCAGTTGGACAGAATGGTGGTAGTGAGAAAGTAAATTCCCTCTTAAAACTGTTTATCCAACCCTCAGGTTTGCTAAAGGCCTCCATGTAAAGTTGGTACTTTTAATCTTCCCCTTCCTTCCTTTTCCCTTAGTACACATGTGTGCTTCCGTGATAGGGCATAGCCCGTGTTTCCTTCCCAGTTAGCCATCTGTACTCAAATGTATGTGTATCCTGCTTTGAAAGGGCGATGATAGTGTTGAGATCCCCATATTTCAGAAGGGATGGACTAGATTACTCAAGATCCCTTCCAACCCTACCAGACTCTTGCAAATGGGGGGGGGAGTTAAATGAGGAAATTGTATGTTGTATGTGATATGAAAGTGCTAGGTAGGTGGAAGGAGAGAGAGAGAGAATGTGTTTGAAATTGCATTTTGTATGTGATGTGAAGGTGCTAGGTAGGTAGAAGGAGAGAGAGAGAGAATGTGTTTGAAATTACATTTTGTATGTGATGTGAAGGTGCTAGGTAGGTAGAAGGAGAGAGAGAGAGAATGTGTCTGAAATTGTATGTTGTATGTGATGCGAAGGTGCTAGGTAGGTAGGAGAGAAAGAGAATGTGTTTGTAAGTAACCTTGAAAATGCTTGCTCAATACTTTGAAAATATTTTGAAACTTGAAAATGTTCACTTCATGAGGTGTGCAAATGTTTGTTATTGAGAGAGGCTCAAAAGGGGAGTCTTTCTTCAAGTGACTAGAGGAATATTGACTAAAGGAAAATTGAACAGCTATTCCTATAAAGGTGATTTGTTTGTCAAAAGTAGAGCTTCCTTAGCCAGGAATTGTCTATCTGAGTCTAGTTTTAACTTCAATTGTGTTGGGCTCCTGATATAACCTCTTAAGGAAAAACTCATCTGCTAAAGGGTTCTGTATAAAGTTGGTATTTTAATTCAAATCTTGTGGATCCTGTATCTTAGAGGGTTAGACTAAATGACCACAGGGTCCCTTCTAACTCCCATTTTAGAGCTATGTGAAAGGCAATGTGTCTGATGTGGTGATGGGTTGAAATTCAGCCCAGCTCTGCTTTCTGGCAAGGAAAGATTATTGGTTTTCAGAGTTAGAACAAGAGTGTCTTTTTTAAGGAGTGATTATATGAGTTTTACCATTTTGTCTATTAAGGTTTAAAGTTTAAGCACATATAAAAGTCTTGACCATTTCCCCTTGTAAATAAATGGCAGAATATATCTTATGAATTGTGACCCTGTAGCCATTTTCCCATATATGAGGGGGCAGGGAATTTTAGTCTGCCCATGGCTGAAGTTATTTAAAACAAACAAACATTTGCAATTTATGAATTCTGACTGGTCATTTACCCGTACATAAGGGGGCGGGTCATTGTTCCGCTAATGACTAGAGGGAAAGCACACTAATAATAATAATCCACATTTGTGAAATATTTTGAATAAAAGTCTGCACCCCAAAAACCCTGTAGATAAAGGGGGCAAATCTAGATTTCTTTTGCCTGGGGTATGAGATGTTTATATAGTACAGTAAACATGGCTAATTAGTGCCATGACTTCATTAAGGAGTTTAATTTGACCAAACTTTTCTTGCAGCTTTCTGGTGAAAATATTGCGTTGTCTGGATATTGAAGTTTTATATATTTAAAGTTTAAGATTTATAAGCCTGCTTCCTAAGCAGCAAGGAACAGGAAATAAGAGGTCAGAAATATCTCAGGACACAAAGGCTAAAGAAATGGATTTAAACTTACCGAAGAATTTAATTTGACCACTTTTGTTGCTGGTTTGGTGGAAGTGTAAATTGCTGGGTTTCTGGGTAAAATCTAACCTATTCACCCTTCCCTTCCTCTATTCAAATGGTGACTTAGCCAACAGCTGCAACACTTTCAATTGGTACAATGGATTTCTAAATCATGAACTCTGTACATGCACAGAGACTATGTCAGCTTGAAGAGAAAGAGAGGAGAAAAAGAAGGTTGTAACTTAAGAGGTGTCAAGGTTATACTCTGCACATGAAATATTATTCAAATTTCTTAATGTAAAGCGCCCTTCACACTTGGAAATTCATAGAAAATAGCTGTCTTCTCTTCATACTACCCTGATGGTCAGATCCACCCAGTTGACAGACAGACTATGCAAACTAAGGCTCTGTTATAAGAATTTTAAGGTCACATATATAATAATTGTTCATAAAACATGTACATGAATGTACAGGCACATGTCTGAAGCAGCACAGGAAGACAGGCCTGACTGACACCATTTTGACTCTCTGAGCAGGTGTTCCTCTGCAAGGAAGAAGGGGGTGGGGGGAACCTTCTCATTGTCTCAGGTAATCCCTGGCATCCTGATACCCGAGTGCCAGACAAAAGGGTGTGATTAACTTGGCTGGGAAACAGGGAAATGTAAATATCTCTTGTTGATTGGGTTTTGGGGGCAGGGGGCAGGGTCCAGACTGCTCAGATTACTGCTACCAGACCTCCCCTTTCATGATGTACCTATGATGAATCTAGGGAGGGCGGTCTTGGGCTACACCCCTTCTGTGACGTATGGGTCCTTTTCCTAGCTTCCATTTATTAAATCAGTTTTCCATTATTTTCCCATTCACCTTCAAATCTTTAAGGTTACAGTCCAATATTAACATGTGTGGTCTTTATAATGTCTTCGTATTAATTGATAGTAACTTTTTCCTTTTAATCTGATATCTTTGTGTCCAGTCCATCTGAAAAAAATGTTGTTTGAGTGGTAATCTAAATATCATTTTGTTTTATTTATGCAATTTTTTTGCATTTCTACCTTTTCTTCCTGTACATACGAATGTAGCATCTAAGTCATTCTTTCCTGTAAATAATAATAGTAATAATAGTCCCTTTCAAACAGGATACGCGAACCTCAAAGAGAATTCAGAACCACATAAGGAAAATGTTAATAACTTATCAATTGTGTCCTAATTAACAACATTTTTGTCCTTTGTTTCCTCCACAGCCAAACTAGGTGAAGTAAACTAAACAGACTGAGTAGACAATAACAGCAGTAATTAAATATAAATGATAATAATAATATTTAAATGAATAAAATGCTTAACTATGATGAATTACAAGGATATTTTCTCTCTTCGACCTCAAGACTCTGTGCCCTAGGATTTAAAAGCAGCCAGAATTGTCTCAAGCTCACTTGATGACCTCAAGACATACAACTGATATATAATTTACGTTGTGTGATATTCAACAAAAACATTGAACTACTGTACGTCTGACAGTATGTTATTTACACAAAAGGGGGGACGCCCCCTCCACACTTGTAAATTAATAGAAAATTGCTATCTTCTGGTCACTGGGCAAATGCTTCGTCAGTAAATGCTTCCTTGAGATGTACTAATCTCACATTTACCTCTACCATATACTGGTATTAATCCTGGTGTATTTTGCCTCTTGTTTTCTTCCACAGCAAAAAAAAAAAAAAAGAGAGGAGATACAAACAGTAATCCCTTTTATTCTTTTAGTCTTTCTTCCCTTACAGGCATTCTTCCCCCCTGCTATATAAAGTTGACTTCCCTCTGTTTTGGGCTTTGATGCTTCTTTTTAGGTTGCAAATAATCTGCTTTCATTTATTTATTTATTTTTCCATTATGTCTATGAAATTAACCTAAGTACTTCCAAATACAGTATTGTTTTGTAACTGCATTCTGTCAGGTAGCACCTTTAAGTTATCTTCATAAAGTTCTCTTTTAGCAAAAGAACCAAACAAACTTAGCAGGTAATAACAGTAGTAACTATATAGAAAGGCGATGAATAAAATACTTAAATGCATTAAGATTTTATTGTTTACAGCTTCCCAAGAAGACTCTGGCCACAACAATCACATTCCAAAAGGATATGGACTGACAAAAAGGGGGGGGGGAGATGAATTGTAAGGACATTTTCTGTCCCTTTCTAACCTCAAGCAAATGTGCCAAATGGCTAAAGATGTGTGAAAAAGGCAAGAACTGCCTCAAAACCACAGATTTCCTCAAATACATCCAACTGGGGTGGAATTAATAATTGTATGTTGTGTATATTATGTGTTATTATGTAGAATTGCTGAACTATGTCTGATAGTGTGTTATTTCCATGGGGGGAGGGGGGACCACAGTTTTTGTGTAATTGTTTTTATGTTTACCATACTTTTGCTTTTACCCCATTGGAGGGTTCTCATGCATTTTTATACTTTCCAGTAGATCAGGCTATTGTTAAGACCAATTTATTAAGTTAGACCAACTTATCACCACATATTCTTGTCCCACCTGGCACTCTGCAGTGTGCCAACCTTCTCTACACATCTTTTTTAATTGTTTTAACTCATTTGACCAAAAAAAGAGGCTTCAGAATCCATGAAGTCTGGAGACTGGATTTCAGTTAAAGTGTACCAGAAGCAGCCACTTTGACCACCTTGGGAGGGACCATCTCAAGTTCTCCTCACCTCACCCACTGCTCTAAAATAGGGGAGAAGAACTCTTGGCTGCATCACACTAGGTGTAAGAAAACAGTACCGGACCTGAATCGGGACCAAGATCGGGCCCAACAGACCGGACCAGACCAGGATCTCCTCTAAACCGCTTTGGACATCTGGACCTCGGAGATAGTTCCAGACCCCAACACCATCAAATTGCGCCTAAGACGTGAATAGTTCCTGCCGTCTATCTTCAGCCTTCATGCCGTCGCTTCAGCCTTCCTGCAGTCGCTTCAGCCTTCGCTTCGCTCCTGCTTCCTACCGTCGCTTCAGCCGCTCACTCGTCGCTTTGTTTTGACAGTTCCTGCTTTGACAGCTGTCAGCCGCTCACTCATCGCTTCGTTTGACAACTCATGCTTTGACAGCTGTCAGTTGTTTGTCGCTCCACGTTGAACTGAACATGGGTCCCATCCTTTACCTCCTTACCCTGTTCTTCTGCTCTCAACCTGCCTTGGTCCTGTCGGACCAATGCTCCAGACTGCAAGCTGACTGCCACTTCCTCGACTACCACACTGTAGACCTAGGGGGCGACCACAACCCTGACCGAATGGGGGATTTCAACTTCTGTCACCCGGGTTCCCAAACCTTACTACGTCACTCGCTGGTGCCTAAAATCACTGGGACTCAGTACTGGGAACTCTCTATATGCCAACCTTTCCATGGAACAACAATACTACCATATGGACTGTGCTAATGGATCGTACCTCCTCTATGGACAAGGTGAGGCCCTTCGCCACCCAAATTGGACAGAAATAGAGCAGGGAGGGGCTGTGCATGTTTATACTGACAAGCAACACCAAACGGAAAACCTAATGTTTGGGTTCCAGTGCCTCCTCTTGACCCCAAAACTTTCAAAGCCCCAACTACAAGGGATTTGTTTGAGGCGATTTTGCTGCCTGTGGAATCCTGGACACACAGAGGGCTGGAAAGGGGGAAGAGTACCTTGAGGGTTGGTACCACCCCATAGGCCCTTCACCCACCTCTCCAGTATGGGACCACACCGGACCACAGCGCTGCGGGGAGATTGCAAAGGACATAACCCTCTTAAACTCCTAACCCCCACACCCTACCAGTACAGCCCCATGCCAGCTCGGAGCAGATCCAACTTTTCTTGAACCTGATTTGCTTTATCACTCGCGACTTACCGGCGGGAAGGCAAAGGAATAAGGGAAAATCAAAATCCCTCCCCAAACTCTCTGACGTGGCTGCCAATAGGGAAACATGGGGCAGGGCACTATTCCCTGTGTATGGAGCTAGCTCCAACCATGTAGACATCTTAAACTTACAGGCGTACTTTTAAAATTCATGCAGAAGGCAGAACAGAACAGAACCGAATTGCTACGGACTCTTTATTGTCCAGTGAGGGCGGGACTTGTGCCCTGATCAACTCTGAGTGCTGCACGTATGTCACAGACCAGACTCTACATATTCCGGGATACTTGAACAATATCCATAAGTTGGCTGGACAACTGGAAGCTATTCAACATGAAGGACTTTCGGACTTTGACATATGGGGCTGCCCCCCCCCAACCTAGGATGGTTATTTAAAGGAATTGTTTTAGTTTATGTGTACCTGTGTTTTGTTGTGCCATGCATTGTATTAACCCTTGTTGTTCCCTGTTCCGCTTCTTCCCTGACACAAACCCCTCAAATCTCTTTCCCTAAAGAACTTATTCTCAGCACCGTACCCTCTTCCCAGAATATGTTCAGATGCGACACTTGAGGAAGGAGAATACCAGATCACAGAGCTTTGGCACCCAGGACCCCAGGGAAGGGCAGGAAGGAGCGGAGAAAAGATTCGTTGTTCTTTCAGAACTGGGTCACGAATCTATCTCCGAATGGGGGACTGTTAGGGAATTTTATAGGGGGGGGGCACCCAAACGAGGCTTCATTTGGGAATCAAGATTGGCACTAATGCCCTCAAGGGGACCCCATTTGATCCTACAACACCACTCTAGTATCGCACCAACACGAACCCCTCAAGATCAAGCCCTGAGTAATAAAGGCTCCCTTTCCTACCCTTTCTCTGTTGCCTGAGACTCTATGTAACCATATTTCTTTATGAATGAATACAGTGTATCTTTATTTCTAAATGAAACCTCCTTTTTGCGACTCTGGCCAAGGGCTCTCAGGGATGCAGGGAACAGCCATAATCCCTTAAGCAAGAGGTCAGGTAGCCAGGGTGGTGCTCCTCTGCATATCCATAATCCATTCAGGTACCATCTCCTGCCATTCCCAACCCTCCGAAGCCAGAGGCAATACACACAACTGGACCCATTGTTTCCCCCCACCAGGTACTCAAGGATCCCTTCCCAGATACTTACTGGTACTTGCTTAACAATGTCCTGGGACATCCTTATGCTAATCCTGCTTACCTCCTGTTTACCTGTATGCTAATGCCCCTTGCACCTTCCCCTTTTCTGACGTTTTACCCTGTCACAAGTGATGTATGTATGATGCTTTCGATGTGCATTATGGGATGGTGGTGGGAAGTTTTAAAAGTTCTTGCAGCCCTGTTCACAGTGTTCAGTCTGGCATTGAACCTGCTGCGCAGTAATAAACCTTGCTGTTTGCTCCGGATCATGGCTGGACTCCTTCCTTTTATACTCCGCAACGACCACAGGCCCTTGCCTGATGAGCTGGGTGGCTGAGCATTCTCGCACCCAGAATTTTGCCCTAACACTTATTATGAGGACAAATAGTATTACAGTACTGAAGTCCAGATCCATCTTCTTGGATCTTTTGCCTGGAAAAAAACAAAATTTCCATTAACTGAAGGATTTAGAGAATCAGGAGCCTTGAGCCTTGAGCTGATTCATTCTACCCATTTTTGAAAGACAGGATTCTGAAAGGCTTCCCTTCCCTCTGTGTGTTGTCTATTTGCTCTTCCCCTTTCAAGATAAGATGTCTATTAAAGCATTTAACACCACCTGAGCAATCCCTCCCATTAACTGAGCTTGGTTTGTGAGACTCCAAGCTTCTGTGTTATTTTCCAACACCATACCCTTTCTGCTTTATTTTTTCCCCTGAGAAACCTATCATGAGATTTATGACAACTTAAATTCTTCCTAGAAGGGCAATCAGGTATATCCTCCTAAGAGATGCCACGGCCATTCTAAGAACAAGGCAGTAGTTGATGTGACTGCAGTGTTCCTTCCCTGGACAGCTGATAAACAGGAACTTAAATACATCACTGAAGTTCTTATTTTGTAAAGGAATTTATAGTAGCCAACAATATTTGGGTGAATCTGTGTGCATGCTGAAGGTGATCACCCTAGAACAGGCACCCCCAAACTCAGCCCTCCAGCTGTTTTGGGACTACAATTCCCACCATCCCTGACCACTGGTCCTGTTAGCTAGGGATCAGGGCCGTCTTAAGCGCCCCTGGCGCCGTGGAGCAACGGATCCCTCTGGCGCCCCCCCGCCCCGTTTCCCAGCGCGGTGGGTGGGCGGGCGGGCGCAGCTGCGCGTCGAACTGGCGGACCGGCCGGCCAGCGGGCGGGCGCAGCTCGCGGCGCCCTCCTGGTGGGCCGGCGCCGTGGTGCCCTGCGCCACCGGGGATCTACCTAGAGCCGGGCCTGCTAGGGATGATGGGAACTGTAGTCCCAAAACAGCTGGAGGGCTGAGTTTGGGGATGCCTGCCCTATAATCTGTGCAATGGGATGGTCTGGATGCAACTGTTGCTCATCATTTAAGCAGGCCTGAATATCTGCTTTAAGGGCAGAAATATCTCTGTTTGGCAGGAACATAAGAAGCAGAAAGGTTGGCAATTCTTTAGTCAAACTGAGATAATGCACCTCTGCAAAGAACCACTGGTCTTTTGGCACTGAAATTTTGGCTCATGAACAATCCTGAGTGGATTGTTTTGCTTCCCTTATTTTGAGATACAGTTATTTCACATATGCTTCTTTATCTTTGGGGTCCCCAAAACTTCACACAAAACTTCACCTATAGAGACATACCCTAAGGAACCTTCCAACTCCTTTGCTTCTTCAATTTCTTGATTTTTAAAATTGAGTTTGGGGCCTTTCAGGGGAATGTTTGGTTGTGGGGGGGGGCTGCCTCTTTTCTGCAGGGTGGGCTGCTTTGTCTGTATTTTAGTTTTCTTCTGATTCATCAGAGCTATTTTATTACTTGGTAGTCTTTGAGAATCACGAATTTTTCTTTTGTGAAATGGATATTTCATGGTGTCCATTGAAGTTGCTTAGATTTCCAAATATACCCCCAGGCCCAACAAGGTTGGGTGCTTTTGCTTTGTTCTAATATGCTAGAAATAGCAGTAGTTGGTTAGATGGGGTGGGGTGGGGTGGGGGTGGGGGGTTAACCCAAAAAATCTAAGCCATCAAAAAGTTGTAAGACCTATATTTATTATTTATTTATTTATTTAATCAATCAATTAAATTTCTATAATGCCCTTCATCCAAAGATCACAGGGCAGTTTACAATATAAAAACAAAAAATACATAACAAAATACAAACAAAAACAATAACCACACACACATAGTTTAAAGGGCCAAATATGGTTAATCAGCCAAAGGCCTGGGAAAGGGGAAATGCTTTTGTCTGGTGCCTAAATATATGTAACAAAGATATATTGGTTCTCAGAGAAGAATCCAGTTCAATAAATGTATCTAATATTGCTTGATTTAGGACACAGCTTTATAAGATCACAGTGTTCAATTTCTTTTGTAAGAAGTCAGTATTCGTAGAAAATAAAATACAAAAAACCACTTCTGTTATCAATAACCATGAGAAATAATATAGCATGTATAAATTTTTGAATCTTTTTAAAAAACATTTTTATTACTTATTATAGGTTGAATAAGGCAAACTCAATTTCCTTCACCTATTCCTTAAACCATAGTTCTGTTTTATCTTGGCTATTTTAAGAAACCTTGATGTTTCTTCTCTCCCCCCACCACTTCCCAATATGTATCTTTCTACAAAGAGGATACAGTGGGTCTCTGATCACTTTTCTTGGGCTTCTGTAAAATCTTGTACACTGAAAAGTTAAAATAGGAATTCATGGGAAAGTAGGACGAGACAGCAGATGAAGAAAGCATCATGAAAGAAACACAGAAGGCTTGACACTTCTTTTCTTTGTGTCACAATGAAGCAATAACTCTGATGGATACCATATCATTGGCAGCTCACTTCAGGAAGCTTAAACCAATTTATAATAACATATTAGATGTCTGCTTGACAGAATGCAGGGAATAGGCAAGATCACTGAGGTCCTAGAAATAGCACATAATCTGGAAGTAGCTAGCCACTACCTAAACTATCAAAAGGACAAAGTTCTCTCAGGGCATGTCCATTCAACCACCTTTCTGTACTCCTGGATTGGTGCTGTTAAAGTCTATAGGGTAGAATAAATGCCTATCAACAGCCAGGAAACTTCACCTATTAGAAACAGGAAGAAAACTGTGTGGAATCACACACATCAGAAGTGTTTAAGCTGAATGGTACCACCAGCGATTGAAGCATTGTAAGTTCTGCAGGAATTGAATTTGCTGAAACAACCCTACAGTAAAGCTATGCTGATATGCAGGATACAGTACAACCTTGAAATAGCTGGGTGTGCTTCATTCCATGACAACGAAAAGTAAACTGGACACCTCCTCTTGGCGCAGAATGACAGAATGGTCAAAGCTTTTTGCAGGCCCTTTAAAAACTCTTAGTTTGTACATCTTGTGTACAATATGTGTACACACGCATGTGTTCAGAGGCCATAAAGCAGACCCCAGGGTTCAGAGTTTGGGAACTCTGTGAATTAAGCACATCTTTTAAATTCCAGAAAGTCCCTTTAAATGACACTGATGGGACAAGAATCTCAATATATATCAAAAGGGGAAATATTTAACCCGTTTTCTTAGGAATAACATTGAAAATGAAAATGAAGCTTAGACAAGCCACTTAACTAGTGTGGATAGGGTTGATGGGCCAAAGTTCAATCCTCTTCTCAGCCACAAAAATTCAGTAGTTAGCATTTCCTAGATCATTATCCATCAACCTGACTTAGTTATAAAGATGTTATGAAGAACTGCTGAAGATAAGTATCAAAAGTTATCAAATTAGTAGTCCCTCAAAATTCCTAAAACGCTTTGGAAAATTATCTCTTTATCAGTATCTTGTTTATCATTATATTTAGCCAATGTACTCTCACCTTTGTTTTGGCATTAGCCCTTTTCATCAATCTGTTCTAGCACTGATCATGGTTGCTGTATTAGAGTCTTAAGCAAGAGACCACTTACATTTTTTTATGGCAGAGTTTTATGGCTCACAGTGACACTGAACTGTTCAAATTTCCTCTGCTGGGAGCTTCCCTCACTCCAGGAGAAGAAATTAATTAATCAGTGTATTATCCGCCAACGTGCCAAGAAAACATATCTGATTAAATTCATGTAGTAAAGTTTTGCAATCACTGCCTACATTAACTATTGATTAAATGAAAGCTTGGTAAGCACTCACTTGTATTACAGGTTTATTATTTATTTCTCTACTTGCCAGTTTTGATGCTTTTGCTGGCGCTTTAATTAACAAACACACACGTCTGAAAGTGTTCCTATATATGATATGGAAGATGAACATTCTTCCTCAGACTCTATTCAAAGCTGCCCTTCCAGTGTTTCCTAGTTACAGAAAGGCAGCTTTGCACTTCATACTAGAATGTTGCATAAATAAAGGAGGTGCAAAAAGTCCCATCACTTGCAGAAGCCTGAAAACGACTACAGAACCACAGCGCTTCAGAAACTATTGTGTGGATGTATATAGAAAAGCACATTCTTTTTTCTCCTTTTGCTCAAACCCAATGTATAAAACTAGATTTTAGTACTATGGACTTTTAGTTGACGGATTAATCAACTCATTGGTTCTAGCTTTTATTGGTAAGAGCACATTTTAATCAGTGCTTGAGATGTACTTTTTTAAAAAAAAATCAAGGAAACAAAAACGTTAACAGTAATATTCTGTATTCTACCAATGGCCTTGGGAAACAAGGAAACACAATCAATTATAACAGAATCTTCACTTCCTAGGAAAAACACTCTTCATTTTCAAACTTCTCCCCCCTAGAATATACATCCAACAAGGTTTTTACCCAGGCAGTTTCCAATGGATTTAGACACCCAGAAACAGGTTTTAACCTCACCTCCCGCAGTTCGATGTGTGTCCAGGACCAGAACTGTTTTGCATGCAAGGTGCACACCCTCTCTTTGACAATCCCAATGTTAAATCTCTGAAACTGAAAAGCCAATGCTTTAGAGAAGCTGGTGGTATCAGAGAGGAAGTTCTAACATCAGATCTCAGTTACCAGTGTCAGGGATAGAGCAGATCTCTTACATCCTCTGAAAAACTATCCTGGAGACTATAGTATTTCACCCTAAAGGTGGAATTTTCATTCTATGTTTCGGGAAGTTAAACTGTTTTAAGATCCACTACTTAACCACCAGGAAAGTTCATGTGACAAATTATTACTGGCCTTGGTATTTGCAACTTTCTAAGACAAATACAGTATCAGATACAAGCAGAAAATCGTAATGATGCTAAATTAATCTTGATGTATTGCAAGTTGAGATTTATTGTGCTCAGGTTTGATAATTGGCAAGAAGAAATGAGAGTCTAGTTTCCTATTAATTACCTGCTACATATTTCAAACACTTAATAAATGCAAGAACTAGTCATATTCATGCATCTGTTGGCAGGGCGGGTAGCCATGCAGCCATCAAGAAAGAGTAGCAAATGAGTAAGACAAAGTATTAACTTGCCAAAATTGCACATCTTTCCATCTACGGAAGCCTGGAATATTTCAGAAAGCTGATATGCATAAATTAGCAGCACCACATAAGGAAGCTCTAATTTACAAAGTCACTACGGACCCAATTATTTTTTTATAGTGAAAAAAGAAAGAAAGAAAAGTGTTTTACCCCCACAAAGCAATAATGCATATTAGTGCATCCCAGATTTAACTCTTCATTCGAACAGGCTCAATAAAAAAAAGCTTGTGAAGGCTTACTAAAAGCTGGCTTTAAATAGGAAAGCTATTTGCCAATTGTTGCAGGTGGCAAATTGAAATAAAAACATTCAAACAACCTCTGGCTATATGTGCACTTGTGTAAATTCTTCATTCATAAGAATAAACAAGAATCTGATGGATTTTAAGTTGAACTATCTCAGATAAATTTGGGAAGAAATTTTCCATGATCAGAGTGAAATCAAACAAAGAAATTATTTTTATCCAAGTGCTACATTGAGCCGCATGGAATGGGATGACAATTCAGTAAACAGTGCAGTATTTCTGAGTAAGCATGCACAGGATTGCCTTACCCATAGCAATAGACACAATTGTGGCTGATAAGGTAGAATCCTTTTAGGGTAACACCAGGCGTGTGGATAAAGTGGTGCACCACCCCCAGCACAGAATTGTGCAATAACAGGGTACCCCATTGAGAGGGCTAGTAAGAAGGCTCTGTCCTAAAAACCAAGACATGCAGCAGATGGGCCACAGAGTTTCCTGTGTCTTGCATTGGGCCCTTAATCCTAGGCTTGACCCTGTAATGCAGGCATCCCCAAACTTGGCCCTCCAGCTGTTTTGGGACTACAATTCCCATCAACCCTGACCACTGGTCCTGTTAGCTAGGGATGATGGGAGTTGTAGTCCCAAAACAGCTGGAGGGCTGAGTTTGGGGATGCCTGCTGTAATGCGTCAGCCATCCATCAGGGGGAGAAGATGTACCCAGTGCATAAGTCAAGTCCAACCTACATCTGAAATCAATAAAGTTGTGGCCTAATTTTAAATCCCAGAACATTGTCTTATCCAGTTGTGTTTTTGTTTGTTTTTGTTTTGCCTTTACAGGTTAGGCCTTGTTCCCTGGGACAGGGTCACTGTGAGTGGGTCCACAACACCTGTTTTTTTTTTTAAAGGTTTAATTTGCGGGGCGGCGGGGCGGAGATACCACCAGGAAATTCCATACTGATATTTACATGCTGTAGTAGTTTTTAATGCCATTAATACCTGGATATCTTAAAATTGCATTTACACAAACACAAAATTTTCTTACTGTCAAGCAGTATATAATTTTTGCTAAATGAAATAAATAAAAACCCCGTAACCAAAGTAAAACTCTTAACTTTCTCTTTCATGAAGGATCTTGCCAAAATGAAAGTCTACAGCAGTGTTTCCCAACCTTGTGCCTCTCCAGATGTTTTGGGACTACAACTCCCATCATCCCTAGCTAGCAAGACCAGTGGTCAGGAATGATGGGGATTATAGTCCGAAAACAGCTGGAGGCACAAGGTTGGGAAACACTGGTCTACAAGCAGGCATCCCCAAACTTCGGCCCTCCAGATGTTTTGGAGTACAATTCCCATCATCCCGGACCACTTTTCCTCTTAGCTAGGGATCATGGGAGTTGTAGGCCAAAAACATCTGGAGGACCACAGTTTGGGGATGCCTGGTCTACAGCAAGGGTGAAAAACCTGTGAGACTCCCAATGCTACTGTACTACAACTCCCATTATCCCTGACTGCTGCCATGCTGGGTGGTGATGATGGCGGCAGCTGTAATCCAAAAACATCTGGAGAGACAATGTTTTCCCATGAGTGGTATATAATAATAATAATAATAATAATAATAATAATAATAATAATAATATATTATTTATACCCTGCCCATCTGGCTGGGTTTCCCCAGCCATTCTGGGCGGCTTCCACCAGACATTAAAATACAATAATCTATTAAACATTAAAAGCTTCCCTAAACAGGGCTGCCTTCAGTAACCCTCAGTAAAGATATCAGTAACATAATATTAATAAAAAGGTTTACAGCATGGGGATATTGTGGTAACTGTCTTGCACAGCCTCCCACATACCTTTTGGAATATACAGGTGCAATCAGTGTTGTTTTTTGTAGAAAAAGAGGTGCCAGAACTCACCATGACACCTCCCCTGTTCTCTTATAATAACAATGGCACCCACCTAAGAGATGCCGGAACTGAGTTCCAGTGAGTTCCAGCTGACAAAAGGCTCTGCCTGTAATGATTTAGGGCCATCCCGCTAGACACAGCAAACAAGACATGCCTAGAAAAGCTCAGAGACGGAAATGAAAATATTTATATACAAGAATTGACTTGACCATCTTGCTCTTCAAATTGTCCCAGATGAACAGCAAATAATAATTTCACCCTTTGGCATTCATTTCAATAGCATTAATGATGATGAACCCATTTTGCTATTCATACAGATGTAAATTAGCTGATTTCTTATGCATGGTGACCTTTTGCAATCAAGATGTCCCTAATGGAATAATGATTATTTTATTTATCCTGGCACAAAGCCTGTGTATAACACAATTATTTCCTACTTCTGTACATCTCTGTCAAAAACAATGCTCATGTTAGCAATAGAAACGAGCTCAGGTCAATTTCATTAAGAATCCTTCCTTCTGGTCTTTTCACTGAGTCACAAATTTATGATGCCTGAGTCCAGCATAAACATTTCAGAAGTTGTCATATGTATAACCGTCTCCTTTCCCTCTGATACATAAAAATGCCCTTCCTTTGAATACATACACTTACAGCTATTCAATAAAGTTTAAACAAAATAAAAAATCCTTCCAGTAGCACCTTAGAGACCAACTAAGTTTGCCATTGGTATGAGCTTTCGTGTGCATGTACACTTCTTCAGATTCAATAAAGTTTGGCATTTCTTAAGCAGAGGGCAGTATTACTACAGAAAACAAGTTAAGCCATCTATAGCACTGTGAAATTTCACCTTTGCAGCATACAAAGCTTGAATAGTGACTTAAAACATATATTAAACTTTGCATGAACTTGGATATTCTCCAGACACACATAACAATTTTTCATGGCTACTACTGAAGATAACAATAGCGCCCTGAGACTGAAATTCTTTATCATTAAAAACTATGAGGAAAAATACCACTTAATGGCCAGAAAACAGGGATGAGGGCATCTTTTACATGTATTCACATACAATTTTTATCACCTTCATTCTGGTTTTCTTATGTTGCTTCAGCTTCCTGGGGGAAAACAGAATCACAATTGCTTCTCACAGTGTTTGCCCAGGGTCAAGTGGAAACAGCTTATAAGCCAGCTACTTTTTGTACCGGAATTTCCATGCTGAAGCTGTTAGTCAGCAGGGTGATGCCATGAATCAGCAACTGTACTCTACCACTTTACATTTCAGAAAAAGGAATGTCATCCCACTCCCCACCCAAAACCAAAAACAAAACCACAGCTGTCCTAGTCTTCTACATGACTGGAATATTATGTATAGGAAACCATCCGCTGCTTTCTGCTTGAAGGTGTGCAGCCCAGCAGCAGATTCATCACACATGCATGCTGATCGTTTGGTTGTTTGAGTGTTCAAGAGTTTCATAGAAAACTGCTATATTGACAAGCTGGAACATGTGCAGGGGAGGGCAAACAAGATAACCAAGGGACTAGAAACCAAGCCTTGTAAGGAATGGTTGAGGGAATTGGGTTTGTTTAGCCTGGGAAAGAAGACAGGAATGCCTGGCGTACTATGGTCCATGGGGTCACGAAGAGTCGGACATGACTAAACGACAAAACAACAACAAGCCTGGGAAAGGAGGGACTGAGAGGAGATATGACAGCCATCTTGCTATTGAAAGCGCTGTCACATGGAAGATAGAGCAAGCTTGCTTTCTCCTGCTCTGGAGGGTAGGATCCATACCAATGGATTCAAAATACCAGAAAGGAGATTCTGACTAAACACCGGGGGGGGGGATTCTGACAGAGCTGTTCAGCAGTGAGACTTCCTCGGGAGGTAGAGAACTCTCCTTCACTGGAGTTTTTAAAGTAGAGGTTGGATGGCCATCTGTCACAGATGCATTAGCTAAGATTCCTGCATTGCAGGGGGTTGGGCTAGATGACCCTTCGGATCCATTCCAACTCTATGATTATATAGCCTTCTTGAGTGCCTTCGCAACTATGTGTTACACACAATCAGGGCTTTTTTTCTAAAAAAAATATTTAGGGGTACTCTCATTTTGACTCAAGAAAACCACCATTTTATAGTTCAAATCAGGGAAAATAAATACAGTAAATGGACAAAAGTATGAAGATTCACAAAATGTTTAGGGGTATGTGTACCCCTGCACCACCACCCCGAAAAAAGCACTGCACAAAATTACCCAGATTTTGTAGAAGCCAGATGGCTAAAGGAGGAGAATTTGGAGTAGAGGGGACAAAGTGCTCCAAACTGCCTCCAAGCTCCTCCACCCCCAACTGTTTTCCAAACTTGTGATTGCTAATGAAAATATGAAGCATTTGGAACCCCAAGGGAGGAGGTAAGCTTGAAGGGTGTTGCCAAATGAGCTCCCTTTTGTCCTCACTCTTCTATTTTGTTTATAACTTCCTAGCTGGCAAGTTCTAAGCCTGATGCAGGACCAGTTGTCATTTTTTATTATCAGAGGGGAAAAAACCAGTATCTTTACTCTAAGTGTTCTGGGCTGTTAAATTCTTGGATATGCAAATACCAAAAATCCCCTATATTCTAATGCAATAAAGACAAGACTGGAAACAGACTAGGCAAACTGGTTGCCTTGGTCAGGTGTGGCTACAGATTGCAGAGATCTGTCCCTAGCCTCTTTGCTGCAGGTGTCCTTCAGGGTGTTCTCTGAGGCTCCATTAGGTATGGCTAGAGAGGGAATACCAACAGTCTACGCTTATTTAGCTGCCACACACACACTGCTTGGGGAGGTATAGAAGTCCTGGATTTAAGTCTGTCCAAGGCATTGATGCAGAATATCCCTCTCCTTATTGAGAGAGTGCTTCCCCAGGAACTCTGAGACAGCTCTGGGACAAACTGACTGTCCCTGGGGTTTGGGACTCTTGAGGATACTGGACTGTAAAAGGGAGATTGTAAAGAATCTGGCCCAGGGGTGAAAGCAGATAACGTGAAGCAACATTTCTTGAATATACCTGATGATAGAGAGCTGAACAGATGTGAGTCAGAGTCTCCCCCCCACTTTGCCAGTTGTGCCATATGGAAGGCATGTAACATGCCTCCTTAAATGTGCCCCATACCCAGAGGTACAGCACACAGATACCCTGGTTTTTATTCTTCTAAGAAGATAAGAGCCTTCTAGATGAGGCCAATGGTTCTATATATCTATCTATTGCATTTGTACTTCAGCCAAAAGAGGCTCCTAGATCTGTTACATGCATATTTGCCTGAAACATGTAATTAGTCCCTTGCTGTGATATGTACCGTGTTTCTCCAAAAATAAGACACCTTCTTATATTTATTTTTCCTCAGAAAACAACAACACGGTGGCTTATTTTCAGGGGATGTCTTATTTTTTTTATTAAGTATGGTACAGTTTAACCTACAAGGTTAAACTGCCTATCACTATGGCTTATTTTTGGGGTATAGCTTATTTTCGGGGTATGGCTTATTTTCGGAGAAACATGGTATGTATGTCTCTTCATTCAAAGTCAGCAGCACGAATAGATCACAAGCTTCCATTCAGCATAATAACTCTTGAGTGTTTGTCTTTCCAGCTTCTATATTTAAAAGTAGGAAGGCTGACACTTTACTGATACTCTCTGTTTCTTAACCAGAAAGCTGGAATTGAAAAGCCTGCTGGGAAATAATATTCAAAACCCACACCTAAACCTAAACCTTTCCCCAATACCTTGACATTTCTGCAACATTCAGAGCCCATTTGCACAACGCAGGAAGGATGATAATGCTGAAGCCATTCAGTTGGAATGCATTATCAATTCCTAGCTGACATCTTTCACTAAATGGAACATTTAATTTGATCCTAGGCCAGTTCCGATTCTTTCTTCAGAAGAATGCATGAAAATAAATGTGCCTCTTACTGGTTTGGCACTCTTTGCAGGCTGCATTCTCTCTTTAAAATGAACTTTAGCTGTTTTGCAGTGCAGCTACAAGAAATGTCGAACTGCTGGTAGCAACACCTCATTAGTCAAAATACTCCACAGACTAGGCTGGTTGAATGCACAAATGGATTTAGAATTCACAACCGCACAGTGAAGGTGGAACAGAAATGAAAGTGAAAGTCATCTAAAAATTGGTTCCCAGCATAGGAGAAAATCAAAGGGAAAATGCAGCCCTTTAGCACCATCTCTGTATTTATCTTTTGCAAGTGATATTTTCTTCAAAACTGGTCTGTGTGTGCTATATACGTGAGTTACAGCAATGCCTGAAATACCCATATATGTAAGTGGGGATACAGTAAACAAAAGTCACTGTGTTTTTAAAAAAACACACACATGCAAACACTGTTTTTGAAAGCTAGGTGTGTCTGGCATAAGACAGAGATAATGGCAACATTCAGATAAAACACAAAGCCATTAACCATAGTTAAGCAGGTTAGCCTGCAGGCATGTTGTCTAAGCACCCAGAATATTCTCACTTCACTTCATGCTTCACTTCTACCTGGGGAAAGCAAACCACAGAGTAGCTGGATCAGCACTCATTGTTTGTTTCTTCCAAACAAGCTACTATCAGAAGGCAAGAACGAACATTGATTTCAGGTTGAATATCACGCTAACCTAGCCACCTCACCTAAGAGGGGATTGAACCAAGGAAACTTAGACCAGGGGTAGGCAACCTAAGGCCCGTGGGTCAGATACGGCCCAATTGCCTTCTCAATCCGGCCCACGGACGGTCTGGGAATCAGCGTGATTTTACACAAGTAGAATGTGCCCTTTTATTTAAAATGTATCTCTGGGTTATTTGTGGGGCCTGCCTGGTGTTTTTACATGAGTAGAATGTGTGCTTTTATTTAAAATGCATCTCTGGGTTATTTGTGGGGCATAGGAATTCATTCATTATTATTTTCAAAATATAGTCCGGCCCACCACATGGTCTGAGGGACGGTGGACCATCCCACGGCTGAAAAAAGTTGCTGACCCCTGGCTTAGACTGTGCTCACTAGCATGCAGCTACATCCAAAGTGTACAAAGAAATTCTCTAAACAAAATGCCATTATCCATCACATAGACATGGCATGTTTGAATTAGATTATTCCATTGTATCACTAACTCTGTGCTAGCGTGTATATTCATAAGAATGTATAAAACTCCAAGCATACAGAAACAAATTTGAATGGTGTCTATCCCGTGTCCATGTCCACCAAACAATGTCTACCAAACAAGCAAGCTTCACTGTGGAAAGAACAAAACAAATACTGAGAAACAAACTTAAAGTAAAACCAAAGTTTAGCATTGTAAGGATGAGTTGTAGCAATATTTGAGGTCATACACTCCCCCCTCCCTTCTCCTCTTTTGGCCTGGTTGTACAGAGATCGAAAATTTCTATGTCAGTTTTAGATTAATCATCGTTGAACTATAGGTCAGGCAAAGGCAAACTCGACCCTCCAGATGTTTTGGGACTACAACTCTCTTCATCCCTAGCTAACAGGACCAGTGGTCAGAGATGATGGTAATTGTAGTCTCAAAACATCTGGAGGGCCGAGTTTGCCCATGCCTGGTTTAGGGTTTGGGTATAAGGTTTGCTGAAACAAACTAGATCCTTAAAGTATACAAGCTGCTATTAATAAACCCTGCCTTATACTGTGCTGGTGGCGGTAGAGAAATTTAATAAATAATACATGATTTTGTAGACATATTTTCACAAGCAAGGAAGCAAAAAAAAAAGGCTTCCACTGAACTGAGTATACAGATTAGTAATAAGCTGTACATATCCGGCAAAAAAAGTTTAAGAAAATAATATTAATCGTATTCAAAAGCTAGCAGCAATCAGTATGCATCTGGCACAAAAGGTTTAGGAAAATATTATGCTTTTTCAAAAGCTAGAAGTCTAGCAATAAAGCAGAACCTTTGGGGAGCAGAAAAGTACATTTATAAGCACTACATATTGTGTTCAGGATCATAAGGTCAAAAAAATAAGACAGTCTTGTTGACCAATTTATCTCAGACAACAATTCATGTCAAAGACCCTGAAGGAACTAAACCTATCTGGCACAGAAAAATATAACCATTTCAAGGGATAAGGTGGGGAGTGGGCAAAGAGAATTATCTGCAGATAACAGTTACCAATAACAAAGCCAAAAGGAAGGAGATGTAACTCTGAACAAAAAATTATACACATACTCGCACACTTCCCAACTGGTAGGTAATTTTAACTTGCAGCTTTTGTTTGACAAAAAAAGTCATCACAGAAACCATTGAACTGTGCTTGAAGATAACCTTGTGTATCAAAGAGGAAGGAGATAGAGTTCAGGCAATTTTTGGACTATGTATTAACAAACAAAAATGAGATAATTGTGATTTCAGAAGTGTTGCAAGATAGGATAGTGTTTGAATGGGCCAAGGAGTTTGATCCCTCATTATGCAAATTTCAGAGAGGTAGATGTGCTATTATTTGAAAAAAATTAAATTAACTAAGAGAATCTTGTGGCACCTTGAATGCTAACAAAATTATTGTGGCATTAGCTTTTGTAGTCTTTTGCTGACAAGACATCACTGGGAGTCATACTTCTCTCACGGGAATTTCACTGCATCCACTCAAAGAAAAAGAAATTGACCTCGTTAGGATGCAATGCTAAACTATGTAATGCTAAATAATGCAAAGAAACCCATGGGCTCTTGATTTCCTCCCCTTTCATCCTCCTGCATGGTTCAAAGGAGAAGACTGGAAGGCCCAATGAGCTCATTGGGACTTACCCCAGGTAACTGTGCATCAAATAGAAAATGAAGTTACCTCTAAATTATATTGTTAACTAAAAATAAAAAGGCAAGTAACGAAATGCAATGGGCAGAATTAAATGTAGAACTAAGGAGATAATTCCAACAGTGCAAGCATTTTTGCTTGCCAGGTGGAACAATCTCCCCTCTCTTCTCCCATGTACTGTTTCGGTGGTTCTTCTGACTTTCCTGAGTAGAGTTGTGGAGGGTGTGGACATGCACAGAGGAAGAGGTGGAGAGAAATCCCATTATGCTAGCCCTAAAATTTGTATTTTTCTTTGACAACAGGGGCTTGCCCTATTGGTCAAACTTTGTTTTCATTTGAAGGGATGGGACTAAGAGGGACGGTGTGGTTTGAGGAGGAAAGTGAGGGGCCCAGAGGCCCACTGATAGATTAGCTGTGCACAAGGGCGCCCAAGAAACCTGGAGCTGGCTCTGGCTGCTATTGTGTATCAACAAATAACAATCAAGTTATTTGATTCCAAGCATTCATTGGAAATGCAACAAAACAGAGATTTGTTTTTTGTACTGAAAGTGAAGATTATTTATTCCATTTATAAACCATTGCACCCTTATTTTATTGCTATGGCTAATGGCTGATGCAAATAAAGATTCTTCTGATCTGAACACTGCACCCTGTATTCCTATCTAAATGTTGTGTAAATATAAAAAGTGTATACCATATTCAATATGCAAAAACAGTTTCTTTGAGCCTTTTATCCTAGGGCCCCGAGAATAGCCTGATCATGAATTTTACAAAAAATTATCCAAATTACACTCTGAAAAGTCCAAATTCCAAATACGAAACTGAGATCTTCTCCTAAAGTGGGGTGGGAAACTCCACCACCACAAGTGCTATATTGTGACTGAAATGAGTCTTTGAAGTGTAATAATGCTTCTTGCTTACCTGGATGACAGATAGAAAAAAGGGCATGTGCATATAAACCATATAAACTTCTGCCTTTTATGTGGTTGAAATGTAGGCTTCTATAAAAACCTAAGAGTCAGATTCACAACTCTACCCATTTTCCCTCTAGCCCTGCCCACCACTGGAATGTCAGACCCTACAAGGGTCCTTATTTTCCAGGGACAGTTCCGTATTTACAGAAGGCGCCCCAGTTTCTGATTTGATCCTGAAATGTCCCGCTTTTCCTTAGGATGTCCCCATTTTAATCAGAGAAATGTTGGAAGGTATGGAGTTATTATGTGACACCCCCACCCCCGAGCCAAGGAGACAAGTAACTATACAACCTTTAGAAGTTATATGAAGGCAGCCCTCTATAAGGAAGTTTTTAAATGTTTAATGTTTTATATATGTTGGAAGCTGCCCTGAGAGCCTGGAGCAACCCAATCAAAATGGCCAGGGTGTTGTTGTTGGTGGTGGTGGTGCTGCTGCTGAATAATAATAACATCCCTATTTTCAGTGGAGAAATGTTGGAGTGTATGGAATGTGGCTGTTCACAAGGTTGTCCACAACATTGCCCTCGGATTGAAAGAAAGGTACCACTACCCAGTTCTAAAGTGTAGGTGGATATGTCCAGAGGTGATATTCTTACACTTATAAAAATTTATAGCATGGAAGAAGGGAGCATTGTGCAGAGTATAGTATTCAACACAACAGAAGCAAGCCAATAAATATTTTACTGCAGACACTGCAGCAAGCAATAGAAAGGAAACTTCAGCTGAACACGAGGCATGCGATAAAGCACTTTCATTCATTACCAGCCACTACATATCCCTTGGGAAGCAAAGGAAAATGTTTAGCGAAAATGTAAACAAACATTTCAAAGAGAGACAGATGGGGTGAGTGGATTACTTTTGTTTCATTTATAGTGAGTTTCATTCCAAAAGTATTGTTAGGTTTTTCATGCAGCACAGCTCAGTTTTCCAAGGGTTTAAGTTCCATGAAGATAATTCTTAGGTGTTTCTGCTTTGAATCAGAATCGAGACTATTCTACTTAATCCAACGCAAAATCATTTTATTAAGTATCCTTTAGCTAGATAATAGTAATGATAAATTATGAAGTACAAAAAACAATTAGGAGGAAAGTGGACTGGACAATAATGCTCTTGTAAGAAACTGGGCTGAAAGGCCACATACAGAGGCATGTTGTTACATGCTATAATTGTTTGGTGGCTGATAGAAGGATTTCAGTTTTCTGAGGTTGTTTAGAAACCAGCTAAAGGGTGCTGCAAATATAATTTCTGTAAGTTGGTTTTTGCAAATATCTGTTAGGTCAGTTCAGATTTATGATACAGCAGCAACTAGGCCATGTTACACACAGCACTGGAACATGTTTTGTGAAGTTATCACTTATTCCATACTCTGTTGTGTGCAGTAGTTAGAACATTTCTGAATGGTTTTACAAAAGCTCACTATTACCAGTGATCTAGTTTGAGCCAATGTTTACTCAGAGTAGACCCACTGAAATGAACTAACTTGGGTTCATTAATTCTAATGGGTCTTCTCTGAATAGAAATCAGTCGGATACAACCCAGTACTGGAGAGAAACCACATTCATCATGATAAACCCAACTTGCTGTTAGTCTACTCTAAGGAGTGATCCGGTTTTTGCATGCTGCACAACTGAACTGAGCTTTGCCTAGATATGGATTACTTGAGCACTGTTGAGATCATTCAAAGTGATCTGAAATTTCAGCTTATCTGAAATTTACACAGCATTCTACCCCATAAAACCTGTATGGCTTAATATTTATTGTCCCCTTACTTTGCCAAAGACGACTAACAAAAAGGCACCAGCAACCATATCCTGCTACTTTCTACAGAAGCACCTTCTATAATTCAAAAGTACCACAACAATTTCCAAGCCATGTAGCATGAATGAGAAAGTGTAAGTAATATTTTTATGATATTCCTGATGTTGCCTTTCACATTTTAAGCATGAACAGCAAGATCTCTTGCCCTCCATACTTTATGATGACACATATATGGTGACAGTTGTCTACCTTCTGAGGCATTTGTTTTTAATGCAGCAAATATGGGTTGAAATTGTCAATGTCTTTGACATCTATAAATCCACCTTGGACATTTTAATCAATACAAATCTTCTTTGTGGATACTGTCTTTTTTCACTGCAAGGCTGATGGAATGATGCTATTAATTTTTATTTTTATTTTACTCAGACATGCATTATTTTGCGGTGATATTTTTAGCACTATGTTTTGCTTTATTGCATAGTATCTCTATTGTTTCACTTTGTTCTTTTATTAATATATAAGTCATTCTGAGAGTCCTTTGGACCAAAAATGGAGACTACTAAATAGATTAATGAAATACAGCTATAGATGTTCCAATGTTCCTGCCCATACTAATACAGTGGTACCTCGGTTTACAACCACAATTGGTTCCGGAAGTCTGTACTTAACCTGAAGCAAACATTCCCATTGAAAGTAATGGAAAGTGGATTAATCCATTCGAGACGGTCTGTGGAGTATTTAAACTGAAGCGTGCTTAACCGGAAGCGAACTTTCCCATTGAAAGTAATGGAAAGTGAATTAATCCATTCCAGATGGGTCTGCAGTGTTTGTAAACCGAGCGGTTGTAAACCGAGGTATGACTGTATGCTAAAGGAGGTCTAACATAGAGTTTTCATCCCAAAATGTCAGTTTTTCATGAGTAGATTTATTTTATGTGAATGTGCCTGGCCTTGGAGTGTCAAACAGTGCAGTGCAGCAACATATCCATCTCACTGGGTTTCTGCTTGTCTGTTTCACTAATGTAAGAGGAAAAGCAGATCTCCCCTCAGTCCTTGAACAAGTCTATGACAGAAGTCTCCCAGCTTGAATCCAGTCAAAAAGTGGGCTATGCATGCTCAATCAAGTGATTCTGCAGTTGAAAATTTCACATCTTAGAATCCACATCTAAAATTTTGCTTTTGCAAAATACTCCAACTCAGGGGTTTCCAAACTATAGTTCCCAGAACACCAGTGGCCCACAAGCTTCATTCAGGTAGTCCGTGGCAAGTCTGCATAAAAATATTTGCATGTGTTCTTAATTGTACTATTTTTATTGCTTGTTTTATTTCTCATTTTGTATTCTATAGTACAGTCATACCTCGGTTTAAGTATGCCTTGGTTTGAGTATTTTCAGTTTAAGTACTCCGCAGACCTGTCTGGAACGGATTAATCCACTTTCCATTAATTTCAATGGGAAAGTTCGCTTCATATTAAGTACGGACTTCCGGAACAAATTACACTCATACCTCGGGTTAAGTACACTTCAAGTTGAGGACTCTGCAGACCCGTCTGGAACGGATTAATCCACTTTCTATTACTTTCAATGGGAATGTTTGCTTCAGGTTAAGTACAGACTTCCGGAACCAATTGTGTTTGTAAACCGAGGTACCACTGTATTAGAATTTATAAAAAATAAGACATGAGAAATAGAAGAAGCAATAAAAATATAATTAGAAACCACAGAACATCTAGCACAGTGCATTACCATTGTTTCAACAGGCAAAAAACCAATTCAATGGTCCACCAGAATCAACAAGTGGTCGGTGGGTGGAGGTTGGGAATTATTGCTCTACCCTCAGGAAAGACAAATTCTCCACTATTTACATCACATGGGGAAACAGAACAAACCAGAAGTCTGCCAGGACTGGAAATATCTGAGGTTCTGTAACTACTTAGCCAAGCGCCAAACATGCACCAATTTCTGTCATGAAAAATAATGTAATAGGTACACTAGTATTATTGAGGGAAGAAATCCATCTTAGTAAAATACCTCTTTTCCTGAAATGTTTTTCAGACCCAGTATCTTTCCCCCCCTTTCCTTCTAGCACCCCACCATTTCATTTTTCACAATAGTGAACTTCTTTACAAACCAGTTCATCAAAAGCACTTTTCATGACAGCAGCAGCAGCTCTTAACTAAAAACTCCTTACCTTCTTTTATTTAATAAAAATCAGTTTAGCCCAGAGCTCTTTATGTTTAAACTCTAGCCACTTTTGAACACATTAGAACTCTAGCTCCTTACTTTTGAGCAGTTTAAAAAGGCTACTTCTGTTTGACTTGCTTTACATTTGATTGTAATAATAACAACAAGGAACAGCCTTAAAAACATCACTCAGGAGTGCAATGGAAGTGCTTGGCTGCCCTTACATGTAAGCAATTTGTGACTGAATCTCTTTGGTGTCAGGACAATGCATACTTGTTTTTCCACTTAGCAGATTTTCTCCACAACTGAAAATGTGGACTAGTTCACAATTCTCAACAATGTTCACCTTCTCAACAATGCAATTCTGACTAATAGTTACAACATGAACCTATTTGTTAAAGAAACTTCACTCATTTTCCCCTCCTTGCAGTGTTGGAATACTTAGATCAAACATTTCCCTTTGCCTGCAAGTACACAACATTCTAGAATAAAAAAGTATGAAGAACATAAACAAAAACCATAAAAAGGACCTGCAGAATCAGGTGATTGATCTAGTCCAGCATCCTGTCCTTACAGTGGCCAGCCAGATGCCTTTGTCAAGCAGGTTTTGAGCACAAGAGCACAGTCTTCTCCTATTGTTTCCAGCAACTGGTAATCAGAAGCACTGCTGCCTTCAGCTGTGTCTAATGCTCTTTTAAAGCCATCTAGGTAGGTGGCCATCATGCCTCCTGTGGGAGTCAGTTCCATAGTTTAACTATGTGCTGCATAAAGAAGCACTTTCTTTTATCTGTCCTGAATCGTCCAATATTCATCATCTTCTTCATCATCACCACCCTTTCATTGTGAACTTTACTTAATATACATTTTTTGTCTGATATATGCAAAGCAATTTCCTCTTATATAATGTATTTTCATATTTTATTTCTATTTGTACACATATTTTTAATGTACATTTTAGCATATGCATTTTTGTGCACACTCCTTGGCTGGAGAACTACAATGCAAAATTCAGAGAAGTGTGACTCTCACATGATGGCTGTGTTTCAATTCATGAATTGTTTCAGAAAGTATGAATCTAGGATGCAAAATGAATGGAATTTCCCCCTCATCCCTACTTTTTTATTATTTTTATTTTTATGAAGTTATTTCTCCATTAGATATCCAAGAATGCTGTCCTTCAATCGCTACAATATATTTACTTGTAGCTACAGCAGCTACAAGACTTCTCAATCTGGAAGGAGCCATCTTCATTGTAGGAAAATGGTTCACCAGGAAGAGAAAATCAGGTACTGAGATTGGGTAGAATAATAACCTTCCCAATTTAAACGCTGAAAAGACTGTGAATACTCATTGGGTTTTCAGAAAAACAATCCCCTGCAATTTCCCCCAATTTTTTGATGCACTGAAATGGGAAAGACAACATATGGAACACAAACAGTAGGTGAAAGGGAAGCAATTGGCAGAACACCACAAACTGTTCCAAGAAGAAACATTATTAAACTGGTGTATTTTGGCCACTTCTCAATGGGTGTGCCAGAAAACTGGCCAACTCAGTCCTCTACATGGATATTGGAGGGGGGGCTGTGTATATCGGGGGGGCTGTGTGGAGAGAGTCTCTTCCTTTAAATACCTGGGTGTCCATCTTAGTGAAGACCTAACTTGGAATGTCAATACAGCCCAGGTGGTTAGGAAGGCCCAACCTTCATTTCCTTAGGGTCTTGCGAAAGAACAAGGTTGGACAGCAACTGATGATTTCCTTCTATCGGTCCACGATAGAAAGTGTTCTCTCATACTGCATTACGGTGTGGTACGCTGGTTTGACAGCCATGGACAGAAAGTCCCTACGGAGGGTGGTGAAGACAGCACACGATATTGTGGGCTTTCCCCTGAGTCCGCGAGATGTCATCGCGAGAGACTGTTGCCTCAGAAGAGTGAGGAACATTCTTAGGGATGACTCACACCCTGGCCAGCACCTTTTTAAACTCCTGCCCTCGAGCTGGAGATATAGAAGCATGATAAGCCGCACCAACAGGTTAAAGAACAGTTTCTACCTGTGGGCCGTGAGGCTGCTGAATGGAAGACAGCAACACTGCAGCTGACTTTGGGGTTGGTGGTTGTACAACAGCACAGAGAGTATAACAAGGACTGAGAGATTGGGGGGGGGCTCATTTAATCTCACTGTAAACAAGTGGTACAGTGACATTAAGTATTTCTATTTTCTATTTCTATGGAGATAATTTTATACCACCACCATCACACTTAGTAAATGTTTCAGTAAAGACATATTTAACATGTGTCCCATTGAAATATGCTATATACAAAGCACACAATACTATAGCTGGATATTTCATGCTATGTCTATCATCATGTGTTATTTTCATTTCAGCAGAAATTACACTGATAATGCAAAATCCCTAAACCCAAAATTGAAGTGGACAGATTGGAAGCCTTTAAAATAATAATAATAATAGCCATTTGTGCAATCCAGATTATAAACTCATCACCATTATCAATTGCTGGTGACAGCAGTTTGTGGCAATGTTTATTTGCAGTCCATATTTAACTGAATTAATTCTTAGCTTTCCTAGAAAGCCATAATGATCTCTATTCAGCATCCTGAGCTAAGTGCAGAAAAGTGGATTTGCTTAATACAGATTTATTTTTCTCCTTTCTAAACATGCAATGACACTTGCTGACTTAATAGGCACTTGGTTTGGTTTTTGGAGCATTATGTACTTGAGCAACAAGAATCAATAAATAGAATTCAAGAGCAAGTCATAGATAGAAGTCTGGACATCCTTCTCCAGTTACCTCATCTCTAGATGTAGCATACAAGCTTAAATCCTGAAGGTTCCAGGATGCAGCATACGACAAAATATAAAGAAGCAGTTCACTATTTGCTGAAAATATAATAATGCTGGTTAGCTCGCTGAGATCAGATGGTGACTTCAGTATTGCTGCCCTGATGAGAACTCACACATACAAAAACTTGAATTTTGTGACAGAAGTCCCACCTTGCATTATATGTCTAGCAACAAAGCACAGCAACATCCAGCTTAAAAAGGTAAAGGGAACCCTGACCATTAGGTCCAGCCGTGACCAACTCTGGGGTTATGGCGCTCATCTCGCATTATTGGCTGAGGGAGCCAGCGTACAGCTTCTGGGTCATGTGGCCAGCATGACAAAGCCGCTTCTGGCAAACCAGAGCAGCACACGGAAACGCCGTTTACCTTCCCGCCGGAGCGGTACTTATTTATCTACTTGCACTTTTTGGCATGCTTTCAAACTGCTAGGTTGGCAGGAGCTGGGACTGAGCAACGGGAGCTCACCCCGTCGCAGGGATTCGAACCTTCTGATCTTCAAGCCCTAGGCTCTGTGGTTTAACCCACAGCGCCACCCACATCCCAACATCCAGCTTAGCCAAGCCTAATAAGTGACTACTTATCAATCATTTCAACACCATAGTTCAGCGTACAATGTACTTTACATCTGTATTATTCTCTCATCCCCAAATTGCAGCCCTATGAAACAGATTAGGGCATCTAATGTGATGCCTGGATAAGCAGAGATTTTATCATGGCCAAACATCACACTGTATCCATGGCAAACACAATACTTGGTTGTGTGATTCATTGAGACGTACATGTGACAAAGCAGTCTATAGCAGAAACATTAAGATGACTTCTGTTGGGTGCTTGTGCTCTCTGTTTAACCTGAGGGTATGTCTACACAATTTCTAAAAACTCAAGCATTTTCTCTTTCTCCTAGAGAGCTTACATTTTTTTTAATACAGGAATCCAGTTATATGGGAGAAAATTAGCTGTATTTGATGTTTGACACTACATCAGAATACTAATCCAAATAAGTATTGCATTAAAATAGAGAGTGCTTGAGTAGAATTTAAATTGTTAAGACATAGGGAATAACATAGTTATGTTATTTCATTAAACCAAATGTTATTTCATTAAACCAAATCACTGCAATGATACCTCAGAAAATGAAGCAAAAGACAAGTCTATCACTGGAAGTAGTAACTTCTATAGTATTAATGAAAGCCATTATTTGATGGTGAAGAGGCAGGGTATCAGGAACCACGGGTAACTTCTGTTCTGTGTTATCCATATTTCTTTGTAATACCCTGCGTACAAACATCCTCAAACATAAAAAAAATCTGCAAATGAGGCCTTATATGGGGAAACCTTTGTGGGACATCCATTGCATGGAGCAAAACTTTGTCAGTTGTGGTTCCAATCTAGCCACAGGTCCTCCTTGGATCACCACATAATGTAAATAAATAATGGATAAGAACATTTAAATTTAGGTTGGAAGGTTACCTCTAGCTCTCTCTCTCAGTAGTCCATTTGCTCTTGTTCTTTTAAAAAACCTACATGATTTTATTCTCTCATTTTTTGTGATTTAATTTATGATGATTACCGTGCAGTTTTAACCTGAAGCCTGGCATAAACAACACCTGAAGCTTAACTTCCACATGTCTTCCTAGTGTGAATTGCCAGATGTCCTAATGTGGTTGCAGCTTGCACATTGGTCTGCAGGGGAAAATACAAATTTTCTACTTTAGATATTGGCTTGGCTCACACATCACATTAAACCATTGTTTCTTCACTTACTCCTGTTGCTGCCATGCCTCAGATCAAGAAGCATAGCCTGAATTGTTGTCTCACCTAACCTAGGCTCATGGCTTGTTTTCTTACAAATGAGCTACGAGCATTAACTAAAGGGGGGGTAAAACCTTGGTTATCTATCACCCACGATTTGTTTGGAGGAAATAAATCAAGAATCTTGGATCAGACAATACAGTGAACCAAACTGGCTTGTTTTGTCTGCAGTACGGCAGCGTACATAGGGGAGCAGCTCTGTGTGAAATTTTGTCTCAAACTATGGTTTAATGTAGCATCTGAATAAGGCCATTATAGGAAATGCAGTGTCACCGGTTTGCATATTACCTGTATCATCTCCCCAAACAACACCAAAACACTCATAAAGACAGCATATATAGTAGGCTGGCTTTGTGAACAGGAGCCCTTCACACTGCCACATTTTCTGCAAGCCAAATTTTGCAATTAGCCAAATTCTGAGTTTATATTAATCAGTTGCTGGGAAGAAAACAGCAGGAAAGTGCTGTCACCTTCATGCCCTGCTTGCAGCCATACTGTGGGAAGTTGTATGCTAAACCAGGTATTGTGGTCTAATCCAACGGGTCTCTTAAGTTCTTAAGGCTAGTGCTATACAGAATGCAGAATACATAGTGCCAAGCTCACCACAATTACAAGCTCAACTAATGACCCATCCATAAGAAGGGCATGTAAAGAAGCACTGGAGAAGTTTTATTCTGGTGAATTTTGAATGTGGAAATGTCCTTACAAATCAAGTAAAGCTGACCATAGAAAGGTCAAGGTGGTTTAAAAGGAATTATGTGGCAAAGAAACTGGAAGGTAAAGAAGGAGAACTGAGCAACAAAAATGGAGATATTGTTAATACAAGGGATTAAAAAGTCCAACAGACACCATGTACACCATGGACCAAAGAATGGAAGCAAATAAAGTTATGCTGAAGAAGAAACTCCTAAGTTCTCCAGGAGAACCAATAACACTAATCATTCATTAGGGATCAGCTCAGAGTGGTTAGTGGATCAAATTTTATTTTAAGAAAGCAACCAGCTGACCCACCAAACATAAAGGAAATTACTTGCACAAGGACGCCAATTACACTTTTACTTACCAAGGGTCATACACAATATAAAGTGAAACAGGGAAAGCCAATGGTAGTAAAGACTTGTACTAGGTAAGGGGGTCAGGAATGGGGTTTGGGTTTTTTTTAAGGATTTATCCTACTTCAGCAGAATGTTCTTTGCATATTACAAAGTCAGCATAAAATGTCACATTTACATTAAGGAATTATAGCAGGATTCATGTATGCTTGATGTAAGAATATAAATATTCAGCAGCTGCAAAATGATTGCAGAGAAGACTAAATGCTCACTTGTAAACCACAGTGCTACTTGTATATCATGAAATATGGAAAAATACTGTAGGCAAAAAAATGCCATGTAAAACAAATTGGGTTTGGACCATATTTGATTTGCAAATGAAAATGAAGACGACGACACTAAGCTGTCTAAGAGAATCAGTAAACAGCAGGTTCACATACAGGGCACTTGTTCAGATATCTGTGGGTATAAGACCTTGGCCTCTTACCTTTTACCTTACCTTTTCACTTGGAAGTAGAAAAGATTTACATGGAGAAATACAGATATTACTGAAACAGGTAATCATTTCAGGAAGTAACTTCCTGTTTTTAAAAAGGCGAAGCTCACAGTTTTGACTGGATCACCTTTATCTATATGCTGATTGATATTCAAAGAACCCTATTGTGCTTATCCTTGCAGACACCATGCTGTTTTCTTCTTCAGCAAGACTTGGTATTCTATACGCTTGGTGATTCTATATTTAATGATGATTTGTACAAACTCTTCTGGAACAACAAACCTGGATCCCCTTTAAAACATTATCTAATAACTAGTTGTGAAATCTGCTTCCCCCCCTCCAAATTGCTTTTCCTTTTGTGTCATGTAGATTGTAAGCCTATGAGCAGGGACTGTCTTATTACTGGTTACAGGTAGGTAGCCGTGTTGGTCTGGATCGAAGTAAAATAAAAAAATTCCTTCAGTAGCACCTTAAAGACCAACTAAGTTTTTATTTTGGTATGAGCTTTCGTGTGCATGCACGAAAGAAGAAGAAGTGCATGCACACGAAAGCTCATACCAAAATAAAAACTTAGTTGGTCTTTAAGGTGCTACTGAAGGAATTTTTTTATTTTACTGTCTTATTACTGATATTTATAAGCCAATATGAGGGCCTTTTTCATTTGAAAAGCAGGGTGAACATTAGATAGATAGACAGACAGACAGACAGACAGACAGACAGACAGACAGACAGACAGACAGACAGACAGACACATAGGGTTACAATATGAGCTGTGAAAATTCCCCAGTTCAAATCTTACATCTATGCTATGAACGTGCTAGATGACATTCAGCCACCCACAGCAATATAGGGATAATAATACTGGTCTAACTTGTAGGTCAATTGGAAGGATTACTGATATAATGCATACGAAGAGTTCTGAGTGTGCCAAAACACTGCATCCAACATTAACTGTAGAATTCCCAGCACTGCACTTCTTAAGAAACGAATCTAAAAATCCTGCATAATTTTAAAGTATAAAAATCCTTTCTGCATATTTGGAAATTGAAAACTGTCTAAACAATGCAAAACAGAAGAGGGAAATAGAAAGAAGTGGGGAAATGTTTTGGAAAAGACATGTTGAATTGAATCTGAATCATCCAGTTCAGAAAAAAATGTCTTCAATTCTCTTATTATTTCAAACAATAAAATAAGGTCAATTAGCATTCTCAACAACATGCTAGCAACCCAAGAGAAACATATGAATAATTCAAATCTAGAAAAAGGAGAACAATTGACAAAATAAATATTTTAATGATCTGCTCGTCTGCAACCACTCAGTAGTGGCAGAGTAATAAAATCTGAGAGTAAAAGAATAGCACTGGGGAAATGATTCAGTAGATTATTAATTGATTTCAAAATTTCAAAATCCCCTACATATTAGCTTTCAAAAGATGATTGTGAATACTTTGTAGACTGCGCAGAATACAGAAGTAGCCTGGCACGTAGATGCAGACAAGAACTCCTTCAAAATGAGTTGGTGCAATAAAAACTACTTTCAAGGATGAAGATTCAGTATAGGATACAACAGGAGTATTATCATACTTATTCTTAAAATGTTTTTTTACTAACAACAATAAAGCTGTACAGCTGTGGTTTCAACACTTTAGTTCATACCATATAGAACTTCAAGCTCAGCAATTCTGTATGTCTTTATAAACTTCTGTAGCACATAAACTGCTCATTACAAGAATTCCAAAGGAGAGAAAAAAATAAATTACAAGTCTCCATAATGGCAGTGTAAGATTTTTATGCAGAGTCCATAACTTCCCTTATTCAATATCCTTTGTGAACATCACATCAGCTGCACAACAACAGGAAATACAAGTCACTCATGCAACTCTCCCTCACATCTAAATAATCCACAAATCCACCAGGGACTGAACTTTGGACATTCTGCATGTAAAGCAGGTGCTTAATCACTTAGTAGAGAGGACCCACATTTATACCAATTAGGACCAAGAATGTAATGCGAGCTGTACCAATACTGCAATGGCATAACCTCCTACAATAGACTATGATTGATATAAGGAAACTCATCTCTTAGCAATGAATTAGCCTTCACACAATAGGCCCATTATATTTCCTCTTATTTTTAGGCATTTTACTGTTTGTAAATGTATTGGGGGAAAAGACTTCAGTCCTGTGCTCTACATACTGAACTATTTCAAAACAACTTCTTGATTAGATCATGCCTATTCTGAAGTCACAGTATTTCAAAACTGTGCTTTTCCCCAAAACGTACAGATTTCATAAACTTTAACAAAAAAAAGTTAAAATAAAATGAATTTAGCTTGATAGTATATCTATGGAATTCTTCTCTCAGATTGCTCCACACTCTCAGTTCTATCAACCTAAGGTACCAAGCAGGGTCTATGTGCATCTGTCCAGAACCTCTGATTCTCAGTGACTGCCAACGTCTAATTCAACTCTGTTCAAATTCTGAATCTCACATTGTAGGTCTGAACAAATGATAGTTAAAGTGTTGTTGTTTTTTCAGAACTTATCGTGTAAACAGCCCTCCTCCCCTGATCTTGCCTCAGATGAAAATAAACAAGCATTTGTTTGCCATCACAAGTTTCCATTTTCTAGCAGAAGCTTGGGACAAAATACAGTGGTACCTCAGGTTACAAACGCTTCAGGTTACAGACTCCGCTAACCCATAAATAGTAGCCTGGGTTAAGAACTTTGCTTCAGGATGAGAACAGAAATTGTGCTCCGGCGGCGTGGTGGCAGTAGGAGGCCTCATTAGCTAAAGTGGTGCTTCAGGTTAAGAACAGTTTCAGGTTAAGAACGGACCTCCGGAATAAATTAAGTTCTTAACCACAGGTACCACTGTATTAAGAGATAAATCATGATGATGTGATAGAATAAGCAACAACACTAATATACAAACTCTACTTACTTCAAGGCATGATACAGAGTCCTGTTTCAGTTCACCATCACCTGTAAGAACACATATATAATGTTACCATGTGTATTGATTAAAAAAAAGTTATCTTACTAATCAGGTTCAGCCTTCAATTTTAGAAACAGTGAATATAAGCAGACTGGTCCATTTCTCTGAAAATTGTTTGGAGATGCTATTGTGAATCAATACAAATTATAAAATTGAGCAAGAATAATGTTTCTGTTGCTTAGAAACATTACGCTATTCTTATAAGACTTAACTTTCCTCCAAATATCCCTCCTGTACACAAAAGAGATCTGAATATGTATCTATGTGTACAAGGCTAATTTAGCATAGCAAAATCATGAATTAAAAACAAAAAATGCCAAACCAAGCAGTCCCCTGGATTATTCCACCCTATGAATCACTGCTTCCTTCCTTCTACTTGAGTTACCTCTTTATTCTCTCTTGAGCAGCTCTTGACAGCTATGTGCTACTCTCAGGCCTCCTGTGTGCACAGCTCTCAATGCTCTGAGTTCAGCTATTCCACCTGTAGCTATTTGAACCTCATCATTCGGCAGCCTTGACTCAACACCCAGCTGTCCAAAACTGACTTCGGGCAGAACAAGCTCTTTTCAGCCTGCCAAGCCCCTCTGGAACCTTCCACTTCTCTTGTTTGCCCAGATGCTCTCAGCGTGCCAAAGTCAGCGGTCTCAAAGCTGGAACTAACAGTTTCCAGCTGCACAAAGAATCTCAGCATGTGTTTCCCTTAAAATGGCTGAGGTCAAAACGACCGGGTCCAAATTCTGGATTTAAAAGCCAAAGTGATTGTCAGGAGAGCCTTTATGCTGGATTTTGGTGCCTTTCATGGAAACTGGGGTGGAATTACTACCAAAAAAAGAAATTGCTGCTTAGGATGTAGTGAATATGAAAATTGGGTGGTCATGAAGTTGGTACCACAGGAATGTGTGATTTTAATCAAAACTGGAGAACTATGTAAGTCGAAATAAATAAAAACATTTAAAAAATTGTCCAGTAGCACCTTAGAGACCAACTAAGTTTGTTCTCTCCTGCCAACCTAGCAGTTTGAAAGCGTGTCAAAGTGCAAGTAGATAAATAAGTACCGCTCCCACAGGAAGGCGAATGGCATTTCAGTGTGCTGCTCTAGTTCACCAGAAGTGGCTTAGTCATGCTGGCCACATGACCTGGAAAAACTGTCTGTGGACAAACGTCGGCTCCCTGGGCCAGTAAAGAGATATGAGAGAAGAAGACGAAGAAGAAGACGAAGAAGGGAAGAAGAGTTTGGATTAGATATCCTGCTTTATCACTACCCTAAGGAGTCTCAAAGAAGCTAACATTCTCCTTTCCCTTCCTCCCCCACAACAAACCATAGCTGCCAAGTTTTCCCTTTTCTCGCGAGGAAGCCTATTCAGCATAAGGGAAAATCCCTTAAAAAAGGGATACTTGGCAGCTATGCAACAAACACTCTGTGAGGTGAGTGAGGCAGAGAGATTTCAAAGAAGTGTGAGTAGCCCAAGGTAACGCAGCAGCTGCATGTGGAGGAGCAGAGACACAAACCTGGTTCACCAGATTATGAGACTACCCCCCTTAACCACTACACCACACTGCCGCAACCCCTGAGTCGTTCGCGACTGGACTTAGCAGTCAGGGGTCCTTTACCTTTTTAAAAGTTTGTTCTAAATGAACACTTCTTCAGATACACACGAAAGCTTATACCCAGAACAAACTTAGTTGGTCTCTAAGGTGCTACTGGACAGTTTTTAAATTTATTTATTTATTTATTTCGACTGCATCAGACCAACACGGCTACCTACCTGAACGAAGAACTAAGATTTTATTTTACTTTTTAAAGAAGATATACACTGCTTTTACCCATGTCCATTTTTATTTTTTTTACTTTAAAATCATGCTGCTACCTCGGGTAAATGTTAAAATATGAAGCACTGAAAAATATTTGCATTCTACTAAACTTCTCATTCAGCCCTGAGTGCTCACTGGAAGGACAGATCGTGAAGCTGAGGCTCCAATACTTTGGCCACCTCATGAGAAGAGAAGAATCCTTGGAAAAGACCTTGATGTTGGGAAAGATGGAGGGCACTAGGAGAAGGGGACGACAGAGGACGAGATGGTTGGACAGTGTTCTCGAAGCTACGAACATGAGTTTGACCAAACTGCGGGAGGCAGTGGAAGACAGGAGTGCCTGGCGTGCTATGATCCATGGGGTCACAAAGAGTCGGACACGACTAAACGACTAAACAACAACAAACTTCTCATTCTAGGATATAGCCAAGTAGATCCTAGTTAAGTGTTTAGCAGCAATGATGGGTTGTAATTGTTATTCCAGCAAATGGTTTTGGCTGTATGTTCATAATACATAAAGTTTATCAGACACACAACATGGACACTACAAACACAACCCACAAAACTACAGTACAAATCAGCATCTAATCAACTACTTGGAGCATCAACTTAAAAAGATCAAAGTATTTAAGCTGTTGCCTCCATCAAGTGGCCAGAAAGAAGATTTAGAATGACTCCCTTGACAGATTATGTAGCTGCATGAAACAGAAAGACTGTTCCATGAATAGAATAGAATAGAATAGAATAGAATAGAATAGAATAGAATAGAATAGAATAGAATAGATCTTTATTGTCATTGTCCCCTTGCGGGAACTACAAAATTTCTAAGTTGCTGTATCCACTCAGATAAGACACTCCACATGAATTAAAATACTAATAAGCACAATACAATACAGAACAATAACCAAATAAAATAAAATGACTTCAATGTGTTCCTACATTGTATTATTCCATTTCAATAAATGTATTGTGATCCTTTTTGTCCATTTCCTAATATTATGAAGTTACAGTAGTGGATCCATGAGTAGAACAAACAGCTTGAGGGAACTATAGGGGAGGGCATGGATATCATCACCCAAGGTCATAAACCTGGAGACAAAATCTAAAATTCCAAAAAGGAGACTTTTTAATATATTCACAAACACTTCTAGTTAACCACGTCTGTGCAACTAAATCACTGGAACAATATAGCGTAGTGGTTAGTGAAACTAGGACTGACGACACCAAGTTTCGCATCTCATGTCAGCCATGTCAGCTAGCCACTATTTCTCAAGCTAACCTACTTCTTAGTGTTTTTATATAATTAATTATGTTATTCCACACCATTTATTTTAATGCAAGGGAAACATAATGACAAGGGGGGGCGGGCAGTAATCAATAAGGTACCATTTGTGGAACGAAAACAACAATCACATTCACTGGATTGATTACTTCTCTGGACTTAAGCAAATATTAGCAATTTCCATTCCTGTTGCTGGTGGAATTCTCTGAAATCCCAAGACAAAGCCACAGAGAACAGCAATCTGCCTCTCTCCATATGCGAAGAGAAGAACACCTAAACAATACAGAGCAGGAAACTGCAACGCCATTTTCAATCTCCTTTACTTCCCACTTGCATACTGCGACGAAAGACCCTTGCTTCCGTCTTATTTATTCTGCCTCTCCTGTTATTAACAGAACTAACAGGGATGGTCTGGGGTAAGCCAAGCCTCCCCCCTATTGCTCCCCTTAGCCTTTCTGTATTCGAGGGTTTTATTCTATTTCCTCTTCTTTTATACAAAAAAGAGTCCTCTTCCAGCACAACCGTGGCCAGGTACCTATTAAAGTTCAGGGCTGTATCTGAGACTATCCCTAGTGTCCACAGTATAGGGAGTTCTGCCTCTAAGAACCCCTTTCTGTAAAAGTTTGCCCCTTCCCTGAGGTAACTTTATGACACCCTGGGTCTGTCTGCCTGGCTCGCCCTCTTGGTGCACCCCAAAGATACAAACTAACAGTTCCACTCTTGAAGGAAATGTTGTCCTTTTAATGGGTGTCCTCATGAATGAGTTTCATGTACCTTGGCTGGAAAATGACACAGATGATTTTCTGATTGGCACTTTAACACTGGAAATTTTTTCTCAAGAACGTAATGGTTGCTTTAAGGTATTCCTGTTGTACAAGCTTAGTTTCAATGGTAATGACCTTGTTACTCATGTACCAGATAGCCTAACGACTACCTAACCTAAACCTACTCTCCTAGATCTTCTTTACAACCACCCTCACACTCCCGCTCCCCCAGCACCCTCTCAACTGACCAAATGGCTCTCCCTTCTCTTTAAACATTCAACCATTCCCCTCCCCTCATGGAATGTCCAGTCAGTCGACACGGCGTCTGAGTTAACCCTTGATGGGTCGGGTTGATAAAGCTATAACAAACAGCGTAAAAATGTCACACATGCATATCCTTTTCTGCTCCTTCACACCTGTCTCTCATTTTGTAGAGTCCTTTTTCATCCCTTGCCCCACATTTCCATGGACTTGCAACAGCACCTGCAGGTGAACAATTAGCTTGATCCAGTGCTTTTTTGGTCAGAAACGAGGTGTCAGTACTTATATCTAGATAAAAGTGTCACGGCACACAATGGCTGCCAATGGTGGACGGGGGGGTGGGAGTGATGGTATTCTGTCAGAAATAAAGCACTGTCTAGATCACTGGCCTCTTTCCCCCAATCCCCTGCTTAAGATAAAAGATTTAAATGTAGGTTTTATACCAACTGCTCCTAAGCTTCCCATTCAGTCACTGGGCTGTTATTTTGTGAAGAATGCAGATGTTGCCAAGAAGCAGGTATGACAGAACCTGGATTGTACTCTGGCAGAGGAAATAATTGTGTTCACTGTCTTTTCTTCCTCGCTACTGAGAATGGATTCTACCTGTTGGGTGTACCAGAATGAACACATAAGGAGCACAGAATGCTAGCTTATACCAAGTCAGAGCATTGAACCATCTGACTTGGTACTGTCTACAATGACTGGCAGTGGCTTTTCCATGATTTCCATTATTTCAGGAAGGGGCCAATCTCAGCCCCATTTGGAGATGCCAGGGTTTGAATACAGCTCTTCACACTCTAGGTATGAGTGGATACAGAGGAGAGCTTGCCTAAAAACAAAGGGTAATGCACAGCAATTAAGGAAAATATTATGAAAATGGCCTATAGATGGCATTTAACTCCCGAAAAATTAAAGAAAATTTATAAAACAGGAACCAACAAGTGCTGGAAATGTAATGATAAAACAGACATATATGCACTGTTGGTGGCATTGCAAAAAAGTGCAAGATTTTGGAATAGAATTTATGAAAAATTAAAAAGTATATTAAAAATGACATTTGATAAAACACCTGAATTGTTTCTATTAAGTATGGTTCCTGAAGAGATACCAAAGGATAGGAGGAATTTATTATTGTATGGTGGAGCCGCAGCTACGCTGCTGGGTGAAGAGGAGAGACTTGCAGTAGCCACAGACGCTGATTGAGAAGGAGCAAGGGCTGTGCCTCCTGCTCTGCAATACAGTCCTGATTTGGTTCCTTCCCCTCCCTTGCTCTCAGTGCAGGAACGAAGGGTCGAGAAAAGGCTAGAACAATTAATAAAAGCTGAGTCACAGCAAAATGAAAATAAAAATGCAAGGAGGTATAAATAAGGGATGAAGAGGGACTTTAGCTTCTGCAACTGACTTGCTTATCTGATGGATGTGTCATGTGCTGACTCCTTGGCTACTGAGCAATAAAGTTAATTACTGAGAAGCAGTGTGTCTGTTTCTGCTTACAGCATGGGACAACAGACAGAAGGGCTTTTCTAGCAGCCTGACAGCACATCACCTGTGCACGACATTTGACCCAGCTGACGAACCTGCCCCATACCTAATGCAATATGTTTTGTGGAGCAGGTAAAGATGTAGTAGCAAAGGAACATGTTATTTACAAGCATCTCTCTTTTATTCTGGGAACAAATGGCATGAGCACTAAATGAGCTATATTTTGTTATATCTCTGGAAGTGCATTTAGGTCATGTGAAAGCTCAAATATAAGGAGGAAATTAACAGAGAAACATTGAGGAAAGGAATAAACTGCCATGAGAATGCAACCCAACATGCATAGCAAAAAATAAGTAGCTATATAGAACTACCAACGTATGTTTAGAAGCTATTCTCTTCCCCTGCAAAAAATAGAAAAGAATATCCTATTCCTTGCCTTTAATTGAACCTTGAAGTAAAGCTTCATTAGTCTACTCACTTCCAGACTTATTTAACAATTTTGTTAGCTATAATTTTGGAGGTAGAATTATGTGTTACTGTTTCAGAATGGAAGGGTTACAGCTCCATCATAACAAGTATGTACTACGCACATATAATTAGACTAACCTGGAGACCAATTTTGACATATCTTAGCCAGCACTTGTGAGTCATGTTCATAAACTCCAAGAGAGAACCGTTTCTGCAGTATTAGTGCCACATCTTTTATTCTCTGCACTGTGGTAGCTTTCATTCAGATTAGCTGGAGGGAAGAGTTTTCTTCCAGCTCAAGCATTATGGCTTGATCTGAAGTGTGTGGAATTGAGCAATACAATCCTTCTGAGGCCTCTCAAAATGGGAATAACACTGAGGCTTTGAGAGACAGAGACTGAGCTCTACCCAAATCTGTACATAACGAGGGCTCAAGAAGGCAAATGTGTGAGATTTTGTGTAATAGCTATGTAGACTTTGATATAAACTCTAAAGGTTTCATACTACTGGAGGCAATTCATTTGAACACATATGCTCATATGAACCAATGGGATGAGGACTGATTGTTGTCAAGCAGTTTATAAAGCAAGCTAAAGGCAAAGCTAGGGTTGCCATATTTCAAAAAGTAAAAGCCAGGACACCACCAAAATTGTTGAGGATATTTAAGGAAAACCTGAAAGTTGGTGAGCTTTGAGCTTTCAAAGTTGTCAATTTTTCTATTGACTTACCTAAGATCCAGGACAAAGCGATGCATTTTAGAAATCCCCCTGGACCTCAATTCCACCTTTGAAATCTGGACGCATGGCACCCCAAGACAATGCTGTCTTGATGATCAACAAAAGGATCTACCCAAAGTATCACATGCAGGCTGCAATCTGGAACTGGGGTCCAGGGCTTTGGGAATGCCCAGTGGGATTTCCCCCTTTGCACAGACAACCACAGAGAAATCTTAGCAGTGGAAGGTAATCTGCAGAACAGCAGCCTTCGTTTCCTAAGCCCTCCCAGCACTCGCTAAGGCAGAAGGTGGGGGAGACAACCATTTTTTCCCCTTCCCCCTTCCCATTACTTCCAATGGGAGGGAATTAATTGTGCCAGCTATCAAGCTGCAGTAGTTTCCCACAGGAAGCTGAGAATTCCATGGGTCCCTGGCCACCCAGACATCTCCCCAGAGTGCTCCAGTTTTGGGCCCATTACTGGTGGAGCACTACTTGAAGGCACCGTGTCAAATTCAGGGAGGACCTTTAACAACAGACCTTCTGCTCAAGAACCCAAATATTGGAACCTCCAGCCATGCTACAAACTATTTTTGAACAAGCCTGCAGGTTCAAAAGTATTTTGCAAAGCAGGCATCCAGGAAGAAGAGTCCCTGCTATTCTAACACCAAAACCTGAAAACATTATTGGGCACATAATATAGTTGTGCAGTTCACTGAATATCCATAGTTTCTATGCCTTTCCATCATCCCAGATCTGTGTGGGAATCACTAAAAGATGCTATGTGTACAAAATAAAGCTAAAATCACAAAAGTTAGGCTTTCGAGTATTTATAGCTTTGAAAACTCTATTCCCATTGCTCACTTACTCACTATTTCTAGTTTTTTTTACCCTTTCATCACATTAATTTGAGAAGTTCCATGACATATGGTGTTCATTGCTAATAGCACTAATAAAAATGTAAGTTTGTTGTGATTTTATTAGTGCATTTTGTCCGCTTTGATTTTGTTGCTTTAGTAATATTTGTCTGTGCCTGCAGATGTGTGTTTGAACAAGAATAAATATACAAACCATGAGACTTTTCAAAACCGAAAAAAGCCTGAATTGAAGCTTATAGGCTTTTTTCTCCCTCTAGAAGGATCAGCTATGAGGAAAGATGAGGGTTTTTTTTTAATTCCACTGCACTGAAAAATTAATTCACCCATCTTTCTTTGAAGTACAGTGTGTGCCACTGTTGTAGATACACATTTGAGATGTTTATTGTTCTTATATCCTTACAGGCCACACAGAACCCATATTTCTACACTTAAAATCTAATGCATTTAAACTATGTTAACACCCAGTACTCAGCAAGTCCAAAGCAATTTCACTTTAAAACAAGTGTATGTCAGCTTCCGTCAACTCAAGTGCTTGCATCTTTCACAAGCAGAGATCATGCTGGGAGTCATAACTATGAAATTACCGTGAAACAAACATAATGCTCTCCTATACGGCAGTATATAATGCATTACAGTAAGACTGTGTGAAGCTATAAGCTTCTCAGAAATTTCCGTAGCCATCTTTCTGTAAATGTCAAGAACAGTGGTATGACATTAGATTCAAAGATACAACAAGTGACATTCTTTTAATATGACTTTGCCCATCAGAACTGAATTTTTTTTTCTCAGCTGTGCCCAAAGAAAGATCCCCATTTCATATGAAATAGCGTGAACATCAATTAGGAAACACTTCATGGAGGGAGGGGGGGAAATGTGGACTCTACTCCATAAATGTATCTTCCAATTGTTCTGTGTATATGTTAGCAATCTCAAAAGCCATGGGGGATTCCATCGCTATCCATTTTGACTTGGTACTAGAATTGTCTATCAAACAGAAAATGTTTTTGCATAAAGCAATTTTCACTAAAGGCATAATAAAACGTGTAGGAGGTTTTCAAGAATCCTGTCTACAAAGAAAAACCTGTTCTATAACAGTAAGTGCACTCAGATCCTGCTTGTGGGCTTCCGACGGGCATCTAGTTGGACAGGATGAGAATTCTAGCACCATAAAGGGGTCAAACATGAAGAGTCACCAGTTTATCCTTAATTATTATTTTTATCATTAATATTTATTAAATTTGTATACTACACTATAACCGTAGATCTCAGGGCAGTTCACAACAAAAAGTAACAGGTATAAAAAACATAATATACATTATAAAAACAAAAACAACCCAATAATCCCCTCTTCTACAACACATTTCGAAAGGGCATTGGATGTCAATCAGCCAAAGCCATAGTTAAAAAGGAACATTTTCTCCTGGCACCTAAAGGTGCATAATGAAGGCGCCAGCAGAACCTCTCTGGGGAGAGCATTCCACAAATAGAGAGCCAGTACAGAGAAGGCCCATTCTCATGTTGCCACTCTCCAGACCTGTAATGTAGGAGAAACATAAAGAAGGACCTCAGAAGATGTTCTCAAGGTCCAGGTAGGTTCATGTGGAGAGAGGCGGTCCTGAGCAATACTTCAAGGTAATTGTATGTATTGGCAATCCATTCAAAATCAGAGTTCCTGATATGAGATTATATGAAGGGAACAAATGGATGATGATGGAGAAAACCCACATTAAGATAGCGAGCCTGGGCTGGAGTCTCTATCAGAAACCATGGTTTGCTTGGAAGTGGGAGATGGAGATTCGTTTATACAAAAACTAGAATGTGAAGATTACCAATGTAAAGACCACAGTTTGGGAACCCCTGATATAGAAACCTTAGGATGTATTTGAATCCAGTAAACTAACTGGGAATACTGGAAAATAAGCATCAAGTGGTAATATTTAATATAAAGTATTACATTAGGCTTGTCGATCAGAAAGTCGGCAGTTTGAATCCCTGTGACGGGGTGAGCTCCTGTTGCTCGGTCCCAGCTCCTGCCAACCTAGCAGTTCGAAAGTGCAAGTAGATAAATAGGTACCGCTACAGCGGGAAGATAAACGGCATTTCCGTGTGCTGCTCTGGTTCGCCAGAAGCGGCTTTGTCATGCTGGCCATATGACCTGGAAGCTGTACGCTGGCTCCCTCGGCCAATAATGCGAGATGAGCACCGCAACCCCAGAGTCGGTCATGACTGGACCTAATGGTCAGCGGTCCCTTTACCTTTATGTTTAACAATATGATTATGTTAGTGATGTTACAATTTCAGGACTACTAATGGTGAATCTTACTAAAGTGAACTATACATAAAGTGTGTGGTACTATAGGTTCAGTTCATTCCATCCCTTTCCACTACCAGAAGATGAAACTGCGATCTTGACAGGCCCGTCGCCTCGCATCCTAAGTCCACATGGGCCAATAAGAGGAAAGCTGACTCTCTTGTGCAGGGAAACAATTTTGCCCAAAAGGAATGCCATGTTTAACTCATCTTCCAGCTGTACTTGATAAATTATAAAGTACATCACAGCTTTTTGTCATACAATATTTGGATCACAGGCTCCACTCCTATTCATGAATTCATTCATTGTCATTAACACAATAGATTGGTGATGACAGCTAAACTTGAGAGTGAGACACTTTTGAAAACCTGAAACTTAGAATCTATTCTATACACATTTTAGGCATATTCACTTCCTTTCCATACAAACAATGTCTGACATCAGTCGAAACATGTCTGGTAAGTGTAATCTCTCTGATGAAGGAAGGTGTTCCACAAGCCAACATTCAATGCTTAAAGGGGAATAGTTTGGGGTGATTTGTTCTGTAATACAAATCAGTATGAACTTGCTGTGTCCAGATGCTTTTCTTAAATAAATTTATTGGAAGCAAGACTGGTTGATTTTAGTACCTTAGCTAAGAACATGAACAGCCGCTATCGTGCACTCATACAACAAAGTGGGTTGTATCCAACTAAGTCCTACTCAAGAGTACACCCATTGAAACTAGTGGATTTAAGTTAGTCATCTCCATTAACTTAAATGGTTCTGCCCTAAGTAGGACTAGTATTGGATGAAATCCAGGGCATACAAGGCAGGGCCTCTTCCAATACTTTGGTGCAGAATATGTAATATGGTGCTGTAATCAAAGCTACAGAGTGACACATGTGTACAAATTAGCAAGGTCTGAGGATGGGGAAATTGAAAGCACTAGGTATCACCTGTGGTGCTGTAAGTTACTTTTTGTGCTAGTAAAATGAAGTCAATTCATAGAGTTCACTACCCACCAAGAAAAAAAAGTAAGATATCTGATCAGTCAACTCGCAACTTGTGCATTCAGTGTTCGCTATTGCAGCTCTAAGTGCTTGGTGGCCATCCAGGTGCAATCGCACAAGTTAAACACACATGCTTACCAGGCTGTGGGAAGGTATCACATAGGCTCTGAGAGGCTTTCACAAGGTTTTGGGCAGCCCAGATTCTTGAGAGCCTCCTAGAGCCTAGTATGCAAGGTGCAAAGCTTAAAAGCTCTCCATCTTGCAGGAGTGGGAGGGAGACCTGCTCAACACACCAGCTTCAGAAAGGTCAGGATGGTTGCATGGGTGGGGTGGAGTGGGGTGGGGGAGTTCCAGGCTGGTTCTGACTATAGACAATTTCACCTTTACCCACACACACCCTCCCGGAAGGTAGCCCCCCCCACAAGTCACGAGCCTATTGTACCTTAAAGCCGATACTCTGTTGTAGTTAGTACACAATTCTATGTAACTGAATGAGAGTTTACATTAATACTTCTAATTCTGGAATAAACAATTTGAAAGTATCATTTTTTTCTGTTGGGGAAATACCTAGTGTTGGGATTAGTTAAATACTGTATAGTAAAAACAAGCAAAAGCAATTTGCTCAGCATTTCCATAAAAGTGAAAATTGAATCTCAAAACGTTACAAGATGATAACAAACTGAATGTATCCATCATTAGTGAACAGATTTATACACATCAATTGATTTTGGGGTTTGAAAATGAAATTTGTTTGATGTAATTAGTTTTACAAATGAAATGAACACTGACCTTCCTGGCTTTGTATTGACAATATCATCCTTAGATATCCGACCTATTTGCAACAATTGTCAGAAGTAAAGAAAAAAAGCATGATTTACAGGCTTATTTAAAAGCCAAGGATATTAGTTGTTCAGCCTTATTTTTTCCTTCCTATTTAATGTATGTTTTTCATATGCTCTAGAGAGAATCATCTGTGCACTCCAATGTATTAAAAATAAAGATACAGGATATATATGAAAAAATATGCTGGGAAGCAGCTTTCTTGGGTAAATGCAAGAGGAGTGCACCTGTCAGTGAAAATAAATGATTTCTTAAAAATATAATTCATACTATGACACACCGGCATATTCATTACCTTTCAGCTTGAAATAAAACACATTGCAATTTGCTTTGCTTTCAGTTGATACACATACTGTGTTTGAACTGCTGATTAAGTGATTCTTTCCTTATTTGCATAGAATAAATCAACTACACCACTTATAACAATGTATAATTAACATGGTATGCCAATCTTAGGTAGTTTTTGTTTTGCTTTTTTAAGTGAGGAGGCAATGCAAGTTTGCTTTCTGGGTGTCAAATACATTTATGTTACACCTCTCAATCTTTTCCAGCAGGGGGGAGAGTGCTGTTGCACTCATGTCCTGCTTGTTTTGCGTGTCGAGGTCACCAGACATCCCCCCATAATAACTCACACCACACACAGAATTTTGGTTTGGGTTTTTGGCATTATTTTGGCCACAACTTTATTTAAATAGAATTTAAATGTGAGCGTTGGCTTAGGCATTGATTAATCCATCTGTCCCCCACCTGGGACAGATCAGCTGCGACTTCCCTATCCGTATAGGGAAGTCAAGTAAACACCTCGTGGGAGAGGAGGTAGCTGTGTGCAGGCACTCTCCCCTCGACCAGAAATGTTCCACAAGGCTTGTGCTCTGTAATGGCCCCAGCCCCGCCCTTTGCAGGGTTGTATGGACTAGAGCCCCGGAGCCCCAGGATTCCTTTAACGGAATACTTCTATGAGCAGCAACATTTTATTGAGGGGTAGGCATCTCCATACCATACCCCTCCACCAACCAAGAATTATTAACCAATGCCTAACCGCCAACCTAACAAGTTGTGACAATTTGCTAAGCAGGTAGGCAAAAACCAAATAGCAACAGCCAATCAGCCAAATGGCAAAATTCCTACTGGGCCCATGCAAAGCATGCGACCCCATGAGAGACAAAGCAATGTCAGGCTAAAGCCTTAAGAAAAAGCGGTGGGCGGGAGGGAGATCCGAAGCACTTTGCAAAAGTGAAACTGAATTGCTGGATGCTGAGGCTTTAAGGGACCCTGTCTGTCAATCAAAGTTGATACATGCTCTCCCCGCCCCCAGCAACCCAGAGGGGCCCAATCACACACACTCTCTCATCCTACACCACCCCCAACCTGGGAGATGTCTTTTAACCCTTCCGCAACCCACACTCTCTTCTATAAGAGAACGTGCTTTACTTATTTATGTGTCTGCTTTGTTTGACTTTTACTGGCCCTTTACCATATTGGTTCTAGAACAGGCTACAACCTAGGGCTTCTGGGCTTTGGACCCCAATCTTCCCGGCCACCATCATCCAGTTAGCAGCCAGTAGCAGTTCTGTTTAGCTGTTTGCAGGCTCTGGAAGCTTGTGACTAGGACATGTAAACAGGGCTTTACTGAGGCTGTTTGAGAGGGAAGTCAGGAGTGCTGTCTTACAGTGGACATAGGACCAAGAGACATGGACTGTGAAGGAGCTGCTGTGCCATGTTTGCCTTCCTGTCTCAGAATGCACAAAACTACAGCTGTAGCAAGTGCAAGCTGTTTGCCTTGCTGGAATAATAATAATAATAATAATAATAATAATAATAATAATAATAATAATAATTTATTTGCTGGAATAATAATAATAATTTATTTATGGTGCTGGAGGAGACTCTTGAGAGTCCCATGGACTGCAAGAAGATCAAACCTATCCATTCTGAAGGAAATCAGCCCTGAGTGCTCACTGGAAGGACAGATCCTGAAGCTGAGGTTCCAATACTTTGGCCGCCACATGAGAAGAGAAGACCCCCTGGAAAAGACCCTGACGTTGGCACTAGGAGAAGGGGACGACAGAGGACGAGATGGTTGGACAGTGTTCTCGAAGCTACGAACATGAGTTTGACCAAACTGCGGGAGGCAGTGGAAGACAGGAGTGCCTAGTGTGCTATGGTCCATGGGGTCACAAAGAGTTGGACACGACTAAATGACTAAACAACAACAACCAATTTATTTGTACCCCGCCCATCCAGCTGGGTTTCCCCAGCCACTCTGGGCGGCTTCCAACAAAGATTAAAATACATTAAAATGTCACACTTTAAAAACTTCCCTAAACAGGGCTGCCTTGAGATGTTTTCTAAATGTCAGGTAGTTGTTTATCTCTTTGACATCTGATGGAAGAGAAGATATAGCAACCTGAGGCCCACCTATTCCCTCTTTGAGCTATTGGGCAAGATGAAGAATTTATTGACAGAACAGAGTGGACTGTCCTGAAACAGCAGTGCAGGTCGGGTGCCCCTAGGGAGAGGAGGAAAATCTTCCATTGCAGAAGTCAAACCTCTGGAGTAACGCAACACACAGAAACATGTCCATGCGGACTGGTGGTGGGCAAATGTTGTCCTCAAGAAAACAAAATCTTTGGAGAAACAAAGAGTGCTCATAAATAGTTTCTCATCATGCTGGGGGAAAGTGACAAGTGGGGTACCGCAGGGTTCTTTTCTGGGCCCGTTGTTGGTCGAATCAAACCTGTTGTTGGAAACCAAGCCTTATGAGGAACGGTTGATGGAGTTGGGTATGTTTAGCCTAGAAAATGGGAGGCTGAGAGGAAATATGAGAGTCATCTTCAGATATATAAAGGGTTGTCATACAGGGAAGGTGGAGCAAACTTGTTTTCTTCTGCTTCAGAGGGTAGGACCCGAACCAATAGATTCAAGTGTTTCATTTTTGCTCAAATGTAGGAGAATTAGAGTTTTGTTCTTAAGTCAAAACCTTTCTACAGAGCAATTCACACTGTTGGAAAGGTAAGCAGAAACATAAAAATAAAACTTTAGTTATAAATGACTGGACAAATCACGGAACTGCCGTTGCCCTTGATGACATTCATACAGCATATCCTGAGAAAGCATCTTAATAGGGTAGTATTTTGGTTATGGTTACTTTGCAGTGTGCATCTGTCCATGCCAGGTGTTAAGATTATCATCTTACTGCTTCAGATGGCTATATTGAGAGTTCTCCAATAGGACTCTCATCTGTAAGTTCGAATTCTGAGTAAAATTTGGAGGAACGTTTTTAAATGGCTTGAAGGTATAACTTGGAAATAAGCATTTCTTGATTACTTACTGGTACTCCCAACACTGGTTAGTTTAAAAAGTAATAAGCTGGAGGTCTGGAGGTCTGGAGGTCTCGTACACCTCAGGTAGTGTGGTTGCTGACCTTGAGCCAGACATCTTGGAGAGTGAAGTCAAATGGGCCTTAGAAAGCATTGCTAATAACAAGGCCAGTGGAAATGATGATATTCCAGCTGAACTGTTTAAAATTTTAAAAGATGATGCTGTTAAGGTGCTACACCCAATATGCCAGCAAGTTTGGAAAACTCAGCAATGGCCAGAGGATTGGAGAAGATCAGTCTACATCCCAATTCCAAAGAAGGGCAGTGCCAAAGAATGCTGCAACTACCGCACAATTGCGCTCATTTCACACGCTAGCAAGGTTATGCTTAAAATTCTACAAGGCAGGCTTAGGCAGTATGTGGACCGAGAACTCCCAGAAGTGCAAGCTGGATTTCGAAAGGGCAGAGGAACCAGAGACCAAATAGCAAACATGCGCTGGATTATGGAGAAAGCTAGAGAGTTCCAGAAAAACGTCTACTTCTGCTTCATTGACTATGCAAAAGCCTTTGACTGTGTCGACCACAGCAAACTATGGCAAGTTCTTAAAGAAATGGGAGTGCCTGATCACCTCATCTGTCTCCTGAGAAATCTCTATGTGGGACAAGAAGCTACAGTTAGAACTGGATATGGAACAACTGAGTGGTTCAAAATTGGGAAAGGAGTACGACAAGGTTGTATATTGTCTCCCTGCTTATTTAACTTATATGCAGAATTCATCATGCGAAAGGCTGGACTAGATGAATCCCAAGCCGGAATTAAGATTGCTGGAAGAAATATCAACAACCTCAGATATGCAGATGACACAACCTTGATGGCAGAAAGCGAGGAGGAATTAAAGAACCTTTTAATGAGGGTGAAAGAGGAGAGCGCAAAATATGGTCTGAAGCTCAACATCAAAAAAACCAAGATCATGGCCACTGGTCCCATCACCTCCTGGCAAATAGAAGGGGAAGAAATGGAGGCAGTGAGAGATTTTACTTTCTTGGGCTCCTTGATCACTGCAGATGGTGACAGCAGTCACGAAATTAAAAGACGCCTGCTTCTTGGGAGAAAAGCAATGACAAACCTAGACAGCATCTTAAAAAGCAGAGACATCACCTTGCCGACAAAGGTCCGTATAGTTAAAGCTATGGTTTTCCCAGTAGTGATGTATGGAAGTGAGAGTTGGACCATAAAGAAGGCTGATCGCCGAAGAATTGATGCTTTTGAATTATGGTGCTAGAGGAGACTCTTGAGAGTCCCATGGACTGCAAGAAGATCAAACCTATCCATTCTTAAGGAAATCAGCCCTGAGTGCTCCCTGGAAGGACAGATCGTGAAGCTGAGGCTCCAATACTTTGGCCACCTCATGAGAAGAGAAGAATCCTTGGAAAAGACCCTGATGTTGGGAAAGATTGAGGGCACTAGGAGAAGGGGACGACAGAGGACAAGATGGTTGGACAGTGTTCTCGAAGCTACGAACATGAGTTTGACCAAACTGCGGGAGGCAGTGCAAGACAGGAGTGCCTGGCGTGCTCTGGTCCATGGGGTCACGAAGAGTCGGACACGACTAAACGACTAAACAACAACAACAATAAGCTACAAAAGTAAAGGAAGGGCACACTCCTTCAAAATTATATTCATAAGGCCAACTGAGACAATCAGTGCACCCCACTCCCAGACAAATCACTTGGGAGACTGTTCAGTCACATGCATAATTATGTGACATGAAAAGTATTCATGTTTTCTTAATTGCAAGTATTTCAACTATGTTTAAATACATCATTCACTTTACAAGGTACAAATAAGTATGTGCAATTACATGCTAATTAGTTACAATTTAATTACTGTGTAAATACTGGTATGTAAGAAGATAATCAGATGGTTACTTGTGCAGTGTAAATTAATTGATAACAAGAGATTTACAATTGCAAATTAGGGCGATTACACTCTGAGTGCTATGTTAGATGTTAAGTGCAATGCATAGTTAATCACTTATCTATTATTTCACTATATTGTTGTATGATGTGTTGAAATAGCAGTTAGGTCTTATATCAGTCTGGAACTCACCTTTCTGAAGTAGGTTGATCACACGTTTGGATCTTCATTTCTAAAACAATTATCTCTAGCATAATTTCAATCATTATCCGTTATCTCAAAATGTTCCTAATGCTGTTGATAATAGGGTGCTTTGCTGTGATTACGTCTAGGGAGAGAAATGTCTGCCACCTTATCTTTAACTTGCATTTCAGATTCCCTGTTCTCTTCCCTGCCTCACGCAGCACTCAATTTAGCTTCACTTCTGTGGCCATCTGGTGCTATAAACCTAAATTGTGTGCAATTTTATGCCTGAAAAAATGCTGGTTTGACCTGTATTTCTTTCATTATTTCACCAACATGCTGCAGAGAGATAAAATAATGGGGATGGCTGCTTCTGCTGTTTGCTGGAAGTTGTTTGTCCTCTTTTAAAAGACTTTTTGTGTGCTATTCCAGAATGCTAGCATGTTGACTCTGATTCTTGCTAGATAAAGGATGTCTGCAGTAGCTGTTTGTTGATTTTCTATTGACTTCTGTTTGAGACTGAAGGTGTTTCTCATTACTTTCTTATAATACAGTGAAGATACCAATTTAGTTACATTGACCTTGTAATGATGCTTCGTTCTTCTTTTATTAGTGCCCATGTTGAGCATACCTTTTTATTACTCTATCCATGTCTTTTTCCCTCACAGCCTTTTAGATTACATGAAACAGCTTCTGTGCATAGCCCACCTCATTCCCCCCATTTTTATTTATTTATTTTTAACATATTTTTATTAAAGATTTCTTGGTTTACAAAAGTATGTGCAATGTCCCCCCCCCCCAAGTTACATTTTCTACAGATCAGTTTCATTTGTCCCTCCCAAACAAACTAAGGAAAATTCCCACAACACTAAACAGGCACACACAGACTGTGCTTAAAGCAGTGTTTCTCAACCTTTTTTGGGCCACAGCACACTTGTTCCGTGAAAAAAATCACGAGGCACACCTATATTGACTATAATTATGACTGTAAGAAACACTTGCCAATTGCTGTGTTGGTTGCAATCTCCTGTGTTGGTTGCAATCTCCTTCACAAGCCGTCCGGCGGGTTAGTGTTGAATATTGGCGGCCGCCAGGCTCGTTTGCACTGAGCTTTGGGAAAGAGGAGGAGAAATATTGCTTTCCGGCGGGTCAGTGTTGCTTATTGGCAGCCGCCAGGCACGTGACAATGCAAATCGCCCTTCTCGTCGCCGCACGTCGCGGCACACCAGCCAGCGTCTCGCGGCACACTAGTGTGCCACGGAACAGCGGTTGAGAAACGCTGGCTTAAAGCATGGAAAGCAGAAATAAGTAAACTGACCCCAACCCCATCCCCACTAATTCCCCTGGCACATCACCCACATCATGCAGCACAAAACCTCCAGATAAAAACCTGGCAAACCAAAGGCTTATATTGCCTAACAGACATCTACACTTCCTCATTTTTTAATCCTGCAGGGGTCCCCCCCCCCTGATAATAAGGAGGAACCAGTACTGTATAGGCTTTACATTAGACTAGAGACAGAATTTGGGGATCAAGGCTACCTCGTTAAAAGCATGCAAAATTAAAACAAATTCCAAACCATATGCAAAATATTTAGGCAATCTCTGCAAAAGTCAAGTTTTGATGCCTCATATATTGCACAAAATATCAATAGAATTGAATCCTATCGTTGTCATCAACCATTTCAAGAGAGGAAAGGAAGGTTCAAACCATGCCACAATAGCTAATCTCACTCAATGTATATTTGGCTCAGTTCCCATCTGTGACATGAGTGGAAGGAGTACCCTCTAAGACAAAAAAAATGGGAACTTGTCCCATTCAGACATTGTTGGAAATCCAAATCCTAACAGCCCCAGCTGGCATGGTCTACAGCATGCCCCCAAACCCCAGACACAGGTTTTTCAAAATCTCTCATATGCTCTCACAAGCCACGTTGGGTTGTGTCCAACAATACTTTTACTCAGTGTACACCCACTGAAATTAATGGATGTGACTAATTTAGGGCTATTAATTTCAATACATCTGGTCTGAGTATAGTTTAAGTTGGATATGATCCATTTAGTTTGTAGGAACTACGTCCAAAGCTTTTATTTTATCCTCAAACAGGCATCCTGACAGATTTAATTATAAAAGAGGACAACATTTCATTTATTGAAAAGCCAATATTCTAATGTTTAATAAACAATAGGCATCTTGCTAGCAGGAAAAAAACCTTGAAACTGCATGTAATAAAACTCTAGATACTTCTCCTTAACTAAACTCTCTGCTCTTTAAATGTCAGGTGCTACAATGTAAATCAACACAACCCATGAATAGGGACACCACCCTAGGAAATGTTCCAGTCTTAGCAAAACTTTATTATGGTTTATTATTATTATTATTATTATTATTATTATTATTATTATTATTATTATTTTACACTTCATCCACAATTCCATGCAGGGACGTAGCCAGGATCAAAATTAGGGGGGCAAGGGGCGGGGGCACGGCACGGGGGGAGGGGCCACAGTGGGTCAAGGAAAGCCATGGTTGTTCAGGGGGTCGGAGGGGGTCGGAGCAGCCTGTTCAGGGGGGAGGAGGGGGTCGGAGCACCCCTGCGATCAGCAGGGGCGAGGGGGCGCCAGGATCAGCCCGAAATCGGGCTGCTCCGACCCCCTCCTCCCCCTCTGCAATCGGCAGGGGCGAGGGGGCGCCAGGATCAGCCCGAAAGCGCTTTGCGTGGCTCTGGGGCTTTCCCTCCACCCGCCCCACAGCCAGCCAGGAAGAGGGGGGACGGCACCGGGCGGCACTGGGCAGCGGGGCAGGTTGGCCACCAGCAGCCCTGCTTCTAGGGGGGCAACTGCCCCCCTGCCTATGCCCATGATTCCATGGATACTTTGCCCAAAGTGGAACCTCTAATCCTTTTTGCTTTGAAATTTTTATCTTAAGCAAAACTCAAGTCCAATTTATTATCAACCTGGCCCACTGCGTGTTTCAGTCAAACTCTTAACAGGCCATCCAAATGCTAATAGAAGCAGATAGCAACAAGGTACATCAACTAAAAGTTTTCTATGGGGCTCTGAACTTGAACCTCAATAAGAAATATGATATGATATATATGTGATAAAAGTTTTGTTTCCCACAAAAATGCCAGTTTCACCCAAGCAGGAATCTCCAAATTACCCTTGATTCATCAATGGCTGCTCTACTCAGGGGAGCGCTAAACATGAAATACAATTTAGAAATAATGTCTACAAAGAACTTAATAGGTGAGACACCAAAGGACAAAGACTGAAGACATATTTGTGCCTCCGTTTTCCTCAATGCCTAGCTGATTTTTGCAACTACAGTACACTCACAAACATTTAACTTCTATGCATTCAGCTTTACGTGCTTGGCAATTTAAAAATAAATAAAAGGGTGGAGGTAAGGAAACGGGCATCTGGGGGGGAAAGACTTTGGTAATCCCACCCATCAATGCACCCAACGTGTTTTGTCTATACATGATTTTGGTTCTATGCAATAGCGTCAGAATGTAACCTCCACGTAAGATGTGCTTGCTGTATACTACATTGCTTGGAAATCCTGATTCAAGCCATAAAAATGTTTGGAGACATACAAGGAGAACTTACCCAACAAGTGGGTCTACATAGATCTGTTCTAGGAGGAGGGTACAAAGTCAGCAAATGTAGGAAAATGCTAATCAATCAATCCTGTACTATCAGGAAGTGAAGTAAAGTTGAAGGGAAAACGGCTAAAAATTGTACTGCTTGACACTGGCATATTTTTGTAACATAGTTTTTTTTTCTGACTAGTGAATGTTTGGTTTAAATGATGCGTAAAAGTATATGCTTCAGGCAGAATATATAAGATTTAGACAAGATATTTACGTAACGTATCATACCTGTGCCTCCAGAAAAAAACAAAATGTGGATGCAGAGAAAGGAAATGTGAAATAATGATGACTGCCCCTGACTCCATGTGCTGGCCCTACACGTGTACAACTGTATGTGTCATCCTAGACTTTTGCAAGTGTGCAGGACCTACATATACAGCTGTGGATGTGTAAAGCTTGTTGTTCCACCTAAAGTGTGGAAGAGAGGGCAGAACCAGCTGGTGTTTTTCTGCTCCGCTCTGTGCATTGAATAAATATGTGCAACGAAGCGTGAAAATAGCTATATTTAACTATAGTCTTTCCCCCAAATCCTTTTGTAAGAACAGCTTTGATTATAGTTAACATTAATCACCAGCCTCTAGCAGGAGGAAAGGGTGGGAAATAATAAAATAAAATAAAAATTCAAGGGAATGAATTATGTCCCTCTTCTGGACTTTCAGCCTCAGCAGGACAAAAATCCAGACTCTTATATGACCTACATAAAATTCAAACATAACGCTGAACTCTTCTAGGACGGGTGATATATATATGACAACGCAATCTATTTCATTTTTTTATTATTATCCTTGTTTATCAATACTAAACAAATGATATAATTTTATCCAGTGATGTGAACATATATACACAAATGGCACCAAATCAAAAAGAGACAACAGAGACATGGCAGACTTCAGAGGGGAAAACATTTTCATTTTTCAGAAAGGCCTGAAAACTGAAGCAAACTAACAATTAAAAGTTTAGCACCTTGAAGTTAACACTTTTGTGTTATCACAGCAGTTCTACAATATAGCAATCATTTTCCAAACATAATGTTTCCATATCATAAAAAATATTTGTTTTGGACAGGTTATAAGCTGAATCAAACTAAAGTCCACAAACACAAAGTTATGTTAACAGCCACAGCATTCAACATTTGTTTTTAAATTCTAATGTGCTTTTAACAGATAAAAGGGATATTTAACACCAGTGTCACTCAAAAGCAGCTCACAGAAAATGACAAAAGGCTACTTGCTATGCATGATGGGAAAGCTATTCAGTAATTTGATGAAACACGCAGTAGAAACAAATTTATTAAGATACACGACATGTTCTCCACCTGCTAACAGATCAACTATGCAAGGGAATAGGATGTTTTTTCTGTACTGCAGTATTCTTTGTCATGTGGGAATACATTTACTACAATGAAACTGAACATACAATTTTTAAAAGGGAAAGGTCCTTAGCTGTAACTCTACCATTGGCAGGCTAGAATATAAATGCAGCAGAATATACATTAGTCAAGTAGAATTTTGCCATTATGCTTGGCTGAAAACAGATATGGAAGAAGGGAATCAACCATCACCATTACAAACCTAAACAAAACAGAACGAGAGTCAGAGTAGAGTTGCCACTGAAAGTTCACTACAGAGAAATTTCTTTGAATCAGATCTGAGGGTTTCTTCTAAGATAAAAAAAAATCTGAGAAAGTCTAAGGTGCTTTCCTGTGGCAGAAGTGGATAAACCAGAGTCATGGACAACAATGTACAGTATCACCTATCAACTGGCTATCTGAAAGACCATATTCCCTCAAACGAGCCTGCCCAGGTTTTGAGATCTTCAAGGGAGGCCATTCTCTAGGTCAGGGCAGTCTCAAGCAGGCCGGCCGCCCTGACGCTGAGGGGCGGAGATCGCTCCAGCGCCCCCGCCGTTGCAGGGCGCAGCATGGTTTCCGCACGGCTTTGCCGCGCAGCGCCCTGTCTACCAGCCCAGCACCCTGGCGCACCGCCCCACCAGGGGGCTTTCTAGAGCCGGCCCTGCTCTAGGTCCTGCCACCCTCACAAGCATGCTTAATGGGCCTTCTTGGTGGCTGCTCTAAACTCTCTCCCTAGAGAAGCTACACTGGCTCCCTCCTTGCTGTCCTTCCGCCGGCAGGTGAGGACTTTCTTGTTCCAACAGGCTTTTCAGAATTGACTGCTGGTGCTGTGATGTTTTTACTGCAATTGTGGGTATATTTTAGACATACTTTATATATATGCATATGTATATAGTTTCAATTCCATCAATGTTTAATTATATTTTTATGATTTATTTTTCTGTGTTTTTAGTGGTTCTTGTTTGTAAGTTGCCTTGACTCCTGTCAGGGGAAAAAGTGGGATATAAACAAACAAACAAACACTCTCAAGTAGCAGTGTACCACACCTGCTTAGAGTAAAAAAAGATAAGAGGAAAAGACAACTGTATTTTGTTCACCTGGAAATAATGAAATACTTCCTGTTTGCAGACACTGAAGTACCAGCCCTTAAAACTCCAAACTCCCGGCTGCCCATTTCTGTGTCCCCTTTCTCAAGCAATCGTCGTCTGGTCAAGCATAGCTGCATTCTTCCCTTCCTACCTCTTCCTAATGATTTACCCTGATGGTAAGGATCTTCAGTTCACCATGTGTTTGAAGACAGTAGAAGAAAGACAAGGTTTAATTTGCCCTGTTTCTCTACCCCTGCCAGCTTTCTGGATTCCACCACTGCAGCCCCTTCTCCATATGCATCACTAAGCAACCTCCTTTGACTCATTGCTATCTCATTCCCCTTTACATCTTCTATTTCTGGAATATTCTTCAATGGTTAACCCATACATTTTGTTCTCTCAATAAAAGCTCCTTTCTGGAAAGGTTCTGTTCTTATTGTTGCACCACACAGGCACTCTGATACCACAGAAGGTGTTGTTCCTAAGTTATACATGCTGTATTTCAGCCTGACAGTAGCCTGTCCTCTCGCAGAATAGTGCCAGGACCATAGGAATTTATTCTGTTTTCCCGCTATAATAATATCAAACAGGAAAAGTGGAAACCAGGAACCAACAACGGGGGGGGGGGGACAGATAGTCAAGGTATCTTAATGCCTCTAATATTTTTATAGATACCTCAGGCAACAATTGTTGGCAATAGCTATTGATGCCCAACAAATCTTCTGTAGTGCTTCTGTTACAGAGTCTATTGTTGATTTCTCCAATCAGTGGTTAAATCGTTGTTTAAAATCTTTGAAAATGCCATAGTAATACCCTGTTTCTCATATTTTAAGACATACCCATAAAATAAGCCATAGCAGGATTTTTAAGCATTCAAGGAATATAAGCCATACCCCGAAAATAAGACATAGTGATAGGCGCAGCAGCAATGCCGGCCGCGGGAGGAGGAGGAGGAAAAAAATAAGACATCCCTTGAAAATAAGCCATAGTGTGTGTTTTTTAGGAAAAAATAAATATAAGACGTGTCTTATAATATGAGAAACACGGTAACAGAGAGAAAGACGCTCACTTTCCTTTTAAGAGAATTTGTTCCTTCACTGAAAGGTTACAGCCTTACAAACCAGATCTTTATCTTAAAAGCAGATGCTTCAAAAGAAACTGAGTACATGTCAGAAAGGTCCCCTTCAACTCTCTGTGTCATGAAAGGAGGAAAAAGGCAGAAACATAAGACAAGAGTCATTGATAGTACTTTAGCAGCCACTGCAGCTCATGCTTATCTCTGGCATGGAAAGGAACTAATACGGACTTCTGAGTTGTCACCTGAACAGATAAATGATTGCGTTCTTTCTCTGCAACCAATGTGCTGCCCTCCAGGTGCTATTTGACTTCAACTCCCATCAGCTCCAGCCAGCATGGTCAATGGTAAGGGATGCTGGACTTCCATCTGGAAGGCACCACTTTGGCTACCTCTGCTCTAAACTACATATTATCCAAAAAACCATGTGTGAAAAAGCATAAACCAATATTCTAGTCCATTTAGTTTTGTGAAAGTTTGTGAAAGCTGATCAGCATCTTCATCAGATCAGGAGAACATGTAGGGAGTTCCTTCAGGCCACGAGACTGAGGAATAGTGGAGACTGCTCCATTAGGATGAGTAGCTGTCAGGGACGTGGCTGAATCGAATGCTTGGAAGGAGATGCCTGGAAGGAGACTCTGGAGATGAAGAGGGAGGCAGTCTGACTCTGGAGACGAGGAACTGCAGCCACAGCAGGAGTGGGCTAGTTCAGCCCTCCTTCGCCAAGACTCCCCAGACTCGGAAAGCTCAAAGGCAGAGGGAGGGGAGGAGATAGATGACATTGAGGGGGTTGCTGTGCAACTGGGAGGCAGGCAGCCTTTAGAGGGATCTTTGTTCAATAGTGGGGGGGGGGGGAGTTCACCCACCTCCCCGAACCAGAAGAGCTGAAAGGATTAAAATGCAACAGAAGTATAAGAAATGAAGGACTGGACTTTGGTGCTCTTCGTGCTGTGATGGTGCGGTGTCTCAGAGTGACCAACTCGTAGCTAAGGGCAACAGGTCTGGAGCCGCTCTCTGGATGTAAATTGTAAATAAAAGTACATAAAACTGCCAGAAACTTATGAATTCTTATCAGTGCTTGCTTGCCTGCCTGAGCTCCACTAAGCTCAGTCTGCCCTCAGCTAGTCTCCATTTGCCTACCGGTACCTCCTAACTTAAAACTAATATAGGGGATGTTACTGGCTGTCAGCCTCTTCCTCCTTAGTCTCAGCGTTGCCTTTGTTGAAGTCAGCAGGAAGAATGGGGTCACAACCAGAATTAGTTGGTTCCATTGCCTTTAGCTCTGCCAGCCATTTCCTCTGGCTCCCACCACTGCTGGCATCCCTGCCTTCTGTCTGACCAATCACCAAAGGCACCAGCCTCCCGTCCCCTGCTGATGACCTGTATGTCAAGATCAGGCATTCCCAAACTGCGGCCCTCCAGTTGTTTTGGCCTACAACTCCCATGATCCCTAGCTAACAGGACCAGTGGTCGGAGAAGATGGGAATTGTAGTCCAAAACAACTGGAGGGCCAAAGTTTGGGGGTGCCTGGTCAAGATAGAACAGCTTTTTTTAAATGAATGCAACTGTTACCATTCAAACAAACTTGTACCTATGAACTTCTACTGTATATTAGAAATTATTCAAATTATTAGAAATTTGAATCTACATAAAGATTTAGATTTCTTTTTAGGTTAAATATTGCCACTTTTAGGAGATAAGGTTGTTGTAGAAGACTCTGTGTGTACCATACCACAAGGTCCCTCCTCAGTTTTCTTGGCCTAGCTCTTTGCAGGAAGCAAATCAAAACTAAATATGCATTGTTTTCAAATCCCTGGGCTATTTTATTAAGCCATGGCCCTAAGGCAAGCCTCAGAGTTCAGAAAAGGCCAAACAGGAGCATTTCATTTATGTGTAGCATTACTACACATTGTCAAACAAAGGATGAGTTTTTAAACAATGAATTAATATTAATGGAAAGTTCAAACCTTGCCTATTTCTTTAAATGAAAGGGTCACAGCCTTATCAGATCCTTATCCACATGACACAGCTGTATGTAAGAAAATTATCTTATTCTACGCTATTTGTTTTCCCTATTATGCTAATAATCAGGAGAATGGAGCAGGACTTTAAGGCTTCACCCCATGCCCATTAAAACAGATAAAATCTTGATTTCAGCAAAGGCCTTTGACAAGGTTCCCCATGATATTCTTGTAAAGAAGCTGGTAAAATGAGGGCTAGACCAGTCATCCCCAAACTTGGGCCCTCCAGATGTTTTGGACTACAATTCCCATCATCCCTGACCACTGGTCCTGTTAGCTAGGGATCATGGGAGTTGTAGGCCAAAACATCTGGAGGGCCGCAGTTTGGGGATGCCTGGGCTTGACAATGCTACCATTCAGTGAATTTGTAACTGGCTGACTGACCAAACCCAAAGGGTGCTCATCAATGGCTCCTCTTCATCCTGGAGAGTAGTGACTAGTGGGGTGCCACAGGGTTCTGTCTTGGGCCCAGTCTTATTCAACATCTTTATCAATGACTTGGATGATGGGCTTGAGGGCATCCTGATCAAGTTTGCAGATGACACCAAATTGGGATGGGTGGCTAATACCCCAGAGGACAGGATCACACTTCAAAATGACCTTAACAGATTAGACAACTGGGCCAAAGCAAACAAGATGAATTTTAACAGGGAGAAATGTAAAGTGCTACACTTGGGCAAAAAAAAATGAAAGGCACAAATACAGGATGGGTGACACCTGGCTTGAGAGCAGTACATGTGAAAAGGATCTAGGAGTCCTGGTAGACCACAAACTTGACATGAGTCAACAGTGTGATGCAGCAGCTAAAAAAGCCAATGCAAATCTGGGCTGCATCAATAGGAGTATAGCATCTAGATCTAGGGAAGTAATAGTACCACTGTATTCTGCTCTGGTCAGACCTCACCTGGAGTACTGTGTCCAGTTCTGGGCACCCAGTTCAAGAAAGATACTGACAAGCTGGAACGTGTCCAGAGGAGGGCAACCAAAATGGTCAAAGGCCTGGAAACGATGCCTTATGAGGAACGGCTTAGGAAGCTGGGTATGTTTAGCCTAGAGAAGAGAAGGTTAAGGGGTGATATGATAGCCATGTTCAAATATATGAAAGGATGTCATATCATAGCTGCCAAGTTATCCCTTTTTTACAGGGATTTTCCCTTATGCTGAATAGGCTTCCTCGCGAGAAAAGTGAAAACTTGGCAGCTATGTGTCATATAGAGGAGGGAGGAGGGAGAAAGGTTGTTTTCTGCTGCTCCAGAGAAGCGGGCACGGAGCAATGGATTCAAACTACAAGAAAGAAGATTCCACCTAAACATTAGGAAGAACTTCCTGACAATAAGAGCTGTTCGGCAGTGGAATTTGCTGCCAAGGAGTGTGGTGGAGTCTCCTTCTTTGGAGGTCTTTAAGCAGAGGCTTGACAGCCATATGTCAAGAATGCTTTGATGGTGTTTCCTGCTTGGCAGGGGGTTGGACTGGATGGCCCTCATGGTCTCTTCCAACTCTATGATTCTATGAATCTTTACAGAGGATATTGGCACAGACATACTCTTTAAATAATCCTTGAGTATTATTTAACGACATGAGTATTACTGAAAAGCTGGAACTCCTTTAGGATTTTGAATGTCTACCTCTGCTATCACGTTGCCCTTACGATAAAATTACTATGTAGAAGAAATGGATGTAGAATAATAATTGCATAGTTGCAAATGCACCACGAAGTTATGTAACAGAAACCCATACTGAGATTTCTTGAGAGAGTATAGAATACAAAGGGAAAACAGCAACCCAACATTTTGCCCACTAAATTTCAATGGGGCTTACTCTAAAGCAAGCAAGGCAGGGAATCTAGACTGAATCAGAAAAGAAAAAAGGTATGCTGGAACAAAAGACACAGTTGTAAAAGAGCTTTGAAAAATAAGATACGTCATATGCCGGTCTGCCCAAGCCTGTGAGGGAGGTCCTTTGTATTGTATTGTATTGTATTGTAATGTATTGTAATTTATTAGATTTATATACGCCCTCCATCATAAGATCTCAGGGTGGTTCTGTGGTTCACAGAATAAAATACAGGATAAAAACAGTCAAAACAGCAAAAAATAACCCCCTTCCCACAGACACATTTAAAAGGCTGTAGAATATTAATCAGCCAAAGGCCTAGTTGAAGAGGAATGTTTTCACCTAGCAGCTAAAAATAATGAAGGCACCAGCCAAGGCTCAGGGAGAGCATTCCACAAACAGGAATCTACTGCAGAGGAGGCCTGTTCTTGTGCTGCGACCCTCCAGACCGCACGTGGAGGAGGCACACAAAGAAGGATCTCAGATGATGAGCACAGAGTCTGGGATAGTTTACATGGGGAGAGTCTTATCTATGGCTGAGGCACACAACTGAGAGAAAAGTGAGACGAGGTCCCCTCATGGCTGCACCTGAGTGGAATACCTTAATCCAGTGAGATCCATTTGTTCTCGTCTCTTACAATTTTTATTTCTTATTTATTTATAGCATCTGTTCTCTGCTCTTCAGCCAAAAAGGTTCCTGGAGCAGCTTACATAAAATCAAAACAAGAAACCCCCTACCTACAGGCTTACAATATAAAGAAGAAAAACCACAACAAACAAGGGAAAGGTAAGGAGAGAAGATGAACATCAAAATCAAAACTCAGGCACCAATTTCTAGACAGTTGCTTCTAAATTGACCAGCTTGCACAGTTGGAGGCAAGAGGGGGCTGATGGAGCTGGGCCTCCAGCAAAGCCAGTGGGGTGAGCTTTCCTTCCTCTCTGTCCCATTGAGACAGTCTGATGGAATGGTTGTCCCTAGATGACAGCTGAGAAAGAGAAGGCAAGGTTCTGGCAAGGATTTCCAGGTTGATGAAGATAACGAGGATGAATGATATGGCAGACCTTTATTTTAGATACATACATATATACAGTATATATATTTAACGTGCTGAGCTTGTGTCTATTTTATGCTATTTTAGCTTCTTATGGGACAGTTTTATTGTTAATTGGTGTTAAGGCACCAAGAGCAATGCAAAAGCCAGGTACAATTCTTCTAAAGAAAATAAATATATTCCATACAAGCGCAACCACAGGATGTCTACAGACGGTTGTGACAAAAACAGCAGCTTATTTCTTACATGTTCATAAGGGCAGCACAGTTGATCAACTCAAAAGGTCCACTTAGTTCAGTATCATTGCCAGGTGGTCAGCCTGATATCTCTAGAAAGTCCATAAGCAGAGCATGAAGGCACTAGCCCTCTCACAGGGCCGTCTCAAGCAGGTCGGGTGCCCGGGCGCCGTGGTGCAGAGATCTGGTGGCCCCGCGCCACCAAGACTACCCCTAGAGCCGGGCCTGCCCTCTCACACTGTTCTTCTGAACAGCAGATAGTCAGAGGATATTAGTTCTGGTTAGAGATTACGTATTGTGACTTAACAACCGTTAACAGACTTACCTTCCATGAATTGTCCAATCTTAAACAATGGCTATTTCCACAATTTTGCTCTTTCAAATTTCAGCGGCACAATGTATGAGGCCAAAATTTGATGCCTCTCACTCTCCATTCTGCTCAATTCACTACGTCATATAGTTGTGATGTGCTGCGGCACCCTCTAGGCTCAGCATCCAGTTAGGGTTTCCAGACTCAATAGTGGACAGGACTTCTGTGCCTTTAATTGCCCTGCTCTCTTTTGAGTCTGGAAACCTTAAAGAGAAACCAGCAGACCCTTTGCTTGGAAATCAAACAAAGGGTCTGCTGGTTTCTCTTGAAGGTTTCCAGACTCACAAGAGAGCAGGGCAATTAACGGCACAGAAGTCCTGTCCTCTATTGAGTCTGGCAACCCTACATCCAGTGCAGCAGAACCAGTTGTGCTGCCCCAAGTCCACCTCTGACAACTTGTCACAGTGAATTCTATAAATTGCAAGTTATCCTATATAATAATGTCCATGTTGTCCCTGCGTCCAGATGTCCCGTGTGTCCCTGGGGTACTGCGCATGTCCCCCAGAGACACAGGGATTGGACGGAGGGACAACCAGGGACACAGGGATTGGACCCGTGCTCTCGGGACACAGGGAACAGCCAACTGCCGCTCCGCCAACCGCCGCTCCGAAGCCCAGTCTCATGCTGGAGGTGCGCGGTGAGGCGGCGGGGGAGAGAAGCGCTCCCCCCCCCGGCAGCCTTGCCGCACACCTCCGGCATGGGACGGCGCTTCCTCGGGGAACCCGAGGAAGCCGAAGCGGCAGCGGGCGCGGAGGGAGGCCCGCTTTGGCTTGGCAGCGGCGGGAAGAAGGGGAGGAATTCCTCCCCTTTTTCCCGCCACCGCCAAGCCAGTCCCGGAGCCGAATTGCGGCGCGGCGGGGTTTTTCGCTGTTTGCCTCCCCCAGGGGAAGGCAAACGGCGAAAACCCCCCGCTGCGGACTGGCTTGGCGGTGGCGGGAACATCCCGCCACCGCCAAGCCAGTCCCGGAGCCGAATTGCGGCGCGGCGGGGTTTTTCGCTGTTTGCCTCCCCCAGGGGAAGGCAAACGGCGAAAAGCCCCCGCTGCGGACTGGCTTGGCGGTGGCGGGAACATCCCGCCACCGCCAAGCCAGTCCCGGAGCCGAATTGCGGCGCGGCGGGGTTTTTCGCCGTTTGCCTCCCCCAGGGGAAGGCAAACGGCGAAAACCCCCCGCTGCGGACTGGCTTGGCGGTGGCGGGAAGACCCGCCACCGCCAAGCCAGTCCCGGAGCCGATTTGCGGCGCGGCGGGGTTTTTCGCCGTTTGCCTCCCCCAGGGGAAGGCAAACGGCGAAAAAACCCCCGCTGCGGACTGGCTTGGCGGTGGCGGGAAGACCCGCCACCGCCAAGCCAGTCCCGGAGCCGAATTGCGGCGCGGCGGGGTTTTTCGCCGTTTGCCTCCCCCAGGGGAAGGCAAACGGCGAAAAACCCCCGCTGCGGACTGGCTTGGCGGTGGCGGGAAGACCCGCCACCGCCAAGCCAGTCCCGGAGCCGATTTGCGGCGCGGCGGGGTTTTTCGCCGTTTGCCTCCCCCAGGGGAAGGCAAACGGCGAAAAACCCCCGCTGCGGACTGGCTTGGCGGTGGCGGGAAGACCCGCCACCGCCAAGCCAGTCCCGGAGCCGATTTGCGGCGCGGCGGGGTTTTTCGCCGTTTGCCTCCCCCAGGGGAAGGCAAACGGCGAAAAACCCCCACTGCGGACTGGCTTGGTGGTGGCGGGAAGACCCGCCACCGCCAAGCCAGTCCCGGAGCCGAATTGCGGCGCGGCGGGGTTTTTCGCCGTTTGCCTCCCCCTCAGGGGAAGGCAAACGGCGAAAAGCCCCCGCTGCGAACTGGCTTGGTGGTGGCGGGAAGACCCGCCACCGCCAAGCCAGTCCCGGCAGGCCGCTTCCTCTAGCGCCCGTTTTTAAACGGGCTAAAATCCACTAGTCCTATATAATAATGTCCAAGATGTCCCTGCGTCCAAGCTGTCCCGTGTGTCCCTGGGTCACTGCGCATGTGCCCCAGGGATACAGGGATTGGACAGCAGAGACTGCGCGCGCGCGCGCACTCTCCCCCCACTCTGCCTCCTCCAACCGCCGCTCCCGCCGGACACCGCCTCACTGCAGGGCACGTCAGGAAAGCGAGGGTGGAGGCCGGCGAAGGCCTCCTCACAACCCTCCCTGGCCGTGAGGAGCGGCGGTTGGAGGAGGCGGGGGGGGAGAGTGCGCGCGTCCTTCCTGTCGGCGGCTGCGGGAGAGAAACGGAGGAGGAGAAAGCAGCGCTTTCTCCTCCTCCGTTCCTGTCCCCCTGCCGCCGACAGCAAGGACAGGTCCCAGGGTTCGGAGAAGCGCTGCGCAAGCGCTTCTCCGAACCCTGGGATGTCTGCTTCCTGTCGGCGGCTGCGGGAGAGGAACGGAGGAGGAGAAAGCAGCGCTTTCTCCTCCTCCGTTCCTGTCCCCCTGCCGCCGACAGCAAGGACAGGTCCCAGGGTTCGGAGAAGCGCTGCGCAAGCGCTTCTCCGAACCCTGGGATGTCTGCTTCCTGTCGGCGGCTGCGGGAGAGAAACGGAGGAGGAGAAAGCAGCGCTTTCTCCTCCTCCGTTCCTGTCCCCCTGCCGCCGACAGCAAGGACAGGTCCCAGGGTTCGGAGAAGCGCTGCGCAAGCGCTTCTCCGAACCCTGGGATGTCTGCTTCCTGTCGGCGGCTGCGGGAGAGAAACGGAGGAGGAGAAAGCAGCGCTTTCTCCTCCTCCGTTCCTGTCCCCCTGCCGCCGACAGCAAGGACAGGTCCCAGGGTTCGGAGAAGCGCTGCGCAAGCGCTTCTCCGAACCCTGGGATGTCTGCTTCCTGTCGGCGGCTGCGGGAGAGAAACGGAGGAGGAGAAAGCAGCGCTTTCTCCTCCTCCGTTCCTGTCCCCTGCCGCCGACAGCAAGGACAGGTCCCAGGGTTCGGAGAAGCGCTGCGCAAGCGCTTCTCCGAACCCTGGGATGTCTGCTTCCTGTCGGCGGCTGCGGGAGAGAAACGGAGGAGGAGAAAGCAGCGCTTTCTCCTCCTCCGTTCCTGTCCCCCTGCCGCCGACAGCAAGGACAGGTCCCAGGGTTCGGAGAAGCGCTGCGCAAGCGCTTCTCCGAACCCTGGGATGTCTGCTTCCTGTCGGCGGCTGCGGGAGAGAAACGGAGGAGGAGAAAGCAGCGCTTTCTCCTCCTCCGTTCCTGTCCCCCTGCCACCGACAGCAAGGACAGGTCCCAGGGTTCGGAGACGCGCTGCGCAAGCGCTTCTCCGAACCCCAGGATTCTAGCGCCCGTTAATGAACGGGCTGAAAACCACTAGTGTGAGTAATAATTCCTAAGCAAGGTTCTAGAGCAGGCGTCCCCAACCTGCGGCCCTCCAGATGTTTTGGCCTACAACTCCCATGATCCCTAGCTAACAGGACCAATGGTCAGGGACGATGGGAATTATAGTCCAAAACATCTGGAGGGCCGAAGGTTGGGGGTGCCTGTTCTATAGTGTCACGTTGCAGAAGACAATTGTTTTCTTGAAGAGAATAAGTAGTGCCTGTCAATTGCCTATTGTCCTATACAGTAATACCTATAAATCATGTTTGCCTAGAGCTTTAGGTGGTTAATTCTGGTCACTTCTCTCCAAAGGCAGCAATTGCTTCAGTTCACATGTCTGTCTATGGTCAGGAATGGAACTCAATCAAGTGAATATGGATTGGCATTTGCTCACAATGTTGTTGGTTGTTTTTTTAAAAAAACAACAACAGCAGCAGCAGCAAAAACACAAATTATGTGTAATTAATGACACTGGTAAATTGTTTTGTCATTTCATTACATTGCAATTAATGAAGCCAACCAAACAGGTTTTAACCTTCCGCTCATCAAGTGATCGACAGGGAGTTCAATCCTGTTTTCTGCAGGGCTGTGAGCTGCAACAGCAACAATAATTATGACAGTACAACAGAAATAAGATAGAAATTATGATGAATGCTACTATAAAACTCAGTCAGATGAATAAGGTAGTATTTGGTAGAAATCAAACTGCAAGAGAACAGAAAGAGTGCTGATTATGATGAATACAGGTCTGAATAGAAATTGCTGATTTCTTACATACCTAATCTGGTAGCAACCATGTTTGCTGCTGTAGAGTCTACATTTACAGCCTCTAGGCCCATGTGTTCACCACAATATGTAAAGAGCTCAATCTGCAAACTCTGCAACCCTCAATTGTTACAGAGTTTTCATTTAATTACAGTTAACAACATGAACTTCTATTGCTATGTTCAACATGTGGCCATGAGGCAGGCCCAAAGTACAGTACTTGGGAAGAGGAGAGAGAAACCTGGAGGAGGGTGCGTAGTATCCACTTTTCCATCACAAAATGGCTATAAACCAGTCTTCTCCAACCTGGTGCTCTCCAGATGCTCCAGCACTACAACTTCCAAAATCTCTTACCCATTGGCCATGTTGGCGAGGGTTTACTGGAGAAGTCCAAAACCCCTGGAAAGCACCAGATTAGGGAAAGCTGCTCCACACTGTGGATTAGTGTGTCTGTCTGTACGTTAACCAGAAAGTTGTTGGTTTAAGCCCAACCTGGGACGGCTGTGGGCAGATGCCTGCATTGCAGGGGGTTGGACTTGATAAACATTGATACTCCTTCCAACTTTACAGTTCTATGATTCTAATGCAAGTAGCAGAGAGCGAAAGGAAGGCAAGGCAAGTGTAACTGGGTGGTTTTTTTTGTTCATAAGGCTGCATTTGTTTACCTTGAGGTTTTACATTCTGGTTTGCAACCATGCAAAATAGTAAGCCTCAATTTACATCTGCAGAAATAGAAATACTTTATTGTCACTGTACCACTTGTTTACAGTGAGATTAAATGAGCCCCCCCTCCCCTCCACAATCTCTCAGTCCTTGTTATACTCTGTGTGCTGTCATACAACCACCAACCCCGAACGTCAGCTGCAGAAGCTCCAAAGAAAGCGTATAACCCAAACACTATAGTATCACACTGCAAACCCCTTTCCAATCAAGTTGCTGTTAGGTTTCTCAGAACTTTTCACATATAAAAGTTTAAGCTATAATAAAATAATTCAAACAGAAATAAATGTTTTCTAGGCTCTAAACCCATTAGTGCAAACTTGTTTATATGGTACTTTTTAATAACAGAAGCCCAGAAAACGCTATTGAAATTTCAAGCCAATGTGTTTAGCAGGCTTCTACCATTGACAAAGGGTAGTCAGTAGGAAAATATAATGCTAATAAAATTTCACCCTTGCCAATTCAGATATTTAGAGCTGCACAAGTTATGACAGAATATGAATATTTCATATATGAACATCATCTTGTTAGGAAGCAAGATGCTTCTAGACAATGGATAAAAAGAAGCCCCAAGAGACACAAAAAGTCTTAATTTCAATCTTTCCTTGAGCAACCTAATAGCAGAGTAACTTTTGGAGGCTTACTGAGTTGCCCTGCTATTTTAGAAAGGCCAGAAACAAATAGGTGAAGCACCAAAATCTCACCTTTCAATTCATAATAGAAAATGCCCATATATTTTTGTTTCTTATATCTGCACGTGGTCCAGACAATACGCTTTCCTCAAGCAAAATAAACTATATGCTAGAAATACAATATGAACACTAACATGGCATGCTTATGCTTTCTTTCTTTCTATTTATAAAAAATCTAATATGCTTTGTATATATGCAGTCTTAAGCAAAGCTATCTAATTAGATTCACAAAGCTTGCATTACGGACAGAAATTCTCCAGTCTCTTGGGGCAATCAAAATATCCATGAGATGTTAGCAGCAATTTCAGTATGCTTCTAAGTACTAGATCTCCTCATAGGATTGTGACTTAGAATCCTATCAAGAACTTTTAAGCGTTTAGATTGGGTAGTGTGTTTTTTAACATATTCATTGTATTGTAGTTTTAAATTGTTGCAAGCTGTCCAGAAGCAGGATATAATTCTTTATATAATAAATATTGTTTTACGTTTGGCATAGCTGGTTTTATCTGTGCATATGTTATAAGCCACCCTGGTATTGGCAAGGATGAAGGGTTGCATGTAGTATTTATCTACTTATCTACAGTGTCTCAATCTGTGTTTACAAGCAAGTTCCAGTCAGAGTCAGTCCTGGGTGTAGCAATGTGAAAAGTTGAAATGGAGACAGAGCTATAGCAATCCCTTGTGATGGGAAGACAAACAAGACAAGGGAAGCAGACTTTCTTAGGCATAAAAACACAGCTTTTGGCCTTAGCAACTAGGAATCTTTGGAGCTGTTAAAGAAACTTTCCGCACAGGCAGGGCCGTCTTAAGTATATCTGGCGCCACGGTGCAAAGATCCCTCTGGCGCGCACACACACACCGTTTCCCAGAGTTGCCGACCTTTTTATGGCGCTGCTGGCAGCTTTGTGGGGCTGGAGGAGGTGGGCGGCTGCTGGAGGGCAGCTCCTCCAGTGAGGAAGAGGCGGAGGCTCCAGGCGAGGGCGGCGAGCTGATGCCAGGAGGCGCCGCGTCCAGCCTCCGCCTCTTCCCTGGCGCCCTCCAGAACTTCGCGCCCTGGCACCCCTGCCACTTGCCTCAATGGGCACGATGCCCCTGCGCACAGGAACCCCTTCTTATGTGCCCCTTTCCCCTTCTCCTGCATTCTCAATCCCTTTCTGTTGCTGGAGAGATGCCCTCAAAGCAAAGCTGCTTCCTTTCAAAATTAAAGACAGGTACTAGACCTCTTCTCTCTCTTCAGTCAAATCTGCCCCCCCTGCTAGCTTCAGTCAGCATACACACTTTCCCTGACCAATTTACTGCATCCTAAAGTTTCTATGTGCATGCTTTTTGGAACTGGCATCTGGAATGGTGAGGCTAGTTTCAAAGAGTTAAGTCTAACGTTAGTGCATCACTTATAAAAGTCAGTGTCAATTGATTCTGTTTAACATCTTTTTAATGGATATGCTAATTCCCTTTTATTATACTAAATTGCTTGAATGATACTCTGTGGTATTCTTTGACTCCATGAAGTGCTACTTTAGAGACATGCTCAGGTCTCAGTGTCAAAGGTTCCTGAAAGGAGTTTGGGTTGTTTGTGTGAACTGCACATTTCATTACACTTCAAACACCCCAGTTCCAAACCACATCAGGGGTTTAAAGGTCATAACCCAGAACTTTAAATTGGGCCCTAAATGAATGGAAAACTAAATTGTGTGAGCAGATAAACCTTTATAAGTTTTTTAAAATAGACTTTGCATCTCATTTAACTTAGTTTTAATCCTCTTATTAAACACTAACCTTCAGAAAATGTTTTTATATTCAGTGCCCATATCCAGCATGTTATGTTGTGAACTGCCCTGTGATCTTCGGATGAAGGGTGGTATACAAATTTAATAAATGATATAGAATAATCCATCTTGCAGAGGAACTTGCTAGTAAGGCAAAGCCCTGCCCATGTGGTTCTGCACTGCGGAATATGACTATGGTTAAGTATATGCTGCCATGCTGAGAAATGTATTTCCTCCTTGCTTAGTGTTTATATTACCTCTGACCTCTTACTTTACCTCTTACCTTAAAAAATATTGGGGTTTAAAGACTACATTTTAAAAATTACATTGGGAAAACATGTTATGAAACACTTTTCCAGGTCATTTGTTCAACAGAGGTCTCTTATACAGGGAGCAAACATCAACCCAGTGGCTGAAAGTTTGAAATATTGTTAATAGCCTAGTTATGTTTTGAAGGAAAATTGTTAATTTTCTTGATTTTGGTGATCTCATAATTTTGCTTACGTATAAATAAATATCCACAGTACTATGGAAATTCCATGCAATGGACACTGTATCAAGGGTACCTGGTTACTGACTCATTTAGCATCTTTTGTTTATAAGATAGAAAAAGGCACTATCAAAACTTTGGGAATTAAAGCTGATGCACAATTTGGCATGCCACTTCTTAACAAGAATGGGCTACAAAGGTCATGTTCCACAAATATCCAAGAACAGACTTTGGCTACAGCTTGCATGGAAATAACTGAATCACAAACCCAGGTTCAGACAAGCTAAGCCAAACTTTGGTTTGTGGTATAGGTGTAAAAAAGAACAAGGAAGATTAAAGCAGCTGTAAGCTCCTCTCTGAGGCCAGCAGCATCAGCTTGCCCCCACAACCATGGGTACCCAGGGCCTCGCACCATCACGCACATGCACGCACACCACGGGGTGCACACACTACATCATCACACCTCATAGCATGCTGATGTCACTTGCACACATAATGGGGCATGGCGACGTAGCGAGCACACACCGGGGGCATGATGATGTAGTGTGAACGTGCCCTGCGGCCTGCATGTGTGGCCACAACACACTTTGCCCAGCCCCCTCCTTTAAAGTGTTGTGGGAGCCATGGCACTCCAAGCCTTGGGGACTTGGCGCTATATGCTGAATCTTGTATGTTTCCATGCTCCTGGCAAGCTAAAGTTCAGCTTTCCATGATGTGCAAACCAGGACAAAGCTGCTTTTAATTAGTATTTGAACAGGAATGTTCTGAACTGTGCACAGATTTCAATTCATGGTTTAGAAGAAATTCCTGGTTTAAAGCAAACAATAGTTTGTTTGATTCAGGTGTCATAGAAACCTATAGTAATCAGATCCTATTTAAGGCAAGAGAAAATTTGCTTATAACAGAGGGATGAGAAGAGAATGCAGCATGTCCCTAATTATGAAACCATAAAGGATTAGGATTGTGGCATCTAGATTATCTGCCAGAAAACCCAGAATTTAATTTCCAAATGTGAAATGGCTGCAGTCAGTCTTGACTTTTTGATAAAAAAAAGTGAAGCAACAGTAAAATCATGGTGAAGGAATCTGATGCCTAGCTGAATAAATAAATATTTTAAAGACTGCATCCTCAAAAAGTCTAATGAACTTCCTATAACAGTTTATTTACAAGAACAGATTATACAGTATACGGAATTTTTTAAATTCAATTAGAAAATTCATTGTGCAACCAATTCTGAAGAAATTTCTTTTGTACAAGGGGGGAGGCCCTCTTTTGCACACTTTGGTCAACACTTCTCTTTTTCTTAAAAGGCATGCGCAGAAAATACATTTGGAATCTCTGTCAAGGTAGTGACAGCTGAAGGATGGATCAAATCTGATACCTGGAATACACAAGGATATTGTCTGAGAAGGGGGGGGGATGAATGAATGACAACAGCCATGGGTGACACAACACAAAGGAAAATTAATCAAAACCAGGACATGTAGTCGATATTGTCTTTGCGTTCATTAGCCAGTACCAAAATGAATAATGGGGTTGCACCACTGTGAATCCATGGCTCGATATTAGTTGACGTTCTTTCTATGCATGTCAATCCCTCTGGTTTCTCCAGAGTAAGAAGATGATTTTGTAATAAAATACAGAGTAAGGTATTTATCACTATGAAAGTAGAGAGAAGGAAAATACCTTTTACTGTAATGCAAAATTGGCACCATCCAGATGTTGTTAGACTACGGTTCCCATCATCCTCACCACTGGCATAGCTGGCTGGGGCTGACAAGAGTCCAACAACTTCTGGAGGAATACAGGTTTTCCATACCTGTTTTTAAGCATATCCTACCGTAAGAGGAGCTGAGAAATTCCAGTAAGGGGCAAACAATTAGTGTGCAACCTCTATGTAAGTGTTAGACTTCTAAACAAAATTAGTAAGTATGTGTACTATGGGAAAAAGTATGTTTGCCTCAGTGGAATCTACACAGAAGATTACTGGGCCAGGCTACCCAATTAGGGTGTGTGGGTTTCTTTTAATTAAAGTATAAGCAAAACAATGATTTCCAGCTGGTTATAAGAGCCAGTTTAGCACTTTATATGCCTTGATTTTTAGTCACTTTTAGAACAACAAAGATTGGGAAAGATGGAGGGCACTAGGAGAAGGGGACGACAGAGGACGAGATGGTTGGACAGTGTTCTTGAAGATACCAACATGAGTTTGACCAAGCTGCGGGAGGCAGTGGAAGACAGGAGTGCCTGGCGTGCTCTGGTTCATGGGATCATGAGGAGTCAGACACGACTAAATGACTAAACAACAACAAAGAACAACAACAAAATAAAGAACTTTTGCTTTGAGTTACGAAATGCTGCATCACATTGCTGTGACTTCACAGACTAAAAATGAATAAATCATGCTATCCTTGAGATATTTCCTTTCCCAGTAAAATATAGTCAAGTCTGATCTGCCAGGATGCCCCCAACTCAAAAGAGGTGATGGCCGTAGTTTCAGGTTCATCAAGGAAGCAGATGGTGAGGCAGGGTAGGATTAAGGTGTGAATTCAGGACCATGTATATGAGGACCTGCATATGAGGCTGAAAACTTGAGATTGTCTTAACATGATTGTGGAGCAACTGGCTGAGTTTTATAGGAGAGCTAGATAATCATTGACTAGAAGTCCCACCTCACTTGGAATGCTGCCTCCTGGCCTGGTACCTTCTTCTGCAAATGTACTGACTCCCACAACAGAACGGTGGACCAGCCATTAGAGCCACATTACTTGAGCAACCTATGCACACATTTCATAACTGCACAAGTGGGGCAGACAAAATGGTTACATGGAGCAGTTCACTGCTCCAATTGTCTATTATTACATTGGCCACAAAGATGACACCTCCCCCTGTCAGCTGTAGCAAGTCCAGTCAGTTCTGTGGCTGCTTCTCTTGATATGCTAAACAGAGTAGCTGTGTCTAGACTCAACCTGAGGTTTAACAAACTCTACCAAGGTCAAGTAGGAAGATCCTTCCCTTTCTTTTAAACACAACTTACAAACTAATTTTTGAAACTAAAAATGCCATTCTTGACATTTCTAGATTTGCAGGCAAAGAATTTCAGGGAAATTTCAAATGTTTTTCAGTATCCCAGCCAGAAGTCCCCTGCCCAGAGGCACATTGATGGTGAAGTTGTTAGTTCTTATATGCCACCAAGAACCCTGTAAATGTGTTGTTAGTTTTTCAACCACTGTCTAGCCTATGCTCCAAGCTGCAGGGACACACTCTACCTTCTCCTCACATACATCTTCACCATAAACATAATATGCTTGTAATTACCATACATTTAGAATTGCATGCCATGTCTTGCAGATTTGGGTGGCATATACTGCTGTTTAATCTTCCTCTGTATCGTATATATATATATAGGGCATGAAACATTGTGGGGAAGCCTTGCTAAACATACCCCACAATTTGCACACAGGGACAAACTTGTCTCTCCAGTCCGAGATCTTTATTAATTCTTTTGAAAGAGGTCAGTGACACTGCACACCAACAAGGACATGTATTGCAGAAGTCTTTCTCTGAAACAAGAAAAATTGTCACCCGGAGACCTTGATTTTTACCAACAGAATCAATGCATTGAGGGGGGCAGAGTGGCTTTGATGCTCTTCTGGCAGCATTGCTGCTCCCCAGGATGGGGTGACATGATAGTGAGGTTAGGGAGGGTCAGGTTGGCAGCAGTATTATTCTGCAAGTTGTTAGGGAAAATTCTGGGTGCGAAACTGCACACACACCTGAGAGTTGTTAATGGGCAAATTTAAATAGGCAAACAATATTGGAAAGGAAGAAAACACCAAGCTTTTTCACCAGGTTTATTATACAGTACAATATTCAGGATTACCATTGTAGCAGGCTGCAATCCTATCCTTGTTTAGCAGAGAGCCAATAGAACATATTCATCACTAGACATGTCCTTAGATGTTCTTTGCATCAATTTGGGACTGCTGCCAAATCTAAATAATCATGTATCTCATGCTGTAATCTTCCATTCATATTGTTAGAACAACCTCCTTTTCCCCCTCACCTTAGCCGTTTCACCTTCCTCTGAAGAGCTATCTGCAATTTCTCCATATGTATCTTTCACTTTTGCATAGCCTCAAGGCTCCTTATTCTGTTTACAGACAATTTAACATAAAATAGAGCCAGACAGATGTGGCTTTGTATCAGTATATAAAAAAGTGATTGTGAGGGACAGGGGATATCGCGAAGTCCCTCCCCTCCTGAGTTCAAGCCCATCACCGACCACAGGGGGAAGCAGAGGGAGCTCCGATTCCAGTGGGGAAGCAGGAAGTCGGGTCCGAGGCTCAGGCAAGGTAGCGGAGCCAGGGTCCCAGGTGGGACAGGAAGGGGGAAGTAAGGGGGGGAGACCCATCCCCCCAACTCCAGAATTACGCCGGAAGAGGAGGGGAAAGAGGATGGGGCTTCCAAGACTTTTGTGCTGGGGAAAGACGCGCCAAAAGTCACTTGGAGGTTCTGAAACCGACTGACCACATCACTCCGTGTAAATAGCATGACTTCAGCACTGTAAATACGCAGCACCAATAAAAGAATAAAAATGCAGAGCTGCGTAGCGTCGTTACTCTGAAGTAGTCCACTCCGGCCACTGTGACAGCAACCTCCAAGTCTTTTTTGGGCTACTTTGGAGTTGCCGGGATGAGCGTGTCAGAGGCGGAGAGATGGCGGCAGATCGCGGAGCAAGCCCAGCAAGAACTGCAGCAGCTGTCGCTGCAGGCGCAGGGGGAATTGAAGGCAGCTAAAGAAGAGACTAAGAAGGTCCAGGACGACCGGCTACAACTGGCGGAACAGGTGAGAGCACTACAGGAAAGAGAGCAGGAATTAAGGGCGGTGGCGGTAGACCTCCAAAACAAGCTGGATGCAGAGAAAAACAAGGCGGGAGGGGCACCCCAAGTCCAAGTGCTGCCAGGAAGGAGAGCCGGGACCCTAGTGAGCAAGTTCAATGGAGACCCGAAGGAATATCAGGGCTTTGAGACTGAGATGGTGTATGCTCTTGAGCTACACCACGCTGAGTTCCCTGATGATGAGCACAGAGTAGCGTTTATTGTGGAGCACCTTACCGGGGCAGCCAGGGAATGGCTAAGACCGTTGATCGCAACAAAGAATCCTTGCATGAAGGATGTCAAACTATTTCTAGAAGGTTTGAGAACGATGTATTCGTCCGATAGTCATATGGACCAGACTAAGGAGGAACTTCATAATTTACGCCAAGGAAATATGACAGTTCGCGCGTACTGGGCGAAATTCACCATGCTGGTGCACAGATTGGGGTGGGAATTAGGGTCACCCCCAATGCAAGCGGCGTTCTACTTGGGGTTGCATGAGGACGTGAAGGATGAGCTCTCGAGAGGTCCAAAGCCCAGTGATATGGATCAGCTGAGCAAAGCGGCTCTGGCGGTGGGGGTGAGACAGGAATCCCGGTGGAGCGACAAACAAGCAACGCGCGCAAAGCGGGCTTGGTTCCCACGGTCGCAGGAGAAACCACTCCCCCAACAACCCTTTCAAGCCACGCCTGGGGCCAGCCAGGACCAGGAACCCATGCAGATTGATAGCGCGCGCGGGCTTTTCAAACCCCAGCGGCGCCAAGACGCAAGGAGGGAAAGGGCGGGAATTGCTTTCTCTGCAACTCCCCCCAGCATCTCGTCAGAGACTGCCCACATCGCAGGGAGTGGCAAGGAAGGGCGGGAACGGTGGTGCCCTCCCCCACTGACGCAGCACCACAGCAGGGAAACGGGAAAGCCTGGCTGCAGGAGACAAGGGGCAGCAGCCAGGCACAGTCAGCAGAGAACCGCCCCAGCCCGCCCACCCGCACAGAGAGGAGCAGAGCCAGCCCACCCCTCCCAGAGCAGGAGTGGTTCTAGAAGTCACGCTAACGCTCCCAAATGGCTATCCCCTGACAGTCCTTGCCTTAATTGACAGTGGTGCCTCAGCGAACTTCTTCTCGAGAAACTTTGCAGAAGAGCACCAGATCCAGCTTCTGCAGCTGGATTTTCCCCTTCACGTGGCAACCATTGACGGCAGAGAGCTGCTGGGGGGGGCCATCACTCATCAAACCCCCCCCCATGAGAATGACGGTGGGAAGGCACTCAGAGACACTGGCATTCAACGTCACCACCATCTCAGACCCCCCCATCGTCTTGGGCATGAGCTGGCTGGCGCGCCACGACCCCTCCATCAGTTGGCACCAGAGATGCATCACTTTTGGATCGGACTTTTGCCTGGAACATTGCATGCAGCACCAACCAGGGGAGGGGCCTCCGATAGCCACGGTGGCCACCATGCACGCCAAAGGGGGTGAGGCGATACCCAAGCCGTACTGGGACCTGCAGGAGGTCTTCAGCGAAGCGGAGTCCGACCACCTACCCCCACACAGGCCTTTTGACTGCCAGATCAACCTGGTGCCCGGGGCAACTATACCCCCAGCCAAGCTGTACGCCATGTCAGACCAGGAACTGGAGGATCTGCGCGCTTTCATCGACAAGAACCTCAAGCGGGGGTTCATCAGAGAAAGCAAGGCAGCAGGGGGCAGCCCGGTCTTCTGGGTGGACAAGAAAGACACGCAACAGCGCCGTCTGGTGGTGGATTTTAGACGGCTGAATTCGGTGACAGAGCCAGTGGCTTTCCCCATGCCCAGAGTGGATGATCTTCTGACAGCGGCACGCAGGGGCAAGATTTTCACCAAGCTAGACCTAAGAGGGGCGTACAACTTGATCAGGATCCGGGAAGGCGATGAGTGGAAGACCACGATGTTCACGCCTCTGGGCTCTTTTGAATATCTGGTGATGCCCTTCGGGTTGCAAGGGGGCTCAGCATGCTTCCAGGCCTTCATGCACCACGTCCTGGGGTCCCTCCTCTTCAAGAACTGCTTGGTCTTTCTGGATGACATCCTTATCTATTCCAATGACCCAGTGCAGCATGTGAAAGATGTCAGGGAAGTGTTGCAGCGCCTGAAGGAGAACCACCTGTATGTGAAGCTGGAGAAGTGCAAGTTTCACACCAAGGAGGTGGACTTCCTGGGCTACAAGCTGTCAGACAAGGGGCTGGCGATGGACAAGGACAAGGTGCAGGCCATCCTGGACTGGCACAGCCCCAGGACGCGCAAAGATGCCCAACGCCTACTAGGCTTCGCCAACTTCTACAGGAAGTTCATCAAGAACTTCTCTCGCGTTACGGCTCCCATCACTGACTGCCTGAGAGGCAAGCAGAAGTTCAGGTGGACACCAGAGGCGCAAGCAGCGTTCGAAAGCCTCAAGAGGGTGTTCGCCTCGGACCAGAACCTGTTCCACGTGGTCCAGGACGCGCCCCTACGCATTGAGACAGATGCTTCTGAGAAAGCTGTGGGCGCCATTTTGTTGCAACTGGACGCCAACAGGGAGTGGAGACCCTGTGCCTTCTTCTCCAGGAAGTTGACACAGCCCGAGCGCAACTACACGGTGTTTGACAAAGAACTTCTTGCGATCCACGCTGCGTTCAAACATTGGAGACACTTCCTGGTGGGCGCCAAGCACCCCATCCAGGTGTGCACAGACCACAAGAACCTGGAGTTCTGGAGAACGGCCAGGGTGCTCAACCAGCGGCAGATACGGTGGGCAGAGTTCTTCTCGAACTTCAACTTCTCCATACACTACATCCCGGGGGAGCAGAATGTCAGGGCGGATGCCCTCTCCCGCAAGCCAGAGTACATGGAGGAGGAGGCGCCACCAGCACCAAGGCACATTTCCCCCCCGTCAGCATGGTCCTGCGGAGCAGCAGTGGTGAGCGAGGCAGAACTCACAGCACTGACGGCAGCGGATGAATTTGCCAACCGCATCTTCAGAGAACTGAGAGGGGGGAGGGAGCAGGCAAAGGACTTTGCAGAACGCAGGGGGCTGCTTTTCTACAAGGGTGCACTGTACCTGCCCACCACCCAGCTTCGACGTACGGTCCTCAAGCAGATGCACGACAACCCAACGGCGGGTCATTTTGGAAGGGACAAAACCGCTCACCTAGTCATGAGACACTTCTGGTGGCCAGGGGTGAGGGAAGATGTTCGAGACTATGTACGGGGCTGTGACACCTGCCAGCGGGCAAAGGTGGTCAGAGCAGCGCCAGCAGGATTGCTGGAGCCCTTAGCCACACCACACAGGCCGTGGGAAGTGGTGTCCATGGACTTCATCACAGATCTGCCTTCTTCCAGGGGCAAGACCGCAGTGTTGGTGGTGGTGGACCTCATGTCCAAAATGTGCCACTTTATACCGTGTGCCAGGGCGGTCTCTGCAGAAGAGACAGCCAAACTGTTTGTTGATCACGTATTCAGACTGCATGGATTACCTTTAAGGGTTATTTCGGATCGTGGCCGCCAATTTGTTTCCAGGTTCTGGCGGCGGCTCATGAACCTCCTGCAGGTGGAGGTCAGCTTGTCGACGGCTAGACACCCGCAGACCAATGGACAGGCGGAGCGGGTCAACGCCATTCTGCAGCAGTACCTGAGATGCTACGTCAGCCAGCGGCAAACGGACTGGGTGGATCGCCTGCCACTGGCAGAATTTGCCTACAACAATGCAGTGCACGTCTCCACAGGGGTGTCGCCCTTTAAGGCCAATTACGGGCGCGACCTCAGATCTTTCCCAGAGAGGGAGGGGGAGGAGGAGGAGGAGGGCCCACAGGCTGAGGATTGGGCAGAGGAACTGGAGACGGTGCACCAGCAGCTCAGAGAACACTTGGAGAGGGCCAAGGAAGCGTACAAAAAGGGGGCGGATCGCCACAGGCGACTAGGGGAGGTCATCAGGGTGGGGGACAAGGTTTGGTTGTCCTCGGAGGGCCTTCCCACCAGAGGGAGGTGCAAAAAGCTGGCACCCAGACGGCTGGGCCCCTTCACGGTCACGCAACAGGTCAACCCGGTGGCATACAGGCTGGCACTGCCAGAGGATATGAGGGTGCATCCAGTGTTTCATAGATCGCTGCTGTCGCCGTACAGGGAAAGCAGCAGGCTCCGGGACAGCGAACAAACCCCCGAGGGAGGGGGGGAGAGGGGAGGCAGGGAGCAACTCAATGAGGCCACGGCCATCCTTGATTCACGGAGAGGGGTGGGGGGCCTGGAGTACCTCATGGCATGGGAGGATGCTCCACCGTCCCAGAATGAATGGGTCCCAGCCACTCAGATACAGGAGGAATTCTTGGTGGAAGAATTTCACGCCCTCTATCCCCACAGACCCAAGCCCTGGCACATGGAAAGGGAGGGGGAGGAGGAGGAGGCACGGGAGAGCAGCTCACCATGGCGCTGGGAAGCAGAGTTTGAGGACTCGGGAGACGAGATATGGGTGTCACCGAGATCCACACAGTCAGAGGCAGAAGCAGATTGGCAGCACATTTTTACCCCCACCAGCTCGGACGCCACGGAATTTTTGGGATTCCAGTCCTCCCAGGCGGAAGGGGGAGCCTCGCAGGACTGGGGGGAGGTGTTCACACCAACGGGCTCGGAAAGCACTGAGTTCTTAGGCTTCCAGTCGTCACCGACACCTGGGGGGGACCTGGGGAGGGGAGAAGGGGAGCTTGAAAGGGGGGTGGATGTGAGGGACAGGGGATATCGCGAAGTCCCTCCCCTCCTGAGTTCAAGCCCATCACCGACCACAGGGGGAAGCAGAGGGAGCTCCGATTCCAGTGGGGAAGCAGGAAGTCGGGTCCGAGGCTCAGGCAAGGTAGCGGAGCCAGGGTCCCAGGTGGGACAGGAAGGGGGAAGTAAGGGGGGGAGACCCATCCCCCCAACTCCAGAATTACGCCGGAAGAGGAGGGGAAAGAGGATGGGGCTTCCAAGACTTTTGTGCTGGGGAAAGACGCGCCAAAAGTCACTTGGAGGTTCTGAAACCGACTGACCACATCACTCCGTGTAAATAGCATGACTTCAGCACTGTAAATACGCAGCACCAATAAAAGAATAAAAATGCAGAGCTGCGTAGCGTCGTTACTCTGAAGTAGTCCACTCCGGCCACTGTGACAGTGATTAAACAAAGCAAAAAAAAAAAAACCTCACACGCCCCAAAACCAAATATTGTCCTTTTGCCCATTTAGGGCCAACAACCACATGGTGTGTCTTCATATAATCCTAATCTATTAAAACAATTCCAATGCTCATTCCTCCAAGGCATGTTCCTTGTTAATACTGCACAACTCTCTCTTATATAGAACTGGATGCATTAGGCTCACAGATACGCGCTTATTGTATCAAGGCACCTCTGAACAAAAAGCAATACTTGTTTTCTTTTACTAGAATGAACCTGTAGGGCGTGTGGTATCCCCTTGTTGCAATGCAAGAACTGCAGTAGCAAACCACAGGAAGCAGGAGACTCAGCAAGAGACAAGAGCTGTTTGTGCAGTCCAGGGGGGTATTCCACATTGTGTTTGAGAACCAAGGCAGACCTTTTAAGCTAAGCACAAGAAAACCTAGAAGCTTGCCTTGGGGGGGGGGGATAAAAATAGTGGGCAACACCTACTCTTCTGAAGTGTAGGACTGTTTTTTACATCACACTAATTACAAATCAACAAAATGTCACAGAAGGGAGAAGTCTTCAAGAGAGAAGAGCAGTGTCCCTTACTTCTCAATCCAAATGGATTAAACAAGCTCCATATCTGTAACTAACTTAACTAAGAGCTGGTTCTTAACAGTCAGGCATCTCTTCTTGGACCTGGAGGTCTTTACATGGGCACACATTTTAAACATGAATCACTTGAAGCTGATTTCTGAGGATCATAAACTTGGATGGGAGACTTCTAACCCCTTCCTGATGCAGGACACCCAGAGGTACAGCATCTCAAACACATGATTGTCCAGCCTCTGCTTGCAAACCTGCAGTGAGGGAGAGCCCGCCCACCCACTCCCTTAGGCAATTGGTTCCATTGGCCAAACACCATTAACTTCACCCACTTATTTCAACCACATCAAGTGACATCTCACCATTGCCCTCATCTGTACCTGCTGCAATTTGTCTAGATTCTCTTGAAGTGTGATGCCAAGAACTTGATAAAGCACTCCAGATAAGATCTGACTAGCATATTACATCCTATGACTTGGAAACTGCAGTTCTATTAAAATCATGCTACCATTTCTCTCTTCATCTTTTTTGGCAGAAACACCACTGTCAAAACATGTTCAGCTTATGATCAGCTTAAATTCCAAGATCATTTTTACATGTATGACTGCCAAGCCTCATGCTATACGTTTGCTTCTGAAATTCTCCTCTACACCAGGGGTTGTCAATCTGGTCCCTACTGCCCACTAGTGGGCATTTCAGGATTCTAGGTGGGCGGGAGGGGGTTCTACGGCACAAGCTGAATCCTCCTTCCATCGAGCACTGGTGGGCAGTAAGGAAATTTTACCATCAAGAAAGATGCATTAGTGGGCAGTAGCTATAAAAAGGTTGGCTACCCCTGGTCTAAATGAAGGCATGGGGACTAGGCACTCTCATGAATGGGGTTTGCACATGCAACACTAAAGCATTTTCAAGTACGTACGTACAGCATTTTAGTATTGCAAGCTATGTGAGATACATCCTGCTAAACTAAATTACATGGCAAAATGTTGTCTGAAAGCATCTAAATTACCAGAAAAATAAATCATGGCAGTAAAGGAAGGAAACCAGGGAGACTTTGCAATCATCTTTCCATTGCTAGCAAGATTACCCATTGTCATACAACTGAAAATTAGTTTGACCTTTGCAGGATTCCAGGTCTGCATTTTGTTTTTCCACTTGACTTGAGAATACAATAAAGTCAGTTTAAGCACATTGCTCCTCATTCTCAGATGTATCCAACTACTGGTTTTTCACCTTACATCTGCAATTACTAGTGACATATCAAATATTAAGCTCACCTCACCAATTCTTTTATCAAAAGTAGTATGTTTCCGGAATTTTATATGAAATATGCTTGGCTGTATTTCCCCCTCCTGATACCTGTGTGTTCAAACTGCAAGATGCTATATTCTTCTATAAATAAATCTTTAGCACTCTGTGTTAACCATGACACCAACTTTGTTATTCCTCTGAGTTTAAAAATGAAGAGGGTGCATTAATTTTCAGATACATGTGAATAAAATATGAACAGGGGACATTCACTTATTAGAATGCTGCACAATGGAAGCTGAGGGTCTCAGCAGTCAAACTGTTCTCAGAAGAATGAGCTCTGGGTAGTGACACACCTTTTAGCTGTTATTAGTGCAGCTTTTTGAAGTACAGGAAAACCAAATCTATGGTTAGCTGAGAAAGCAGAGTTAGAGGTTATCCGATCCACTTAAAGGTGGGGAAGATATTTAAGAGAGGAGAGGAGGAACAAAGAATTATCAGTCAATCAGAAGGGTGGGGAAACTAAGGTATGGAGGAAACAAACAGGTAATGTAAACTGTCCTAGGCACAGGCAATAGAATGGGCATCTGTTTGCAATTCAGGAGTTTAGTGGATTGCTGGACAGAGCTTGTATCAGGTGACCCTGCAGCTGGTGTTGAGGAACGTCAAAAGCAGCAGCAGCAACAAAAGTTCCCAGTCATCTCTGGAAGATCTCTTTTTCTCATACTTATCTTATTGATTTGAGTATTATCTCATAAGCTTTAAAACATCAGTCTTTATCAAGCTGAGCAGACACTTTAAGAAAAGACATCTGGCTGAGATTATATTTTAGGAAACACCCAAGTTTCCGATAAATGCTTACAGTTGCCTTTCCTTACTCCATAACCAAAATGTACTCTGACTTAATGTTCTAGCCACAAGATTGGATTGAAAAATTAGCAGCATCTGACAACACCCAACATGCGAATACGGAGCAAAGCCCAAAACTGAAATGCTGGCAATTATGTGAGTAAACAAGGACTTGCTTTTTAAAAAACCTTTCTGTAAGCAATGTCTTCATCATGGCCACATTTTGAAAACACCAGAGCAATAGGTATCATGGGGCCCTTGGCTTCATCAAGAACTGGCATGATTTGGCTGTTCCAAACACAAGAAGAGAAAGCAGAAGAGTAGTAGAAGATGGGAGAGCAGAAAGCGGACACCTAGGGAACTCTAGATGACAGAGGAAGGAAGCAGCACTGCCAGCTCTCCCACCCCCCTGCCTTTCCTGCAGAGTGAACAGTCTTAGGGGTGAGGGAGAGAGACCTTGACCAGCTGAGAGGGGCTGGACAGGAAGTGATGGTGCCAGAGCTGGAGGCAAAGGGGCAGAAGACAACCTTGTCACCAAGATCCCATTGCCACCTTCATAGGTGGGATCAGAGGCATCCACCCCAACAGAGCATATGCGTGCAGCAGGCTCATAGAGCAAGAGAGTCCTATAACTGAACCTACCAGTTGTCATCTTTAAAAGCTTGGCAAAAGGGACACTTTCATCACTTCTGTTTTTATGAACGTCTTGCCTTGCTCATGTACCTTGAAATCTTGCATTCTGGACCTTGTGTTTGCTGCTCAGCCTGCACAGCTATTTGCCTGAAGAAAGACCTCTTCCTTATTTGCAAGAGTCATTGTGTTTTGAGATGGAAGCCTGACATAAACCCTATTGACAGTGAAATCCTTTATCCTTCCTCAGAAACGCCATGGTGCATCTGTAGCAGCACAACACACCATCATCTGGCCCAGCTGCAACAAAACATGTCTGTCCCATACCTTTACATAACATTTTAAAGGTTACCAAATTTAAGGAGAGAAAAGGAAAATCATAACACCTACTCATTTGGCTTACTCATTCATTGCCAAGTTTGGTCAAGTGTCCCTATTCCCAAGAGTCACATAAAGAACAACATACATTGCTAATACTTCACTGTTGGATACTCCTGTATCTCAATTCACACGGGACTGTGCAAGCTTTAGTTTACACAGCCACAGCAACAAATTAAAACATCAAAATCATATCAGATCTAGGAAATCATGCCTCTACTCCACTCTATACAACATCTGAAATCATCTTCATCTCTGGAGGTCACAGCTCAAGAGCATGTTGGCTGTTAAGGTTGGTGGTTTGAGCCTCAGGTGGTGCAATGGGTCAGTGCACCTGGCTGTTAACCAGAAGGTTGGTGGTTTGAGCCCACCCAGGGATGACTATGGGCAGGATTCCTGAATTGCAGGGGGTTGGACTAGATGACCCTCAGGGTTCCTTCCAACTCTACAATTCTATGAAGACAGGGAGAGCTGAGGAGAACAGTAAGGGATGTGGTAAGATTTACAGTATGTCTGTTAATATTTTAACAAGTGACATGCGTGCGACACATGCGTGCAAAAACCTGCATTATATATGTAATCAAAAATACTGGCTGCATGAATTTCAAATGAAAACCAAAGCTGAAACATTGTTTTTAGACAGAACTTGAATAACTACATCTAACTGAATATAAAACAGAATAAAGTTCCCTCGGATGGTAAAGGATAGCTATATAATGAAAATAACCATTCAAATATGCTAAAAATAATGGGAAATGTTGCGATTCAAAGTGACCTGCATTTTCAAATTAACAATCTGCTGCATCTATTTAAAAAACTAATTTGTATGCATACCTCAAGGCCTGGTTCGAAATCCTACTTAAAATGCCTTCCTACAATCTGCGAACAGTGATTCTTACTCCTTTACTTGCACGTATGTTCAGCAGAGGGCTGTAGCTGTACAGTTAAATGATACCCACACAAGAGATCACTCCTATTAAAATCTGATGCATTTAACCCTTCATTTTTTAAAAAAAGTGTGTTCTTCTGTTAACTACTAAACAAGTACTTTTTCCCCATGAGCTAGCAGCTGACTCATGTTCAAAAATGTACTTGAGAAGCTGAAAGAGTAAAACAGCAACTGAACTCTGCCATTATTATTTTTTAAAAGCCAAGCTTTTACCAATAAAGTATCAGTCAGCAACAGAAGTTGGTGGCACTATCTGCTGAAATCTGCTTAGCAGTCACCAAAAATTGAAAGCAGAGTCCTGGAGAAATAAAGACGTAACAACTTAGAGCTTCTCAACTCTGTTGGAGCAATTAAGCATCAACTGCAGTTAAACCTAGACTGTAGCTAAACGTAAAGGAAAAAAGCTAGCATACCATTTTAAAGTATGAAAGCTTAAGTGCACATTTAGCTAAGTAGTATAGAATAAACTGAAGGTGTAGGTCCAAGGAGAAAAGCCTTAAAATGCAGATTTAGTCAAGCTTGAGATGGGTCAGGTTCTGTTTCCACAAAGAAGCTCATGTGGCTGTTAAGTATTTCTACTTGGGATCCTGCTCACACCTGCTAAGTTGTTCATTCAATAACATCTGCCTGATTTGTGTTTGCAAACTATCCACATCCAAGCACTTTGAACACAGCTGCCTTGTACTTTTTCAGCCTTGTAAATAAACTCATAGCAGTTATTAGCCTGCTCTGCCAGAAGTAAAGACCTTGGTCAGGATGGCTACAAAGAAGAGCAAGGTGGTCTAAGGCAATGGAACTAGAGAGTTAAGGGAAGGGGGGGCATTTTAATCCTGCAGAGCTATGGGTTTATGAGTTTGGAAATTTTCAGGGAGTGGGTGGGTGTTCTCTAGTTGTACCAAACTTGCAGAGATGATGTGCACTGCTTAATTTTCAGAATGGACTGAGGGCATAGCTGCCAAGTCTCCCACTGAAAAATGCGGGATCAGCAGCGGCGCGGCACCGGAAGTCGCTTCTATGCATGTCTGGACATGCGTAGAAGCAACTTCCGGTGCCGGCGCTGTGGGATTTCCGGTGCCCAGACATGGGCAGAACGGAACCGGAAGTCGCTTCTACGCATGTCAAGACATACGTAGAAGTAACTTCCAGTGCCGGTCTGCCCGATTTCCGGTCAGCACCTGAAATGGAGCCTCCCTGGCAGGTAGGAAATCCAGGGGATTTCCGGGATTTTTTTCTATTCGGGATAACAGCGGGAAACGCATTAAAATCCGGGGGTTTCCCATGAAAAACAGGAGACTTGGCAGCTATGACTGAGGGCTTTGCCCTCTGTGTTGTCAGCCTTTCTCCTTAATTCTGTGATAGTGGCAGGCAGCACTTGCTTGGAAGAAAAGAGGGCAGCACTCTGCATGGTCAGATGCTCCTTTACTATGTCCTTGCAGGCTAGTAGAATTTTTATTATTACTTTCCTATCAAGCCTGGACATAACTTGTGGACCCCCAGGATAAGAGATTATGAAACAGCGGCATCCATGCCATATCATTATGATACAATATTTTAAGCAGCTGACTCAATATTCTAATTATGACTGGGGTAGTAAAGCTACATCTAGGCTGTATAATTTTCAGACTGAACCAGGGGGCTCTCAAAGGATAAGAACAAGTGCCAGTGGAAGCAGCAGAGGAAGAGAAGGCCTAGATCTAATTTTAGAAACTACCATCAATCCTGTTATGTTTATTCATTTTGGAATCCCTCAAGGATGATTTAGTAAACCTTGAGAGATGGTTGTTGTGGCTTTACCATACCATCAATTCTGAAACGACACACTTTTCAGGTTGTGTACAAATGCATGGTGTCAAAATCTGATAGACTGGATATTAAGAATAAACCACAAAGACTTTAAAGGGTTTTTATAAATGGCAGCAGAGTTTTAGGAGTACAGGTATTAGATTATTACAGTTTCTGATGTCAACAGAACAATGCAGATGACAGTATACAATTTTGTTTTGCTGTTTTTAAAAATGGTTTGTGCTTATCTACAAACTTAATGAGTTTTCTATAACACTGGCTGAAAAATAAGTACACATGCCTAGCTTTGACCAACTGCAATCTACCTGATCAACCTTACACACGGCCATGTGAAAATGAATTGTCATTCTAGGCAATTCTAGGCAATTGTCATTCTCACAGTCCATATGCAGCACTGCATATTGTGGGACCTTTTGGCAATTAGCATGGGTTGAAAAGCAAATAGTATTATTGAAGTATAAATGCCTCCAAATTCAAAATTTGGCATGAGTCAGACTCATATGAATGTTGTCTTCCATTTTTTCCTATCTTGGCATTCAAATATTACTTTGATTTAAATAAGTTTTATTCAGAGTATTGTAACCCTAATTTGTTCATTAACTTTAACAAGTAGAACTCTCTTTTCTTTAATGCCTTAGAGGAAGCAGCAAGTATAATCAAACCTGCTAATGATACAAAAAACTGAAATTACAAACACTATAGTGGGGAGGACTGGTTACAGTGGTACCTCTGGTTAAGAACTTAATTCGTTCCGGAAGTCCGTTCTTAACCAGAAACTGTTCTTAATCTGAGGCACCACTTTAGCTCATAGGGCCTCCCACTGCCGCCCCGTCGCCAGAGCACAATTTCTGTTCTCATCCTGAAGCAAAGTTCTTAACCTGAGGTACTATTTCTAGGTCAGTGGAGTCTGTAAGCGTTTGTATCCTGAAGCGTTTGTAACCCGAGGTACCACTGTACTTAGATTGGAACACCAGTTGCAAAACTAGTTTTAAAACCATAGAACATAAAAGCAAAGAAAAACAAGTGACTCGGGAGAAGATAATAATCACTCAATTTTGTACAGGTGAAATACTGTACCCTGAAATAATGCATTTAGTTCTTACCATTTCAGAAAAAGTAGAGCAGAACTATAGAAGAGTCAAAGAGAAGAACAATGCAAATTGGCTGCGCTTGTTTCATTTACAGCAAAAGTATACAGGCAACAAGTAATTAATATACGGGAAATTAGACTTAATTGTTAAGAATAACAGAGTTGATAATCAAATCAATGAATCACCAGTGATAAAGCATTTATGTCCATATTTGTATATATCACTACAAATAACATCAAGAATACCCAAAGTAAAACTCCTGGCAATTAGCTTAAATTTGTATAGTCAAAATTTGACACTGGTGTATTTCATCTACTTCCTGTTGCTTGCTGATGTTTATGATTACCGAGATGTCCCTTACATGATGTCTGAAGAAAGCATATAATACCAACATTTGCAGGGAAGTGTTTCAAATACCTCTAGGATTATTGTTGGTCTTATAACAAAACACACTTAAGCATACAGAGATATGCCTATCCATCCATACGCCAGTGAGACTAGGGCTGCAAACCTTACACACTTAACAAAGACTAAGCCCCACTGAATAAAGCAGGGCAAATTTCCAAGTAAGCATGCATAGATTGTGCCATATGGCTGTTCTGCATATTCTGCTTACTCTACTACAACTGTATAATTTTTCATAAGACTACTCTAGAGTAAATATGATGTTTATCATGTTTTATATTTACCAGTGGTACTTAAGAAAGATACTGCCAAGGCAATTTATTGCATAAAAATAGCTTGCAAGATACCACAAACAACAAGGATTCCTATAAATAAAACTAAACAGACTTTTAATGTGCAAATTACAGATACTCACAGTGTTGAAGAAAAAAAAAGTACCTTCTGAAAAATAGCGCAGATTATTTATTCACTAAAACGTAGCACGGGATGCTATGACATTTTCTCAGCAAAAATGTAATCTCAAGTATGATTGCCAGATTAACCCCTGAGATAGCTCCGAATGTGACTTTTTTATGTAGTGCAATACTAATGGAGAAGGAGATTATATATATATATATATATATATATATATATATATATATATATATATATATAGTATCAAATATGAATGGAACTGCAAGTATCTGGGCTGTAGAAGCAACATTGTAAACAGCAGACCAATAAAATCTCCCTCACAGAAATGCACACAAACAAACTGTAAAGGGCTACTTTTTGTAAACACACACACACAGAGAGAGAGAGAGAGAGAGAGAGGAGGGGGCAAACCCACATGCAACCCCCGTAAGCTAACATTAAGGCCATTAAGCATGCGTGAGATACCAGGTATCTCTGAAGCAGATATTGTGATTGGTTTTGCTGAAACAAACTATGGTTAATAAGCCAAAAACAAAACCACACTTTCTTCGGGAGCTTTTCTGATAAAGGAATTCCTGGTTTCTCCTCTAACTTCATGAGGCCATCACAAAATATAAAAGTACTGTAAACAAAAGGCTTGTCTTCATATCTTATAAATCTGTGTAGTTTAATCCTTTATTTCCTAGATAGGGCCTAGGTGAGGCATTACTGGAAGTCAGGACTGAGAACTGACAACAGTCTGAAGGCTTTGCTACACAGTAAAAAGGCATGTGGGAAGCTATAAAACAGAATTACATGTTTGGGGGAAAGAATATATGGGTAGTGTCTGTCCTGGACTTACAATTTTAGAGCTAAAAATAAAATGTACACTACTCTCAGGAATTTGAAGAAACTGGATGGTCAGTTTCACACCTTTCTTTAGTTGATTATCCCTGAAGTTTTGTCTGCCAGCGTGGTGTCCTTTTAAGGATATTGTTTATACTGTCTTATATCACTGCATTTTTGTTTTTGTATATATATTTGTATATTTTTATGTGCTGTAATACTTCAAAGAGTAGTTCTAAGATAGTCAAAGAGAGACTTCTTCAACCTAATAAATCTGGAAGTTTACTAGTCCTAATCAAAGCAGTTCTACCGAAGTTAATAGACTATCAGACTAACTTAGGACCATTAATTTCAGTGAGTCTACTCTGAGTGGAACAGTTACAACTCAAAGTATTAATGATTCATATGCATCTTCATGTTCAGCAGACTAAAACAGGGGTCAGCAAGGTTTACCTCACCTGGGCCGGTTCGCTCCATGGGCCGGATCGCGTCTGTGCAGACGTGATTTCTGGTGTCGGCTCAAACGTGATTTCCAGCGCCATGGAAGCGAGTCCCCACTCCGTGTTGTGCTGTTTAGCACAAGGATTTGCCAAGTGGGCGGCTCAGTTCGGGGGCAGCTTGTGAGCCATTTAAACGACCCCTGTGGGCCACTTGTGGCCCATGGGCCACAGGTTGCCGACCCTTAGACTAGAGCAATGGTTTACAATCATTTGGGGGCTATGGGCACATTTGTAAAAAGAAAAAGGTGTTGTGGGCATACACACACTCACATGCTGTAAACTACTCTACTGGGTGCAATAGAATACAGTGGTACCTCTACTTACGAATAACTCTACTTAAGAATATTTCTACTTACGAATGGAGCTCCGTCCGCCATCTTGGATGCCTAGATAGGAATTTTTCTACTTACGAATTTTTAGATAGGGTTTCGACTTATGATTTTTTTCTCCCAATGCATTCCTATGGGATTCGACTTAGAATTTTTTTCTACTTACGAATGTTAGTTCGGAACGCATTAAATTTGTAAGTAGAGGTACCACTGTACTTTATTTCAAGGCTAATTTTGGCAGGAGGAAGAGTGCCATAGAAGGCACACTGCAGTTGCCAGAGAAAGCCTCTGTGAGAGGGTGTGCACCTGCCACATTGGTGACCCATGACCTAGAGTAGATCAGCTTAACTTCAGTATGACCAACACCCCCATCCCAGTTAAGTGGTGTCAAAAACAAAAACTTAACGTGAGTGTTGTGGAGACAGTCTTGCTAGAGAAGTTGCCTATACCCAATTTACTCCCACTTTCTCCTTCCAAGCACCAGGCCCCTGACTCTAAAAAGAGGCCTTTGGAGGAACACAGAGAGATGCAATGGGGAGAAGGTAGGTAAGCACAATTTTAGAAATGCAAAAATTCTGGATCCCAATCTATATCTTAATTGTAAATGTGGCATTATTTACTAAGAGAGCTAATGAGACTTGGGCTGAAAAATATAAATGAATAAAAGCAAAAGCCTTGTATTTTAGGCATGTGATCTTACATATATTTATTAGTTTCAACAGAGAGCCTCCAAAGCAGAGCACACAATGCACAAAATCTACACTCTTCTCTATTCAGCTATGAGTGTAGGTGGACAGAGATACACCTGGACTGACATCACCCAATGGACATTGGTTGGAAGCAGGCTCCAAATGTAGAACAGGAAAGAGGCATGTGGCCAAGCTGTTTGTGAACTGGCGAGTTACCAATTGCAGTTATTTTCTCCAACAAGGACAAGGCATGGACTTCAGCCATGCTCTCCTCTTCCGCTTCATAGGTACAAAAGATATGCATTACAATTCCTGCTTTCAGCCAGAAGGCTAGACTCAACCAGAACAGTTATGACAAAAGGAGTGATTACATAAGCATACCCCAAGGGGATGTAGCAAGGGATATTCTTAACACTTTTGGAAACTGTTCTTAGCAAGAAGTGGGAAGAGGCAAACACAAGGGGTGGTTGGATGGCAAGACTTCTTGCTACAAAACACTAGTTAATTCACCTGAGCAACTCAAGCAACAGTTTTGGGAATGCATGCAATTTTAACTCTGGTTTATGGGATTAATGGAGAATGAATGAAACCCCGCATAAAAATGCACTCAGGATAGCCACCCCTCATCTGATTAATATGCTATCTTTTACTGCCTTGTGGCAATTATTGGCTACAGAAATGTCATGTGTAGCAACACTCTCGTCCCATGAAACATATCTCAATAGACCCACATACACACACAAGTAACTAAGGAGGGTGATACATGTAAATAAAGTTAAGTAAGTTGTAATGGTGCTGTTGCGGCTACTCTTGAGTAAAGACGCCCAAGTCCGCTCTGTCTTTAAGAGTTTTATTTTGCATAGTATTTACAGTGCAGAGAGAGCAGAAAACATGACCTCTCAGTCACTCGCAGAATTTGGGAGTGGACATTTCCTGTTGGTGCCCAGCATAAGAGTTTGGGCACCCCTAAACGCCTCCTCCCGATCTTACGTTTGGTGGTGTGTCTTAATTCGGGCGCTGGAAGGGGCTGCCTCTTCTCCTCCACCTGTTGGTCCGGGCGTTGCAATGGCTCTCAGTATAGCCGAGCCCTGACTCCTCCATCCCACTAACTTCCTCATTCCCCCCACCTGACCCGCTGCTGCTACTCTCACTGGGTGAAGTGCTGGTCAACAGGAGAGGCGGAGGCTCCCTGTACGGAGGTCCCCTGACATAAGTGCATAAACAAAATGTGTACACCAGCATAAATGAGAGCCAGTGCAGTATGTATTTGGTTCTGTGAAATGTGGGTCCGAATCATTACCCTGCCATGGCCTTGAGCTAGTTATTTTCTCTGTCACAGTTCCACAGTCATAAAATGGGAATATTGTGCATACTTCCAAGGATTATGTTAGGGCAAAGAGAATGAAAAACTGTAAAGCGTGTTGCATATTAGAAGTGTGATATGACTACTAAACAGTAGAGGCAATTATTGTATTATGCAGAAGGGTGTGCACCTCTAGCACTAATGTACCTTTATCCTTCCATTTATCCAATTCTGTACAATATAATTTGTTTATACTCACTGGAAACAGATATAAATTACAGGGCCCATATAAGAATCAAGCTCTAGCTGCGTTTAGTAGTGGCATCATCCTTAACCATCATAGAACAGTTTAAGCCCACAGGATAATGAACACGGTGAAATTGAGGCTAATGCAGCACATGAGAAGTGAGGAAATTAGAGTGGCTATTGTAAAGTCCTCAAATTCATTTATATCCGATTGATATTAAGGATTCTGGCTAACAATTTCCTGCAGAAAAAGCTTGTGTACTGCAGTCATATTATTTTGGGATGAAACCCGGGGATAGCACTAAAATGCCGATAAGCTCACAATACTTAAAAGTAATAATTCTAAATTTAAATCTGAAATTTAAAAATTGAACTTGAAATCATAGATTAATCCATCCTTTAGAATGAACTGATTTTGCTACAATTCTGTGCTTATCTTTAATTTAACTTAGACAACCTCATTCTTTCTGTCTTCCAGAAAAAAAATTTAAAAGACTGATATCTTATCAACAAGCAGACATAGTGCTTCTACCAGCTGGGAGAGGGGAACACTGCTCAGTATTCCTGCCCAAGGCCCAAAGAGCCTTGCTCAGTAAAGTTTGTCCACAGGCCTGAAAAGGTTAAAGAGCACTAGCAAGCACTTCTTCTGACTATTTTAAGCTACCAGCAATGCATTATTTCCCAACATCAGTCAAGCTAGAAAGTCATTTTGTCCACATTGCAAATGTTATACTGGATACCTTCCTATGAATTCAGTGCTTAGGCCATGGCAAAGTCAATGAGAGCCTTTTAATTGGCTAAGCATCAGGTCTTCCATTATCCTATAAAATGCTTAGAGTATGGGTAGAATATTAGCATACACTCAGACAGACGCCACATGCTGAAAGAGAACAAAGTCATTGTCTATTAAAGAGAAAGGGATTCCCGGAGGCTTCTAGTAGGGCTCTATGGAAGCAGGATGTTGAACTAGATGGATCTTTGGTCTGATGTACTAGAGCTCTTTATATGTTGCCAAGTAGTTCTGTAGAAGATATAAGAGGTTACATTTAGGAATATTGTGACAAACTGTATGGGCCAAGCTTGAAAGCTTACAATAAGAAGGCAAAGGGTTATACATAAAGAGACATGCATTTCCTTCAGTGCAATATATATGAGATTATGGGAAAACATGATGGCGGTGGAGAATGAACAGCTATTAGGATATTAAGGGTATCTATGCCAATGAATGAAGGGACCCAGGTGGCGCTGTGGGTTAAACCACAGAGTCTAGGGCTTGCTGATCAGAAGGTCAGCGGTTCAAATCCCTGCAACGGGGTGAGCTCCCGTTGCTCGGTCCCAGCTCCTGCCCACCTAGCAGTTCAAAAGCACATCAAAGTGCAAGTAGATAAATAGGGACCACTCCGGCGAGAAGGTAAACGGCATTTCTGTGCGCTGCTCTGGTTCACCAGAAGCAGCTTTGTCATGCTGGCCACATGACCCGGAAGCTGTCTGCGGACAAACGCCGGCTCCCTCGGCCTATAGAGCGAGATGAGCGCTGCAACCCCAGAGTCGGACACGACTGGACCTGATGGTCAGGGGCCCCTTTACCTTTGCCAATGAATAGCAGGTTTAGATATTCCTGACAACTTTAACTGGAAAATGGAACCAAGACTTCTAATCTATGTTAACACCTACAGAACAGCATCTGAATATGGTTATAGTCAGAAACCAGATCAATGACCCAGTACAGCTATTCATACCAGAATTGAATAATGCATCATGCAGAAATCTGACAGCACACAATTGACAGCACACTGTATTTGGCCTGTGTGTACCATGCAACTGACAACTATTTTATCATCTAAAGTGTTTTAACAGCTTATAAATATGACTCAATTCCAACCACTGGCAAGGGAAACAGCACTTGTGGTTTGAGGAGGCACGGAAACAGCCTTGCTTATTTCCACAAGTGGCAGTAACTACCAATGCATTCCAATTTAAGACACTGCATGTGTGGCAAAGTACCACTGATTTCAATGGAACTTGCTTACAATGAACTGTTTGTCTACAGCAGTCATAATTATCACTTCGGCGTTATAACACTCATGTCAAACCTTGTTGACTGGGTGTGTGTCAACTTATTCTTTCCTTACCAGTTGTGGCTTACAGCCTATTTCAGTTATAGAAGTACCCTCAGATAAACCATAGCAGCTGCTCGATTGTTGTTGTTTTTTTAAAGAAAAACATGCAGTAGTGTTGATCATGTGGTCCCCTAATATTAGGAATGAATCCAGATGGTGGCATTCAACTACTGTCAAACAGAAATGGTTTTGTAACTTGTATCCACAAGGCAACAGAGATACTATGGAAATACACAACTTCAAGCAATGATTGCCCATAAATTAACACAAGCACAGGCAGATATTCTAAACTGTGCAGTTCAGTCTGTAAGGAGTGTGATGGAAACAAATGCCTCAAAATGCAGCAGAGCTGTTTCGAAACTACTTCTATTCCAACCCACTTAAAAATGTATGTCCACCTTCACCCCTGCTCAAAAGTTGGTCCCTCGGAAAGAAGCTGTAATTATTTCTAATTTAGTGTGTTTGGGGTCCCAAGCAATGAGATGTTTGTAGTTTTTTGTTTACACTCACACTTACAACAGCATTATTTATTATTCTAAAAGTAATAATTTCATTAACGTAATGCAGAAGTTTTAACACATAACCTATAACATTCAAACCACAAAAACAAAAAATGATGTCTGGATTTATACAGATCCTTTTAAACACATTTCAAAAGGTAGCTTATTCTGGTGGGTGGGGAAGGGGAGATTAAACATAAATAAAATATATTTTCATGATTTTTGAATGATACATCTCTAGGATGTTAGTATATCCTTCCCTACAGAGCACAAATAACTATAAACACAGTGACAGCTATCCAGCTTTCATCTACCTCAAATGAAAATCAGTATGTAAAATGCTAACTAGCCTCACTTGTTATGCAAGCAGCATCATTTCATTTGTAGTTTAGTGAGCAAGTCATTTCTGTCTGGGTAAGTGACACAACATGCTGCATTATGTTGCTCGCAACACAGAAAGCTAACAACCACCCTTGGGAAGACAGAATTTGAAAACTGGAAAAAGGAACACTTGTTTGCATCCAGTAAAAGTTGTCCCAAAAATTTACACAAGATTAACCCAATAGTTGTACTCTACATGTGTATACATGCACAAACACACATACACCCCTGTATCCTTTACCTAGGCATGTTTCAACCTTCATACAGTAAGACCTACTCTTTTAATTTGCATAGTTCATGAAAGGAAGCCAACTCCTTGTATTCAACACTGGGGCAGGATGTGCAGTGGAAGAGCTGTTAACTTGCTGCTTGTACACCCACCTTCCCATTCCTGCAAGACATCAGTTGCTTTTGTGTTTGCTTGTTTCTGCTTCGAGAAACATAATTGAACATCTCTGGACCAACCCTGGAGTACTAATAGGAGCTCAGGGTTTTATCATCCAAATGTCTGTTTATCCCAGGATCCACCACACCACTGCCCAGACTCTCTCCTTTTTGCCCATTCCATTTGTTAAAAGACAAGAACGAGGGGCTGATACATATCGCCTTTCTGTTTGCCGTCTCTCTGCAAAGGTGACTGGAAAAGATAACTGCTATCTAGCAAAGTTAATCTCCGTATCTGTACTCCTCTGGGTAAACCCTGAGTGGGAATTGTGCAGAAGATAGACTCATATAGGAAGAAGGATCGAGTCTGATGCCCATCGGTTTGTTGTACCCTGTCTGACCGTCACTACTTCTTTTCATGGGAGGAGGGGGGAGTCGCAGTTTTGCATACCATAGTTCTCCCCTCCCCACTCCATTTCAGTAGGAAAATCTATTTGGCAGCAGCCCTTCCCTATCAGAGCACTCTCGCTCCTTATGCAAACTCTGTTTGGGTGGCAATCTCAACGAACCCACCTTCTTCCACAGTCCAGTCCTGCATAATTGCTCAGAATCAGAGCATAGAGAGCTGCCTTACCACTGGTCCATCTACCTCAGTAGTGAAAACACGGGCTGGCAGCTGCTCTCCCAAGGTTTCAGGCAGAGGTCTCTTTCTCTCCCTCCCTGCCCTACCTGGAGATGTCAGGGATTGCACCTGGGACCTTCTGCATGCAAAGCTCTACCACTCTGAGCAAGTCCCACCGAGTTCAGCGGAGCTAATTTTACAGCCAGGTTCACAGAGCCCAGGTCTTGCAGCATCCGCTGCTGTCTTACCCCTGAGCAGCGCGCGGACAAACGTGCAAGGCAATTACTCTGAAGTAAGCGCGCGGGAAGTTTTTTTTTTTTGTTTTTAAGCGGAGCCAAATCACGGGCCGCTACGCTTTGCACGACGGTGCTACAAAAGCAAACCGACCACGCAGCCAAAGTGCTGCAGGCGAAACTGCAAAACCCAGCGGACAGTTTGGCAAAACACCAGCCTCCACAGCTCGAAGGAGAACTAGAAGCGCCCGGGTCCTCGCGCCACCAATAAAACTTATTGACTCTAGGGGAGGGGGGGAGGGTCGCCCCAATCCGAGGGCCAAAATTGTGCATGCCAAGAGAAGCCCGGAGCCCACCCACTCACCCACCTCCCGGGAGAATAAGATTGAATTCATGCCCGAGCTGAGAGGGAAAGAGCTGGAGGCAGAGGCTGTGCACAAGAGGGGAAAGGACAGCCTGGGTGGGATTGATGGTGGTGCAGACGCTGCCTTGAATTGCTTCTTTCTCCACACACCCAAATGAACCCCCCCCCCTTTTGGTGGAAGCACCTGCTCTTTCCCTTCAAAGGCAGCAGCGACCCACCACTGTGAAGCGAGCGAGCGAGAAAGGCGCCTTTTCCCGCTCCCCACCCCACCCGCCCGCGCGCCCCCTCCTCCTTCTCCTCACAACAAACACAGCGCTGCACTCCGGGACGCGCAACCCAACCCGAGCCTTACCTTGACGCGGGAAGCTGCCAAGAGGCTCCTCCGAGCGGCTGTGGGCAGAGCTCCCAGGCTGGCGAAGGAAGCAAGGCAAACCGCTGCCGCCGCCGGTGCTGCTGCTGCTGGTAGCAGCGCGCTGAGGCGGTTCTTCTCTCTCTATCCCTTCAGCGCTTTATTATTTTATTTTTATGCTCTCGCCCGGAGAGTCCTGCTTTCCCGCTGTGGGGCGCGAAGCCTCGAGGGCTGCTGAGGAGCCGGAATGCCGGACGGAGGCGAATTTGGGAGCGCTGTGGCGGCGGCGGTGCTGCTGGGGTTGGCGGTCGCCAAGAGCCAACCCCACCCCTTCCCCTCCTCCTCCTCTTCCCCAAATCTACGCCTCGGTTGCCGGTGGGGCGGCGAGGGTGAGGGAGAGGCAGATTAAAAGAACGGCGAGGAAGAACACGGTGTCTGCCAACTATCCGAGCCGCTTCAGTGTCAGCTCCGCCTCCCCCACCTTCTTCCTCTTCTTCTCCTCTCCTTTCCTTCACCCGGGTCCTTTCTTCTTTCCCTCCTTCTCTTGCCCTGCAGTAGAGATTGGGCGAAGGGAGAAAGAGCCGCACAGGTTCTTTTTAGCTAGGAGGGATTCTGAGGGGCGTGGCTAAAGGAGGGAAAAAAATGTGTGCGGGCACGTGCGCATCCCGGCTGCAAAAGCAACCCATAGATATCACTAGACCTTTGGAGGGGAAGAGAAGCCGCCGCCGCCGCCAACGCCGCGCAGCAAAAGTATCATTGATTTTCATTGAGCGGGAATGGATTGCATACATATGCACGCGGGCGAGCTGGCGAGCTTGGATGCATCAACCCGCAAGCGCCATCTCCGGATGGGCTCCTGCTGAGGAGCACCAGCAGTCAACACCACCGCTGCTGCTGACTTGGGAGGTTTGGGACGTACTTTATCTAGGCCATGTTCAGAGTTCTTGTTGCAAACGGAATCCCTGATCCGGACCTTGTGCAGAGCGGAAATGAATTAGCGCTCCACCTCGAGAATGGGTTTCGAAGCTTAAGACTGCAGAACAGCCTTAAACTAGTTGCAAATAAAAGTTGCAAAATACAAAATAGCACATTGCTCTTTAACAATGCCTTCTTTTAAGTCCTTAATAAATGTCAATATATTGTTTTACTCTCTCTGATCCCATAGAGATCCTGTGCAAGCACCTTGCATATTCAGGGTACCCCAGCTGCGTGTCTACTGCTGCTGCCTCCAAGGACTGAGGAAGATGCTGAGTTCTCAGGTTTTATGTCCTGTTGAGAGAGCTCTCAGCTTGTGTTTCCAGGATAAGTCATCAATCAGCCTTAAACACCCTCCTTGTAGCATAAACCTAGAGTTTAACCTCCTAATTCAAACTTCTCTTTGCAAATGCATACCCGTTCATAAGTCTTTTTTTACACCAATGCATCCAGACACATAGCTGCCAAGTTTTCCCTTTTCTCGCGAGGAAGCCTATTCAGCATAAGGGAAAATCCCTGTAAAAAAGGGATAACTTGGCAGCTATGTCCAGACACTACATGTTATGCATATTAAACATATATCTTTAATAGGCCAGGGTCAGGGAACCTATGGTCCTCTGTATATGTTGCTGGACACCCAACATAAGCCCCCGTATGTGACCCTAGGGTCAGGAAATACAGGCTATAGTCCAACAACTTGTCAACGTTTTCCCATCCCAGCAAAATGATGTTGGATCCTGAGGATAGCTCAGTTGGCTAGAGCGTGGTGCTGATAACACCAAGGTTGCAGGTTCAGTCCCCATAAGGAACAGCTGCATATTACTGCATTGCAGGGAGTTGGACTTGATGATCCCCAGGGTCCCTTCCAACTCTGTGATTCCTATCAGCCTCAGAAGACATTGCCAGTGGTGAGGGACAATGGCAATTGCAACCCAGTGACATCTGGAGAAAAACGGGGCTGCAGTTGGTGTGAAGCTGGTTTGGGAAACTACTTCAAACAGTAGTATTTCACAATAAAGTGCAACATACATTTGCAGTTTGGGTAATGTAAATAATAATAATAATAATGACACAATATAAGAAATAAATTATAATAAACAATATGACTAATACACTGCGCCTGCCTTTCTTCACAGACACACTATGTACTGCCAGATTGAAGGTTGGAGATCACAGTTTGGACCTTGGACCACTGTTGGAGAACCCCTATTCTAGTAGCTCTAACAATCCCTGCTCTACCAAGAGAGAGAGAAATAATTGTGAATAGATGGCAACTGCTCCTGCCTTTGCACCCTTGATGGGGAGGAATGCATCCTGCCCCAAAACATCCTTGCTTCTGAATGTGGGAAGGTGATCTGTTGTTATTCAGTGGTGAGGGAAAGGCATCCTGCACAACCTTAGATGTTCCAGGACTCTGAGACATGGCCCTTGTGTTCAAAACAGAACCTAGCGAAGCCTGGGAAGACTGTTTCAATAAGAAAATTCAAGGTTGCCAGTGGCAAATGTTTAAATCTAGATAGATAGAAAATGGCAGGCTCCTACTTGCCTGAAAATCACACCTGGTAATATTGGCCGCCAGAAATGCTATAAATGATGTGACAGGACACTGGAGTGTGCAACAGAAGAAGCATTTTTCTTTATTTTATTTAGCCCCAATCTGAGGGGTTATTTAGAAGAGATGCAAAGGCACACCATTTTACTCAGGCTTTTGGGAACATTTGATTACTGCTCATCACCTGTTAATGATTTTATTGGTTGTACTGTTGCTTTAGTGATTCATTATGTAATATACAGTATGTTACTGTTTTATTGTTATATAACCCACCCTTGGACCTTTGGCAGGTAATAAATGCATATAATAAATGAATAAATTTAATACATTTTTATCCCATCTTTTATCCAAGGTGGAGCAAATTGTGTTGTTCCCCACCCATATTCTCCCCACAACAAATCTGTGAGGTAAGTGAGGCTGAGAGAGTGAGTGACTAGCCCAAGATAATCCATTGAATTTCATTGTTGGGGGGGGGTTGATCCTGGGTCCAAGTCTATAAGTACTACATCATGCTTTTAGTTGAGCTATGCCCCTTTCCCCCTGGTAATATAAACTTACCTTCCAAGTTCCGGACTGCAGAATCCGGGACCGGCAGCCATTTGACACCGGAAGTTGCGTCGATGTAACTTCCGGTGTCGCTTTGCCCTTCTATGGGCACCCAAAATGGCCATCGCCGGCTTCGAAAATCGCTTGTGCGCATGTCAGGAAGTGCTCCGACACAACTTCCGGTGTCGCTCCGCCCATCTATGGGCACCAAAATGGCCGCCGCCAACACCGGAAGTGACGTCTATGCACTTCCGGACATGCGTACATGCGGCTTTTGAAGCTGGCGGTGGCCATTTTTGGTGCCCATAGAAGGGCAAATCGGAAAGAAAAAAATGGCCGCCGGCAGGAGAAAATAACGGAGAAAAACGGGAGACGAAGTGATACGGGGGACCACCGGGGAAAGGTAAGTAAAAAAGGGGTTTTCCCGGGGAGAACGGGAGACTTGGCAGCTATGAATATAAAATGGTGACCATTCTGAGTTTGCAGTCCTATGATAATCCGTCATCAAAGAGAATTGAGACTCATTTCCAAGTAAACAACACATAGTATTGATATGTGTTCCTGATCCTCATTGTTACCAGAAGTGCTTTTTATATAGCTAATTGTTTACTTAGTCCTGTCCTCCCAATTCCATGCTGCTTTTGATAAATAAGTGGGAGGGGACCCATAACAAAAGTTAACAATCCAATACAAGTATAGTATTGGAAGAAGCAAAGATCACCAGTGTCAAAGCAATGATTCTTCAACATCAACTTCGTTGGACTGGTCATGTGCGAATGCCTGATTATCGTCTTCCAAAGCAACTACTCTATTCTGAACTTAAAAATGGAAAGCGTAATGCTGGTGGTCAACAAAAGAGGTTTAAAGACTCTTTCAAGACAAATCTTTTTAAAAATGTAGTATAAACATGGACAACTGGGAAACACTGGCCTGCGAGCGCTCCAGTTGGAGAACAGCCTTTACCAAAGGTGTCATGGGCTTTGAAGAAGCTCAATCTTAGGACGCAAGGGAGAAACGTGCTAAGAGGAAGGCACACTTGGCAAATCCACACCATGATCAACTCCCGCCTGGGAACCAATGTGAGGCTCGAAACCATACTCTTTTGCCCAACGTGAGGCTCGAAACCATACCTTCCAACATTTCTCCAATGAAAATAGGGACGTCCCATTCCAGGCATAGGCAAACTCGTCCCTCCAGACATTTTGGGACTACAACTCCCACCATCCCTAACTAACAGGACCAGTGGTCAGGGGTGATGGGAGTTGTAGTCCCAAAACATCTGGAGGGATGTGTTTGCCTATGCCTGTCCCATTCCATATTGATAATTTTACTGTTTATACCCCACACATCTTTACTGGGTTGCCCCAGCCACTCCGGGCAGCTTCCAACATATAAAGAAATATAATGAAACATTAAATGTTTTTTTTAAAAAAACCTTCCCTATAAAGGGTTGCCTTCAGACAGCTCAGGGGTCAGATAATTCCATGCACTCCAAAATAGGAACATCCTAAGGGAAAGTGGGACATTCCAGGATCAAATCAGAAACTGGAACAGCTTCTCTAAATCAGGGACATCCCTGGAAAATAGGGACACTTGGAGGTTCTGCAAATCCACAGCCCTGGAATTAAGAGAATCATGCTCTAACAACTGAATACCACTTATTGGGAATCATAGGAGAGGAGAGTGCTGTTGTGCTCAGGCCCTTGAATGCTTCCCACAGGCATCAGGTTGGCCACAGTGAAAACAAGGTGCAGGCCTAGATAGGCCACTGGCCTGAACTAGCAGGGCTCCTCTTGTTAACTTCTTATCAGTTTCACACAACTGTTGTTTCCTGTCAAGTAGCCTAGCAGCACTCCCCATGGTTTACTAACTATAGTGCAAGAGAGTTGCCTGCTGCTAAGGTCTACCCCATGGGCCTGGCGTGCTCTGGTCCATGGGGTCACGAAGAGTCGGACACGACTAAATGACTAAACAACAACAACAAGGTCTACAAGTCCTAACCTGAGAGAAGCTTTTCAGAGGCAGAAGTATTTCACAGGCCTCTTCTACCAGAAAGTCCTTTAACAGAAGTAAGCTACTAATTATTAAACATGCAAAGGGTGTGCTGTACCACAGGGATGTAGCTCTCCCTCCCCTAATTTGTTCATTTAGAAATATTCCATAAACTATTTGTTTATATTGCTTTATACTCTACAATTATTTAATAGGCATGGTACTTTTAATTTTTTTTAAAAAAAACATCCTTTTGTGAACGTGCAATGCTTTTGTACCTACTTGGTAAATAAGCTGCCAAATGCATTTATTTTGATTGGCACAATACTGTCTAACTTCCTTAGTAACCCGATCTCACAGCTTTGCTAATCTATAGTGAATGTTGACACACAGTACATTTTAGTGTTTGGAGAACGGGGTATATTGTGGTTGGGGCTGCCAGGAGAACCCACCAGTCCCTGTGGACACTCTGAAGCACCAAGAGAATATGCAGGTGTTGTGCATCCTTCCCTATTCCACTATATATACTCTATCACCCATCTTACTCTTCTTCCTGTTGTAGAACAAAATTAACTCCCTGTTTGCTATAGGCAAGTGGTGGTGGTGGGGCAAAGATGGTGGGTGCAGGGCCAGCACGTCCATTTAGGTGAACTAGGCAGCTGCCTAGGGTGCCAGAATTGAGGGGGCGCTGGCCGGCCAGCCTGCCCGCCGCCCGCCGCCGCCCACCTGGGGCCGCCTCCCGCATTTGTAGGGGGGTGTAGTCGCCCCTTCCAGTATGGCTTCTTCCGTCGGAGGCAGGGCAAGTCTTCCTGGGCGCCGGAGAAGCCCGCCGCTGCCCCTTCTTCTGCTGGCGTTGCCCAGAGCCTCGGAGCGCCCTTGGCCGCCTTTTGGGCCCGACAACCTGACTCGTCTTCTTGGCGCCCTTCCTGTGCCCCGGCGGGCAGGCGGGCGGGCGAGGGGCAGCCGGCAAGGTTCGCCAGGCGCACACAAAGGGAGCAGCCGCCCGACGGTGTCCCCTGCTGCTGCCGCCGCCACTGCTCATCCTCACTTGCTCACCTTCCATGTCGCCTTGACTCGGCAGTCCGTGGCCCCAATGGGAGAGGAGTGCGGTGAGCTGCTGGCTCCCTGGCCTGCCGTGCCGCGGCCTGGCCCTCGCTGCCCATGAAGCGGCCCATGCCTGGCCCGCGGCAAATGCTTCACGCCACGGATCCATGGCTCCAAGGATGCGCCGGCTGTTCCCGCCAGGGGCGGCCTGAAGAGGAGCACGTGAGGAGCGACAGCGCTTGCTGGGTAAGGGCAGCAGGGTGACGCGGGGTCTCCGGCCTCGGTCCGGGAGAGATTCGGGCGCCTGCCTGCCTCCGGAGGCTGCTGCTTGTCATGGTCCGGTCGGCAGGCGTCAGGACCAGAGGCAAGATGGTGGTGAAGAAGCAGGGTCGAGGAGCAAGGCGAAGGCGAAGGTCCACGGGGCACGAAGCAAGGCGAAGGTAAAGCAAGGGTCCAGGAACAAGAAGCAAGGTGAAGGTCTACGGGGCAAGAGCAAGGCGAAGCAAGGGTCCACGGAGCAAGGAGCAAGGCGAAGGATCCAGGAACAAGAAGCAAGGCGAAGGCGAAGCAAGGGTCCATGGAGCAAGGGGCAAGGCGAAGGATCCAGGAACAAGAAGCAAGGTGAAGGCGAGGCAGGGGTCCAAGAACAAGAAGCACGGCGGCAGCAAGGCAAGGGTCCAAGGAGCAGGAGGCCAGATGCAACCAAGCAGGGATAGCGTTGCTGTGGCAAAGAGCTGAAGGGAAATGCTGGGCTTTTATCCCTCCCAGCTCCTGCCACCAGGTGCAGTGAGATCTCAAGTGGCCTCACCTGGGTGACTACTCCTTGCCTCTCCAGCACAAGCTGAGGACTTCACCTGTGTGGCCACGCCTTGCTTCTCCAGCACAAGCTCTTGCTCCTCCCACCCTCCCACCTATGGAGGGGACGCAGGGGCGTCAGCGGCATTGTGCGTGGGGCATGATGCATGCATCATGACGCGCCGGGGGGGGGGGGCGCCAGAAGGTGACCTCGCCTAGAGCGCAAAAAACCCTAGCACCGGCCCTGGGTGGGTGAAGTGATTTCGGGGGGGGGGAGCTGCATCAGCAGTGTCTCTTCTCTTACTCTCTTGGGGTTTTGAAAATGGCATGCATGATCTTTGGGCTGGCAGCTGTTGAAACAAAATTTGGGCCTGAAAGCAGGGCCAGCCATACCATTATGCACAGTGAAGAGAATGATGCTGGGAGTGGAGCACACAGTGTCAGCCAGGTTCTGGAGGACACACTTGTGTGTGTTGTGGCCTGCCCTGCACCATTTAAGCTAGTGTGGTAGAGAATGCCGCTTCATCAGCAGCATCAACATAAAATTCAACTGTCAATTCAGTCAGCTTCTGTATAGGGGGTGTAGGTAGGGTTGCCAGACTCAATAGAGGACAGGGCTTCTGTGCCTTTAATTGCCCTGCTCTCTTTTGAATCTGGAAACCTTAAAGAGAAACCAGCAGACCCTTTGTTTAATTTCCAAGCAAAGGGTCTGCTGGTTTCTCTTTAAGGTTTCCAGACTCAAAAGAGAGCAGGGCAATTAAAGGCACAGAAGTCCTGTCCTCTATTGAGTCTGGCAAAACTAGCTGCAGGAGGAGTACAATTTTGTTGTCATGTCGGGCAACAAAATGTCTCAGGATGCCCCTGAATGTAAAGCACGGACTTCTAACTCATGATGGAATATACAGTTTGAAGTTGACATTTCAAAAATGCTCCTGCGGTTTCTGTAACTAATTCCCTGTGGGAGTGGCTCGCTCACACATGAACCACAAAGAAGTACCGCTAATCTGGAAAGAGACACTGGCCATTGCTCTTTGCTGTTTATATTGACCCGGTCGGATCTTAGTCTTCTGTTGTGCTTTTATTTACAATGCCTGTTCATAGTGCTATGGAAAGGCTAGGTAAGCTTCAACATTCCACAAGCTATCAGTTATTTATGCTTTATTCTCCCACAGGTCCTACTTTTTACATACCCAGGGAGTCAGGCATCGCAATCTGATAAATTCAGCACTAATCCAGATAATTAATAGTAGTAGCAGTAGAAGAACAGCTGCCTCGGAAATTAAACTTGTGAGTAAGGGGGGGGGGTGACTATGAAGTAAGCCACCAACACACACACACAAAAGGAAGGGAATTTGGATTTCAGGCTTTAGGGAAGAATTGGCTTTATATCTGAGTTGGGATCTCTCGACACAGTGTGTGTGCTCAGCTGCCATGCAAGCAGTGCCTTTAATGCAAACAGGATGTTCATCTGTAACTTGTGCCTCTCCAGGGTTTGGAGGGATTAAGAGAAACACTTATTACACTTAATTGTCTCCAGTGCCACACTTGGTGCTAGATGCCTCACTTTATGGTTTAATAAGCTTCACATTGATATAAACTGAATGACAATTAACATTAGTGCAGGTTGAGTTTGTATTTAATGCGGCTCACAGGTTTGCACTCCACGTGCCTGCACTCTGTGGTTTCATTTCACATATCAGCACCTCCTTATTAGAACAGCTCCTGGCGTTAGGAACAAATCAATGCTCCCTCCACAATAGCGAAGATCTCCCGCATCCTGACAACAGCACCCTCCCTTCAGATGGAAACCTCTCTTCCCCCACCCACCTCCACTGTGTAGCTTTCCAAGGAGAACTGGAAAGGTGAAGTTTAATTCCCTGTTAGTGGCAGAATGGACTCATGCTGAACTCGTAACAGGCACTTCTGAAGGAGAGTCACTTGAGGATGCAGTTTTTCTATGGTCTAAGGCAAGAATCATGTAATAAGCAGCATCTTACAACACAGAAACACACATCAGAATATCCCTGGAGGATATTTCTAGAGTAATTAAGAAACTTAAACCACATAAAGGCATGGATGGACTACCAAAATATTTTTATTAAAAAATAATAATCTGAGGCACTATTGCCCCACATGCAATGACACAAACCTGTTGAGGACAGCAAAGGGCAATGCCCCTGTTTGGCACACGGTGATATTCAATCACAAGGACAGAGAAATGAACAGATAGAGATAGTGCCTAAGCCATGGAAAGATTATAGAATTGTTGTGATATTAAAACCAGATAAAGACCCAGAAAATCCAGGCTCATATTGGCCTATCTCATTAATTGGGCAAGATGCAAAAATCTTCACGGGCATATTGGTGGAAAGAATGACAAATATACAGTGGTACCTCGGGTTACAAACACTTCAGGTTACAAACTCCGCTAACCCAGAAATAGTTCCTCAGGTTAAGAACTTTGCTTCAGGATGAGAACAGAAATCATGCTATGGCAGCGCGGCGGCAGCAGGAGGCCCCATTAGCTAAAGTGGTGCTTCAGGTTAAGAGCAGTTTCAGGTTAAGAACGGACCTCTGGAACGAATTAAGTTCTTAACCAGAGGTACCACTGTATTACCAAACATAATCCAGAATGAACAAACAGGATTTGTTACAGATAGATATACTGCAGATCCTATATGCAAAATGCTGAATGCTGGGTAATATGGAAAAGCCTCAGAAGTATCTTGTAGATGCTTGCAAGGCTTTTGACAAAATTAATTGGAAATATTTGTTCCAATTATTATCAAAAAAGAACTTTGGAAATGTCCTGGTATATAATTTTTTTAAAATATAGCAATTGCACAGCACTAGTTTGGGTGAATGGGCAAGACTCAGAATACCTAAACCTACAAAGAAGCTTAGTTTTAATTTAAGAGTCTAAAAAAGAAGGAATTAAAAAGCAGCTACAGCAGTGGTTTGAATATCAATGGGTACCTCAGACCTGGGGGCCATTTTAGCTCTCCAGGACTATCTCCCCAACCCTCAGAAGCCTCTTCAGGCCATACCACCTTCCAAGCAAGATCCCTCACCTTTGCTTCATCCTTTGGATACTGACTCTGCCTCCAAGCCAGTACACTTCAGAGACTCTGCTGTTTTTTTGGCCTCCCACTCCACTGAGCTCTGGTCGTTGTTGCTCAGCATGTGACTATGACACTGCCAATTTCTGCCCCTTGTCCTACTCACTGCTGGCATGTAACCTACTGGAAGATTGCCCCAAAGGGAATGTGGTCCATGGTCTGAAAAAAAAATGTTCCCCACCCAAAGACAAACCAACTCCTTAACCCAATCCCGTCTCAACTCAGCATAGATTTATTCGATATATCTAGCCAATGAACTTAAGCTACTGTATTTTAACTATCATTCCATTTTCCCAGGAAACTCTGGGAAAAAGCCATTGAATGACGAGACCTGACAACATTCTAAGAATCCTCACCATATGGGAGTTATGCCTGAATTAAATGTAGTGTGGACAGGACTCTGCTCTGGTTCTTCTTGAAGTGACATTATGAGACTAATTGGACATTTTAACTCAAGCTGGAAATTGCCCCAGCCTTTGTTTGTAACCAATTGCATTGGAAGGCAGGGCTTGGAGGATAACCCAGGGGAAATGAATCTAAGGAAGGCATCCTCCACAATAATGTTTTCAGGAATTTTGCAAAGTGCTGGCTTAGCTATCTTACTTGAGGCAAGCTCTATTCCAGCTGGTGGCAATTAAGCAAAGAATGCCAGCTAAGATTGGAGGGAACTCAGTAGAGAAGAGATGGTTAAAGGCAGCAGAGGTAGGTCTTACAGAACAGAAACAGCAAAGAAGGCTGTCCACTTGATTAAGTCTGGTCAGACAGGAGTCTGGAGTGGAGGGGGGGGCAGGCAGAGGACTAGCCTAAGGTTTCTGTTCTGATCCAGATAAAACAGAAGTGGAAAAAGGCTTGTATCCAAGGGCGTACCCACCACGGGGCAAGTTAGGGCAGCTGCCCTACTCTAGAAGCCAGCTGCCCCCCCTCAGGCAAGGCCAAGCACGGCGGGGAACCAGAGAGCACGGCGCGGTGGGCGGGAACGCCGAACTCGCGCTCCGCTGGGCTGGGCTGGGCTCTGTCTCCACCCACCAGCCCTGCTTCTAGGGAGGGGCACAGCCCAGCGGAGCGTGAGTTTGCCGTTCCCGCCCGTCGCGCCGCGCTCTCCCTCCAGCTCCCTGTCACCCTCTCAGGCAAAGCCATGCACGGCGGGGAACCAGGGAGCGCAGCAGGGGGGCCTTCCTGCCCTGGCGAACTCCTGCCTTGCTGCCCCCTTTCCTGGCGCAGCGGCGGCTGCACTATTGCCGGCGCCTCCCCAGCTTTCCTCTCTGTGACAAAGGCGCCCGCCTTTGGCCAGGGTCTTTTCGATTGGGCCATCGCGAGGCAGCGGGAGGAGCTTGGCTCCGTCATCTGCCTGCATGCAAAACCGTGCAAGGGTCGGCAGTTGCTGAGAACAGGGTCGCAAGGAGAGAGGGGCGTCTGCGCGGTTCCAGATCTCTCTTTCTCTCAATCTCTGGAGGGAGGTCGCGCCACGGTGCGCTCTGTCGGGCTGTGCTCCGCCTCTGCCCATCAGCCCGGCGCCTCTGACTGCACTTTCCCCGCCCACTTTGTGGCCCCTCCCCTTCCGTGCCTTGGCCCCTCCCCTTGCCCCCCCCTAGTTTTGATCCTGGGTACGCCCATGCTTGTATCAAATATAATCAGATTTTGGACATATGAAAAAAGCAGAGCTGAATCAACTGGAAGGTTTTTGGAAAGCTATCCCTGTGATGTTGGCTAATGCGTGGTTGCAGCAAGTCTCAATTCTAGTGGGGGAATGCTGCAGAAGTCTATGGGCCGGCACTCCAAAACCAACCAAGAGCATCTCTGAATAGATTGCCCAGGCAAAAAGTCAGGGGTGCCTTTCCATGCGAGATAAATAAATAAATAATTCTGCAGGCTGCGGCACAAGCTGCATTGCTTTTGACAGTGTATCTCATTTCATAGTCCATCACTGAATGAACAAACAAATAAGATAACATGTAGCATATGCTGCGCCAGGCTGTGTTTGTTTCTTGTTCTTTAAACTCCGCAAGCCCGCCCTTTTAGTTCTAAATGAACTCATCAGTAACATCAAAAGGGGAAGCAAGGAGGGGGGGAAATCACAAATCAAGGTCTCCAGATACATTTTTTGGATCTGGCCCATTTTGGGAGGAAAGTCTCAAATAATTCCCAGTCAGAGTGATAAATCCAGCTGTAAAACTGAATTGCAGACTGTTTTAAAGATCAGTTGTAATAATAAAGCTGACACTTTGGACAAGGTTTTCCTCCGTATTGACCTTCAAAAGCATGTTTTCTGTGTAATCATACTACATAGCCGACAACCGAGAGATCTGCTTTAAGAAAATATAGGCTTTACCTTGAGTGAGAACATTAATTAAATGCACCTGAATTGATAAAATTGCCCTATAGATTGTAACATCTGCACAGGCAAATCGCTCAGCTATACAGAATATGATGAGAGTGCCACAAAGTACTTGCAACAGACCCTAGTTCTTCTGGGGACCCGAGTTCTTCAGGGGAGTATGGACGGGACTGTCCACACATCCATTATCTCATTTTGCAGAGATTCTCAGTCCTCAGATCTAGTGTGTGAATGCACTATCTATCATTTCGAAAGTGCTTTTAGAGCCCAGCCCTACAAGCCACAAATAACAGTGGTAGTGCATACAGCAGCTTGCTTGCCATGACTTAAGTTGGCTTTTTCCAGCCTGAAAAATGAAGTCCAGCAAATATCCTATCCACCCCATAATAACAGGTAAAGCTGTGTGTGCAAGGTTGCATTGGCCTTTTTTATAGCTAGAAATTTTTTTGTAGCTAATTTAGTGCTGCATAGCAGGAACCTCCAGGGCTCTGTCTGTTTCCTGTCCCCCATGCAATAATCCTTGAATGGCACTATGCATCAAAACTGGCACTGTTACTCCATTCTAGCGTAACAAGTTTCTCCTGCACTAGTTCTGTTTGCAGACTGAGTCCAGCCATCCACCAAATGCCATCAACTTTCTTTCTTTCTTTCTTTCTTTCTTTCTTTCTTTCTTTCTTTCTTTCTTTCTTTCTTTCTTTCTTTCCCCTGTGTCCCTTGTATCTTGAAAATGAACTTCCCTACTTCCCCCCTACACGGAAATCTTCATTAGACAACCCTGTCTTAAGTTACTACACTAAAGTATCCCCAGGGTTTGCAGCACAATTTTGTTTGACCTTTAATTAAATACCAAGACCGTCTTTACTAGGAGAAGGGCATTTGCTGGTCCCTTGGGGGATTGTTTAAAACCAGAAGGTTTTGGGTGCATTTCCTCCCCCCCGCCGTTCTGTTCCGTATTGGTTAATAACACTGCATGAGTTTCATTTTAAGTTCCACATGGAAATAATCCCCAAAGGCAAAAATCAGAAGCCCAGTGAAATTGTGATTTCAGAGCATTTCACATAAACATGGGGTATTTACCTCATTTTTCTTTTCGTGGGAGGCCCAAGTCACCTCACTTTTAGAAGACATCTGAAGGCAGCCCTCTTTAGGGAAGCTTTTAATATTTGATGAATTTTAATATTTTGCTGGAAGCTGCCCAGAGTGGCTAGGGAAACCCAGCCATATGGGCGGGGTATAAATAATAAATTGTTGTTGTTGTTGTTGTTGTTGTTGTTGTTATGAAATGGAGATGCACAAAAATAATTTCTAGACTTGAAGTAAACCTGACATAAGACAAAAAAAACCCTACACTTTGCATGTTATTAGAAACACAGAGCTGCTTCCAAAAGTGGCAATCAAGTGTCAGGTTTCTTCATAACAGCAGTATAACTTATCTGACATATTGACATTCATTACACTTTGCATTTTCCTGTCTCTATTCTACTTTTTTTAAAAAAAGTCAGCTACCAATGGAAGGGGAGAGCAAGATTCTTCACACGAAGATATTTGGAATTGAGACAAATTGCAGAAGAACTGGACATGGGGGTGCAGTTTGAGAGTTCTACATTTAAAATAATGTGTAAATCTTCCATCAATATATTATGCCAAAATATCTACAGAAGATCGTTGAATAATTTCTGCATCCTCTATTATTCTTGGCCAATGTTCAAGGGAACAGTTGTTATTTCACCTGCTGGAAGATATGTGAATTCTAGCTGTGGAGCTTATGTCTCTCATTCCATGGGGGACGTAAGTGAATTGCACCCTGGGATGCGAACTACACAGGAAGTATGAAAAGGGAATGTGCTCTACACATAGTATGCTTGCACTCACATGGTTTAATTTCAAACCATGCAGGCAAAAACCATGATGCCAGGTGACTGGCAGGTGGGCAAGTTTGCCCATTTGTCACACTTAACTTGCAGGTGGAGATAAGGATATGACCTGCCAGCCAGATTCAGCTAGGGTTGCCATATTTCAAAAAGTAAAAACCAGGAAACCCCCAAAATCGTGATTTTTCAATTGACTTGCCTAAGATCTAGGCAGCATAGATAAATAAACCCATTAAGTCTGTCTACACAGCATTTTCCTTACCGCTGCTTAAAGAAACAAAATAAACCCATTAAGTCTGTCTACACAGCATTTTCCTTACCGCTGCTTAAAGAAACAAAATGTGCACATTAATAGGACACCATTAGCCTTGAGATCATTCAGTGTTTGCAAATGTTTAAATAAAGAGAGATCATTGTCACATTATGAAATACTGTAAGTGCCTTCAGATAGGTAATATTTACAATGCGTAAATAAGCCACAACAGCTGTTTCTGTGTGCCTGGCGTGCTCTGGTCCATGGGGTCACAAAGAGTCGGACACGACTAAGTGACTAAACAACAGCTGTTTCTAAGTTGTTTTTTAAGCTCCCTTTTCAACAGTGGATCCTATCTAACAAGATTGCTTTATGATTGTGTTGTTTAGGTACATCTGTCATGGTCGATTTTCCTTGCTTCTGTTTTCTGTCTTTGGCATCCCAGGATAAAGATTAATTTAGACAGCCTGTAGAGGGGTTTATATATGGGGTGAAATCTTGCCTTAGGACAGTGGGGTAGTCTAGATGATATTCAGCATTCTTATACCTGAAAAGACTGGAAACCTAAATCTAACATGCTAAGATGTCACTGCACTGATGGGTATTTTGCAGTGGTGTTTCAAACTTTGTTCCAGTTATGCACTGTTTTTTTTTTTTTTGGCAACAAAAAACCAGACTCTAACCATCCAATGCCATTTTAAAATTTGTTGGGGGATGGTTGGGGTTAATTTGTTTTTATTTTGATTGTGTATTTCATGTTTTTATGTTGTTATTTTATCCTGTGAACCACCCTGAGACCTGTGGGTATATGGCGGTATACAAACCACCACCACCACCACCACCACCACCATATTCAAATCAACTTTTGTGTACATTTATGTCTATGGGTTGTATAGGACCCAACTCTCGTTTTTCCTTCTCCTTATTTTCAAACAGGATTTTATTCTACGATTAACATACATCTTTGTATTAGTTCAGATATATGCTTCCATGCCATAAATCATCTCCAAAATTCAATCCAGATTTCTCTAATCTATTACAGTCGTACCTTGGTTCTTGAATGCCTTGCGACTCGAACGTTTTGCCGCAAACCTGAAAGTGAGTGTTCCGGTTTGTGAATGTTTTTGGAAGCCAAACGTCTGATGGGGCTTCTGTGGCTTCCGATTAGCTGCAGGAGCTTCCTGCAGCCAATCAGAAGCTGCGCTTTGGTTTTTAAACGTTTTGGAAGCTGAACATCTGATGCAGCTTTTGCGGCTTCCAACTGAGTGCAGGCAGTAGCGTCGCAACAGGGGAAAGGGGTGGGGGTGGTACACCCTGGGTTCCATGTCTGCGGGGATGACAAGAAGTCACCCTGCGGGAGCTCACGACAGCACAAGCAGCCATCGCGCCACTGCAGCCGCATGTGGAGGACCCTCCGTTCGCAGCTGCAGCCATGAGCAGAGGATCCTGGTGCCAGCAGCAAACCACTAAGTACAGTGCATATGCGGATCCTCTGCTTGCGGCTGCAGCCACGAACGAAGGATTCTCCTTTCGTGGCTGTAGCGGCGGCAGAGGGATCCGGTGGCAAACTGCTACACAGTGCATGTGCGCCGTTGCTACATACGGCGCATGCGTCATACGTAGTACTGCCGTGCATATGCCCTACGTAGCGACACCTGCCCCGGGTGTCAAGATGGCTTCCTTTGCCCCTGAGTGCAGGAAGCTCCTGCAGCAAATTGGAAGCCGTGTCTTGGTTTTCGAACGTTTTCAGAAGTTGAACAGACTTCCAGAATGGATTTCGTTCGAGAACCAAGGTACGACTTTATTTAAATTAACAATCTACATTTTTACTCCATCATTTCCATTCTACCATTGTCAGTTAGATTTGCAGGAGTGCAGCAAACTTCTCACCAAGTAGGGTGAACAGACAACAGAATGGCAAATGTGGTTCAGTGGGAATAAATGTAAATGGGTGTTCATTGGAACATGAAAATCAGACTTTATGTATACACTGATGCTATCTCAGCTGGCAGTGACTGACCAGGGAAAAGGTATGGGGACTGTGGTGCAGAAAAATATAGTGTGTTACAGGAGTGGAAAATACAGGAAAAGGGACTGAAAGAGAAACTGCCAGTGTCATAATACCTTTATACCAATCAATGGTGCAGTCACACTTAGTATAGTGTGTGGTTCTGGTAACCCCATCTTAAAAATAAAAATAAAAATAGAGAGCTGGAAACGGTTGAGAAAATAGACAGCTAAGGGGGAAGCATAACAGAGGTTTATGAAATCATGCATGTTGTAGATCTTAAAGCCGGAACTCAGGGACATCCAATGAATGTGATTGGTAATGGATTCTGAACACAGAAAAGGGAGCATTTCTTGATGCAACGCATGATTAATTTATGGAATTAATAGCTGCAAGATGTGGTGTGGGCTGGTAAAGGGGATTTAAAGGGGATTAGGCAAAGACATGGAGGCTTGGTCTCTCAGATGCTCTTAGTCTTAATGGCTAAATGGAACTTGGATGCCATGAACTCTCAGAATATCATGTTGATGGGAACCTGCTGCCATCATGTCTCTCTGGTGAGCTTTCCAGAAATGCTTAATTGGCTACAGTGGGTAACAGAATGCTAGAATAGATAGAACTTCAGGACTCTTGCCCATTTACCTTTATCTATCTATCTACCATCTAACTAAATCTTCTTTGGGCTGGATGGGGCTCAGTAATTATGGTTTATCTGGAGTTCTGAAATGATTTTAAGTTTGTATGTCAGTGTGGGCAGTAGGAGCATAGGAAGCTGCCTTTTTGTTAGTCAAACCTCCAGGGCTTCAGTCCTACCTGAAGATGCTGCCCAAGGGTGGAACTTGGGACCTTCTGCCTGCAAAGCAGACTGAGCCCTTAAAGCAGCTCTTCCTAAATCACAGCAAGTTATTCATTAGCAGTTGGACTATGTTATTTCTATGTGAGAAAGTAAGCTCCTTTTTCTAATGAACTCTTTGGTAAAGCATTGGGCTTCCTTGACCTTTGGGGTTTCAGCTTTCCCTGGTGGATTTGTGCATCCCATTGTGCCTTTTCTCTTTTGCCTTGGGAAACTTTGTTCCAGAGTTGAGAAGTTGGTGTCACCGTAGATAAAATGTCTTTACCAGAAAGACAGCCAAGCTGATGCATTAAGTCCTGAGACAATAAATCATCCAGACATATTTTTAAAGTGAATTTAGTGCTGGTGAAGGATGTTGGATTGACAGCCTGGAGAGTGAAGCCTTGCAAGAAAACAATGGAATCGTTGCGTCTCTTGTACAATGGAATCTGCACATCTCTCATTTTCTGACGTCTTAAAACGTCCACCTTCGGAAATTAAAGATAGAAGTTAGAACCATGTTAATTGAATGAGCAATCCTGGACACACCTTTATGCTTGTGCAAGTGGAACCTGCAATAAAAAAATCAAAGTGTGGAGTGTTCCCTATTCAGACTGCAGCCACTTCATTCAATTCCCTCTCCTCACCTCTCAGTTCAACATTGCTGCTCTACCTACACTAGCAGAGATAAACGAAGTCTTCAAAATAGACTCATCCCCAGAACACTACCTTTTGGGGACTTATACTGGCCTCGGTTTTGGGGGGACATACACCAGGCTGTGGTTGAGCCAGGATAAGTCATTGTGCCAGCATATCTTCAGCCGAACCAGGATTGGGGACTTAGCACTGGATGAGTTACCCCAATTTATGGTAGGATTCTAATGCTTTTTATTATTATTTACTATGGCAAACCTTGGGGTTCTACAGGCTATCCAATATATCCCATTTATTTATTTATTTTGCTTCTTGTTCTGAGGACTCTCTCCTGAGGATGCTGTGGATCCAATTGAGGTAGGCCTGCATTTTGGTGTAGACACTGGGGGTGCTGGGGCTTCCAAAGCCATGGCCCCAGCTGACAATACCCACAATGTTCCATTGGCCCTGTTTGTACATCAGTAACCCTCTGCTGCCTTCCTGGCAGGTGTCAGTTCTCCCCCGATCACTTCCTGCATATAGCATCTTTTCTAGTAAGCCACTCAATTCTGCCTTGGTCACTCCCCACCTGGAATACTGTGTCCAGTGCTGGGCACCACAATTTAAGAAGGATGTTGACAAGCTGGAACATGTGCAGAGAAGGGTGACCAAGGGTCTGGAAACCAAGCCTTATGAGGAACGGTTGAGGGAGTTGGGTATGTTTAGCCTGGTAAAGAGGAGATTGAGAGGAGATGTGATAGCCATCTTCCAATATCCAAAGGGCTGCCACATGAAAGATCCTTTTTACATGTACTGCTAGTAAGCCAGGTGTCACCCATCCTATATTTTTGGATCTGGTTCTTCCTGTCTAAGTGCAGAACTTTACATTTGTCCGTCTTGAAATTCATTTTGTTAGCTTGCACCTAGAGTCTTATGCTCTATCGACTGAGCTATCTCAGCTTCAATATCCAAATGTTTGATAAGTCAGGTGTGGGTAGCTATTCTTGATTGTACTTGGCAAATTGTTATCACACATATTTCTAATATATTGGAAATGGAGGAACTGCATTCATTTACTCTGGCTAGGAATGTGGCCAAATGATACTTCTTTTTCCTGTGAACATTCTCCCCGATCCTGCATTCATTATCTTGGCAAAACCTCTGTTGAAACCAGCAGGAGTTTTGTCTGAATTAAAGACTGTGAGATTTGACCATGAACTAAAGGTTAAGAACTAAATTTCCTTTTGCACATTCTGAAAAGTGTGAAATAGCTAGTAATTTGTTTTTTGCTCTTTTGCTAAAGGCAACTGAACTTTCCCCTCCTCAGAGGAAAAATGCTTCAGGGTTAAGCCCTCTATGCAGCTTTTGAGCCTACAGCAAAAGAAAAAAAAATATGACTGAGTTACCAAACTCTGAAATTAGGAGTTTTTGAATAGAAATGATGAGGTAATTCACAAATGGTGCTCTTATAATTATAATTGTAAATTAACACCTTGGGTTAGAAAGCTAAGGACAAAAAATTAATGTTAAAAACAGCCCAGGAAAGGCCTGAAGTTCTGTAGTTCAAGGGATGTGAATTATTTTTTAAGACAACTAAGATTCCAGAGAGACAGATACCCCAATGTTCTAGTCTTTAAAGTACCATGTTTAAACATAACTTTTTATTATCTACTGTGGATGTTAGAGATTATTATTTTTACATTGTGTTCATGATTTAGTTTATTAACAAGAAGTTCAATGACATTTAGAGTTCAACACAAAAAGGCTTTTCTTTAAAAACAACAATAAAGAATTCTTTCCCCTCTAGACACATACAGGGAAAATTATAAACAAATATAGTTCATACAGAAGACACCAAACCCAGGCTGTATGGGCCTGATAAGGTGTTGACATTTATAAATGTCATGTGATTAGCATGAGAAAAAGACAGTCATTTTATAATAAAGGCTATTAAGTATTAACTAATAAATGTACAGCATAATAGCAATGAAGACCTTTTTTCAAAAAAAAAAGGCAAACAAAAGAATGGCTGTTACATTTTAAGATGTTTTTGCTTTCCAAATGCACATTGTGAACACTGTGATTGGTTGCTTTGACTAAATTAATCAGTACACCTCAAGACAGCAACGGCCAATTCAACAATATATCAGTATTTATTTATTTATTTGTTATAGCACGGTGAGATGGCACTTGACTTATTTTATTTATCACACATCATAGAGTACACTACAGAAACTCCAAAGGGCAAATTGCTCAAAATTAGCTAAAACCAAACAAAAACTATAAATAGAATACCAAAAAACCTACTGTAAAGGTTTATTGTAAAGGGACCCCTGACTGTTAGGTCCCGTCGCGGACGACTCTGGGGTTGTGATGCTCATCTCGCTTTACTGGCCAAGGGAGCTGGCGTACAGCTTCCGGGTCATGTGGCCAGCATGACTAAGCCGCTTCTGGCGTACCAGAGCAGCGCATGGAAATGCCCTTTACCTTCCCACCAGAGCGGACACACACACAAAAGAAAAACTACAACAAACTTGGAAAGTATCTCAGCCTATTTCTGAGCCAACTCAGATTCATCCCTTTGACCTCTCTCAAATATCACTATTCTTGGGGGGGGGGGATTCCCCATACAGTGGTACCTCGGGTTACCAACGCTTCAGGTTACAAACTCCACTAACCCAGGAATAGTACCTCGGGTTAAGAACTTTGCTTCAGAATGAGAATGAAATCATGCTCTGGCGGCACAGCGGCAGCAGGAGGCCGCATTAGCCAAAATGGTGCTTCAGGTTAAGAACAGTTTCAGGTTAAGAACGGATCTCCAGAATTAATTAAGTTCTTAACCAGAGGCACCACTGTAATATATTTTGCCCTGGTCTGACATGTTGCTATTCAGTTCTAGAGACAGGATGAAGAAGAGACACTCCTTCCTCTTTGCACTTCTGACCATCACCAGAATATTACCATCATTCCGACCTCATAAGTGGGGGAAGGAGGATTGGAGAATCAAGCGATGTATTTCTTATTTCCTTATTATTATTATTATTATTATTATTATTATTATTATTATTATGTATTTCTTATTTCTTTATTTCCTTGGAAATAAGCAAATATACTGCATGATTTTGGGGGTGGGTTGATGGGATTTGGCTCTGTTTCTTTCCAAGTCACCCCAACATGAGCCAGAAGGGACTCGTTCATCATGGAAGCTGACACATACCTGGTCATGTGACAAATGTAGCTGGCTTATCATTGTCTACTCCATCCTTTCTCGAACAGAAGTGACTTTACATACATTTTATTTAAGCAAGAAAGGGATTCTTTAGCGGAGAGATTTTCACTAACAAAGTAAAAGCTTTAAAGGTTCTTTTTTATTCAAAAGCAAGCAAGCAACAAAAGAGCAGTCTCCTTGCAGCATTCATAGGAAGCAATGCTATTAATGCCACTGATGTATGTGCAAGGAAGGTGAGAGGCCCTGAACTTTAGCCCTGTATAATCCACAAACCCTCTGGTGCTCATTGAATCAGTGTGTGAGCCAGCTGATATTCATTATTATAAAAGGCAGCAGAAGAAAATGCAGTCAGGTTGTGTGTGTATGTTCCCCGCCCCTCAAAAGAAGCACTTGTATGGATGGAAGAAAGAGAGGACAGATTTAACTCAAGAGAGGACAGATTTAGCTCAAGCAAATGAAAGCTGAGTTAACACAGGAAGCTGTAAGGAACTTTTCCCTCTTCCCTCTTTTAATGTCCCTAAGCTTTTCCATGTGAAGACAACTTCCACATAAGCAGCAGATTGCATCCAAAATGATGGATAAAATACCCAAATAGAGAAGGAATGACACAAGAGAGACCTCAAATATGTTAGCAAATACCAAAGAGACATGAATATTCTACAGATGAATTCCAGTTGTACTCAAAGCTTGCTCTTGTATGGACATTTCATTAGCCGCCATTATTATTATTATTATTATTATTATTATTATTATTATTATTATTATGTAACATGCCATTATTATTACGTTATGCAAGAGTTCATCTAAGAGATGCCATTTGGTCAACTCCTTCCCCTCATTTTATATTTTCACCTTTAGGCTCAGACATGGCTCAATTTGCATGTAGTGTTAACCCAAACTTTGAGTTAGTGAGAATGAGCAAATGTGCAAGCTCTTCAACGGAGCCCCAATCATTCTGCTTCCTTCCATGAAAACCCAGACTCATGGTTGAATATGTGTGTGTATATTTATATATGCTTTTCTGACCTTTTTCTGTGCAAATGCACTAATCATTATTATTTTATATTTTATGACATTAAAAAAGTTGATTCAATTAAGCTTAAATCCAAAAATCACCACGACCATCAATTAGAAAAGTGGGCCTTTTCTGCGGTTGTGGGCTTATTTTTTTGCAGTGACTTGTGGAATGCTCTTCCAGGGATGCTTGCCTAGCACCTTCTTTACATATCTTTAGGCACCAGGCAAAAGGATTCCTCTTCTCCCAGGTGTTTGGCTAATTAAAGAATCTATGACCTTTAACACTGAGAGGGGAGAAGGGGTTTCTGTTTTTGTTAGTTATTGTGGTATGTGTTTTTGTGTTTTTATATTGTATACCACCCTGTGATCCTTAGTTGAAGGTGGTATAGAAATTTAATAACAACTTCTCCTCCTTCTCCTTCTCAAGGTACAAGTCTTGGTTGGTAAATCTCTGCAAATCTTAGTGATGTATCACATTGTAATGGTGCACCTTCCTTGCACCAAAAAGCTGCTGGGCTGCATCAGAGAAGCACAATTGAAGATTAGGGCCTGGGATAAGACCAGTGTGTAAGGAAGACTTTCAGCCAGAGACCTGATAAGAATAGCCACAAACTGCATTGGCAAGATTCAACAGGCATTGCTCTAGCACTAATCTTAATATTTCAACCCATGTAGTATCACTAAAGCAATGGAGTACATGCCAGAATTAGGTTAATGTGCCTTGCCATTCTTTGGGATTGGAAGGCAGAGATTGTAGAAATGGGCGTTCATCAGGTTTTGGTTAAAGTTGTCCCCTGTTCTGAATGAGGTTAAACATTATCTGAATACTTAGCCAGAATCACTGTGGTATAGTTCTGTTAAAGGGCAGCTCCTTCCTCTTTGTTCAAATCTGGTAATTATGAGATCAGGGTCATCTCTATGACACCTCCTGTGATCTTTATTTGCCTAAGGTAAAGGTAAAGGGACCCCTGACCATTAGGTCCAGTCGTGATCGACTCTGGGGTTGCGGCACTCATCTCGCGTTATTGGCCGAGGGAGCCGGCGTACAGCTTCCAGGTCATGTGGCCAGCATGACAAAGACACTTTTGGCGAACCAGAGCAGTGCACGGAAACACTGTTTACCTTCCCACTTGGAGTGGTACCTATTTATCTACTTGCACTTTGAGGTGCTTTCAAACTGCTAGGTTGGCAGGAGCTGGGACCGAGCAACAGGAGCTCACCCCATCACAGGGATTTGAACCGTCGACCTTCTGATCAGCAAGCCCTAGGCTCTGTGGTTTAATCCACAGCGCCACCTGCATCCCCCTTATTTGCCTAAGGACAAGCTTAAATGCTACACTTGACAGAGGCACCTTAGCATGTGGATTACTGACATCACATTTCACCTGACCAGCAGGCGCCAGGAACACCTACTTGGTAGGGGTGTAGGGAATTGTAATGTGATAATCAGAACCTGCAATTCTAAGAATTATGGCTTTGTATGGCAACATCCCTGGAGTGAATGTAATTGTAGAGCAACTGTAGTATAATACGGTAATATGCAACAACAACAATGTATTAGTTATGAAAAATGTTATGAAAGACATTGCACATATCTTTGTAAGCCAATAAAACCTTTAATAATAAACAACAACAACAATGTATTAGTTGAACTGGTAAAAATTTTTGTAGGAGATATACCTGAAACTCAGAAATAGACCTTTCTATCTTGGGGAAATTTCCTGTTGCCAAGACATTTACGGATTGGGGATTGTCAGCCTGAATCTTATCTGTCTTAGAGAGAGTGCTAGTCTTATAATAATAATAATAATAATAATAATAATAATAATAATAATAATAAATTTTTATTTATACCCCCCCCCCTCCCCAGTCAAAAACCGGGCTCAGGGCGGCTAACACCAACAGAATTACAATAAAACATAAAAACAATTAATTAAAATACAGATTAAAATACAGTATTAAAATTTAAAGTGCAGCCTCATTTCAAGTAGGCCATAAATCCAAATAGCCATGAGGGAGGAAAACACAGGGGTCAGGCTGAGTCTAACCCAAAGGCCAGGCGGAACAGCTCTGTCTTGCAGGCCCTGCGGAAAGATGACAAATCCTGCAGGGCCCTGGTCTCCTGGGAAAGAGCGTTCCACCAGGTTGGGGCCAGTACTGAAAAGGCCCTGGCTCTAGTAGAGGCCAATCTAGCCATCTTATGACTTGGGATCTCCAGAATATTATTATTTGTGGACCTTAAGGTCCTCCGCTGGGCATACCAGGAGAGGCGGTCCCGTAGGTACAAGGGTCCCAAGTCGCATAGGGCTTTAAAGGTCAAAACCAGCACCTTAAACCTGATCCTGTACTCCACCGGGAGCCAGTGCAGCTGGTAAAGCACTGGATGAATGTGATCCCGCGGCCAGGACCCTGTAAGGAGCCTCGCCGCGGCATTCTGCAACCACTGGAGTTTCTGGGTCAGCTTTAAGGGCAACCCTGCGTAGAGCGAGTGAAAATTCAGGAGCATAGAGATCACCTCTAAACTCCTCAATTGCCATGATGAACTGAGCCTGGTGAGTTTTGTGCTTCCCATTTCAAGAGATATTTTCAGGTCTCCCAAATTCCAATAGGCATTTATATGTGCGTGTTTCTAAAATCCAGCTGTTTCTGAGGCTCAGCTCACAGCTGGAAAAAAAGTGTTGGCAACTTCCTTTGTAGTAGGGAAATGGCACTGTGTAAGCAGTAGATCAGGACAACAATGACTTCTTAAGAGATGAGAGATTTGTGAACTAGTAGGAAGTAAGCAGGTTTGCGGATATTTCTTTGCACTTCAAAACAGCAGCATTCTCATGTAAAAGTGAACCTAAGTTGGTGCAGCACTACTCTCGGATACACCGAGTATGTCTGTTGCAGCATCGTAAACCTGAAAGACACATTGCTCCAGGCAGTGGTGCATGCAGTGCCCGACAAGTTGAGTACATGGAATGAAGATTGTTTCCTTTACCTGCAATTGGTGTTTTATGATATCTGATCTCCACCCAAGTCCCTATCACTGCTTGAGGTCCTGTCTCATCTTGTCTGCTCCAATGGTCCTTTGCCAATCCTTTCTTCCATCTCACCCTGCTGTAGGATAGAATTAGAGCCCTGGGAGTCTTCAGGATGTACCTTCCAAGCCAACCTCAGATTTCAAGGTTTTGCTACTAGTTTCATAGCAAATTTACATATGACTAATGCAATTTTGCATATCGTATCAAAACTGCATCTAGTGAACATATTCCACATATTCTGTTTCCAGGGGCTGAGGCCCCTGCTCACATTGCTTGCCAGCTCCCCCACCCAATCATCTCCCCTTCCTAACACCCTGCTAAGTACTCCTTCTCAAAAACCCCTTTCCTTTATTCCTTGCCCAAGCACCTCCCCCCGAAGCACCTCCCCTTATTCCTCCCCATGCCTCTGCAGCTCACCCATGCCAGCTCACTGCTCCTCTTGCTTGAACCTGCCTCACTACTGCAAGTCCACGTCACCCACCTCACTTGACCTGCCTTACCACCACAAGCTCAAGGTGCTTGCCTGCTCTGCCCATTGCTTGCTTGCCCATGCCACTGCACCACCCCTCTCACTCAACCCACCCCAAGGCTGGAAGCCCAACTCACTCTCCTACTTCAGTCCCCTGGCCAAAGTTCAGCTTACTTGCTCACTGCCCCACTTGCTCACCCACTCTGCTCTTGCCACCCCTCTTGCTTATCCTGCCACCACAAGCCCACCTTACTTGCCTGCTGGCATACTCACTTGCCCAGCATGCCTTTGATGCCTCTGTGCCGTCCATTGCTGGTGTGATGATGGACTAATACTAATTGAGTATAGAGAAACACATTCTTGTTCTCAAATTGCTAGCTTGAACTGTGAGTCAGTTCTTGGAGGGAAAGGATGTATTGATCTAGAATTTGCGAGGCATAACTAATTATTTATTCTGATTGGTTGTCCTATTCCTGTTCTTTTGCCTATCACTTGTGCATAGCTTTTAGAAGCTCTTTAGAAAAGATTTCTAGCACTCTATGTTTTGTGGACTGCAGGTGATTTGAGAACTATACATTACAGTACACATATTCTGGAAAAGTTCTTATTTGTTTTTTTTAATGATTTAGCCTTCTTTGTGTGCGAAGCCTGTGAAGGTCATTCATGCATTACTAGAGGATGGCTTCATCTGTGCAGATGTCCACATTCAATAATTATGTGATGCCATGTCCATGTGATTCACGTATGAAGGGTGCTATTTTTGCAGTAAAAACAAGTCTAGATTCTGCATTTGAGCTATTGTGCATGCACACACAAAGTCAAAAGGAGAAGAAAGAACTGAAGAACAGTTTATGAGCATGATAGTGCGCTTTGGGCTCTACAGTTATTTACCTGTATCAGGACTGCTTGTTTGAGCGTTCAGCAGCTGCTGTAAGTGGCAACATGGTGTGCTATGCATAGCCATGCAGAATGTTTTTGTCACTGTCTCGCCTCCTGTGTGGTATTTTTAGTCCTGCAGAATGTAGAGCAATTAACTCGCTTACTGTAGTTGTTTCCTTGCACACATGTGGAGGTGGTTCTTTTCCCTGTATAAGCCATTTCATGTCTCATTAAAAAAAAACCTTTGAAGTTGCCTTGTAATTTTACAGAAGAGTTAAGCAATACAAGGCCCATGGGCTATGTGGAGCACCCAGGGCAATTTCATGCAGCCTGCAAGAGCTTCTTACAATCCTGAAAAATCTGGCTTTTTATTTTTGTCTGCTCAAATTCTCATATACCCTGTGCCTTGATTTCCTGAATAGCATTACCAGTAATAGTAGCAGTGCTGCTGATGGCAATGGTCATTAGTTGGATTCAGTTGGACATCTTCATGAATGTTAGACTGGTCCAGCTGGTCTTATTTGCATGAGTTTCAGCGTGTGCAGTTCTCATGTTTGTGCAATTCTTTGTGCATAGTAGAACTACTGAGGGGCAGCTGGCAATGAGATATAGGAAGAGGCTCAGTTAACGGCTCATGTATCCTGAAAAGTCTTTCTGAGCTCAAGATAACCTCGGGCATATAACCCTATGAGCCATATGGAACAATGATCTCCTAACTGGTTTGTGTGTTGCACCATATTGCACACATATGTAGGTCTCTATGGATGCAAAGCAGGGAACTTTATAGCTAATTCTCTGCATCTACTTTACATGTAGAAAGTCCCAGGATTGATCCCCAGCACCAGGTAGAGCAGGAGAAGGCTCCTGAGTAAAACCCTGGGGAGCCCCTGCCAGTCATTTTAGGCAAGACTGAGCCAGAAGATCAAATGCTCTAACTTGGTGGAAAGCAGTTTCCTACATTCCACATCTAATTCCCTTGTTCAGAAAACTACTCAACAGAACTCTGCATATGGACATTTGCTTTGGAAGAAGAGGGAGCCGGTTACAGCCTTTCAGTATGAAATACTTCTTACTAAATCTTCCAATGCGCTATACACAATTCCTCAGAGATTCATTCACACACTAATCTTTGTCTTTTTAAGGTGAACGGATGATAGCAGTCACAAATAATGTTTGTTGGTACAGCCCTAGACAGCTACGAAGCTCACAGCATTTGAATTGCTTATTTATACATTTGAGTCACACTTCGTATTTCTATAGTTACACATTCAAGAAATCCTTTCTGAAAAGAAGTAAAGTTGATTTAAAATGTTCACTAAAATGTGTGTTGACTACTCAGGTAGTCTTTAGGAAACACCTTGCTGGGGGGGGGGGAATACGGTGTTGCTTGGGGGTAGCTATGGTTAACAAATATTCTAGCTGTAACATATCTCTTAGGTATAGTGCAAATGTAACATATAGTCCATACATGCACAATGTATGCTTATGCATCCTTTGATCGAGAGAGGTCAGAATGATATGAAATGCACAGTAAACATGTCCGGATTAGGGTGGGGGGCAGCTAGGCCACCAGCCAAAGCTGATGGAAGGTTCTCCGTGCTACCGAGTCCACCTGAGCCTCAAGTGACAACAATGTACCCCCAAGCTCCTTCAGGGGGACTGTAACCACAACAAGAGCAGATAGCCTGCCAGCCTAGGGAACCACCCACTAATAGTGCCTCAGTCTTATCTGGACTGAGTTCAAGTTTACTGGATCTCAGCCAGTCCAAGATCACTGATGAGATGGTTCCAAGGACAGATTGCGGTGATTGGGGCTCTAGTGCAATTTCCCAAATAGTATCTCCCTTCCCCCCAAAAGGAATGCATGAAACACGATACAAGAAAATACCTTTTCAAGTATCTTAAAGACTCACAAATTAATTATTACTTAAGCTTCTGTGAAAAATTCTCTATGCATCACAACTCACAGAAAAACTTTAATAAACAAAAATAAAATACTCTGAGCATGTGCAGTTTCATATTTTAAACTCACTTCTCATAGTTTCCCCCCTCACCAACTTGGGTCAGTTGCTAACTCTTGGCCTGGTCTCATAGCTGTCCACTTTCGGATTTGAAAATAAGGGATCAGCAGCAGCCTCACCTGTCCCGGGGACAGACTACGGTATATCTAACAATCCAGAATAGCAGTGGGAAACGGCGCTGGAATAAGGGAATTTCCAGCCAAAAATGGAAGGTTGACAGCTGTGGCTTGGAATAAGGGAGTTTCCTGCAAAAAAACGGGAGGGTTAACAGCTGTGCCTGGTCTATATACTCACATATGCCATGTAAGGTTTGGTCAGAGCAGGGTTGAAGAAGAGTGACATAGAGCAGTCCAATGACCTCAGGACCCTCAGAACTGAAGAAAGTAGGGAATCCCCAACAGTTGAAAAAATTGAGAATCGAAGAGGTATCCTGTTGTTATAGGACAGGAGCATCCCTATGGGGTTAGCTCACAGCACAAAGGAATGCAGTGGATAGACAGGACATTGAAATCAATTAACTCAAGGTCTTAGTTATTACAAGACCTATCAACACACATTTCACACTGCATAGTGGTTGGGGTCACAAGGTGTCTACCAACTAGAACTCAGCCAACGGTTGACTGAAGTGTCCCTTGTGGGGAAAAGTGGAAACCTTTCCCAAGAAATGTAAGTGTTGACTTAATCCAATTACCAGTGGAAGATGCTTGCTGGAGGAAGCCTCTTTGTTTCTTTCCCAGAGTTAATTAAAAGCTGAGTATGTTTGCATTAGACAGAAGAAAGGTTCTGGTGGCTAATTAGGCTTGCACTTCTGTTGAGGATAACAAAGTCTGGAGCAATGGAAGGAAATTTGGCAGGAAGGGCATTTAGTTCAAGGCACTGTTGCTTTCACTGACTCCTTTACAATAGCATCACACTCACTGCTCTGAGCAAAGGCTCGTAAGCAAAGGCATGTGCAGAGTTCCAGCTAAACCAAGCTTTTTAGTAAAACCTTGCTCTAGTGCTAGGTGAATGTGTGAACATTGTGGGTTTTTTTTTAAAGGGGCAGGTGTGCCTTGCAAATAAATACAGTGTAGATGCCATATTGATCCATTACTGTAAATGTTAAGCGGTAATCCTATGTTAGATCAGTGGCAGATTTATGGTTTGTAGGGCTCTGTGCACAGTCTTTTTGGAAGCACCTATACAAGCATGGCTATGGGATGCAGGTGGTGCTGTGATCTAAACAGGGCTTGCCGATCAGAAGGTCGGTGGTTCGAATCCCCACGACGGGTGAGCTCCCATTGTTCAGTCTTGCTCCTGCCCACCTAGCAGTTCGAAAGCACGCCAAAGTGCAAGTAGATAAATAGGTACTGCTCCAGCAGGAAGGTAAATGGCGTTTCCGTGCACTGCTCTGGTTCACCAGAAGTATCTTAGTCATGCTGGCCACATGACCCAGAAGCTGTCTGCAGACAAATGCTGGCTCCCTTGGCCTATAGAGCGAGATGAGCTCCGCAACCCCAGAGTCATCCGTGACTGGACCTAATGGTCAGGGGTACCTTTACCTTTACCTATGTCCACAATATGATGACACTAAATGCATTAGAAAGAGTCAGAAAAAAAGGTAATCCATGTTACTATCTATTATATTATTAAACATAACTTTTTGGTTCTAATTAATGGTATATGTATATAGGGAGTTAAAAAGAAAACACATTTCTTCATCCAAAAATTAACTTTAAATGAAAATTCAAAGATTTTCATAAAATATTCATAGATGTTTAATGCTCCTGAAATATTGTAGAATCTAAGTAATTATTTTACTCTTTTAAAGGTGCAGGTAGTATTCTATCCAGTCAAAACATGACACTGAACATGGGGAGCATGGGGAGACATGATTCAGACTTACGACTCTCAGAAATAAATGGCATCTCTGTATTTATTAACAGTAACTTCAGGGATCTCTGTATTTATTAACAGTAACTTCAGTCTGAACTATAAACTCATTGGGTTTATACTCATTGGGTCTACTCAGAGTAGAACCATTGCAATTAATGAACAAGGCTAACTTAGGCCCATCAACTCCAATAGGCCTATTCTGAGTAGGGCTAGTATCGGATACAACCAGTCATTGTCAGTCAGCCACATGATACGTGGAGTAAAATTCCAGACAGCAGCAACAATCCAGAAGCAAGTGGTTCTAGCACTAATAGGCAGGACACACTGTAACCTTAAGAGAATCCATTTACTGTTTTATGTTTTCGACTTCATCAAAGCCCAGAGCAGTAAGTGCCCACTTTTTACAAAAGAAGTTGCTAGGCACATAGCACCCATTGCTAACCAAAAAGTAATACATGTTCCAGCTTGTATTGGAAGAAGGGAAGACATCCTGCCTCTCTCCTCTCCTCTCTATTAGAAATGTGGTGGTTGGTCGGTTCAGCATCTCCCATAGCTGCCAAGTTTTCCCTTTTCTCGCGAGGAAGCCTATTCAGCATAATGGAATTTCCCTTTAAAAAAGGGAGAACTTGGCAGCTATGCCATCTCCTTCCCCGCCTCCGCCCCAAACTGCATGTTTTCTTAGGGCTGAAACCCTAATTTAATGTTAGGGGTGGCCTCTGAATCAATTTAGGGCTGTATCCACGTTCGGTTGTGTCCGGATCAAATTACCAGGGGAGGCAAACATGCACAGTCCTGGGAAAGGCACAAATTAGTTCTTAAATAAATAAATAAGTCCATTTCTATATCTCAGTGTTGTTTGGTTTTTAAGAATTCATGGGCAACACAAGGTACTGTCTCCTGGTCTACTACATAGTCTGAAAAGAGGTTTGTCTGCTTGCTATGCATTTGGCACATACTGTAACCAATTTTTGTGCTCTGGTTCCTGACGTCAAGAAGTGGATTTTCATCAATATTTGGACACAGTTGGGTGCCATTTGGAATCAAGATGGTGAACTGAATCTTTCAGAACATCATCGTTGTTTTTTTAAAAAAAACAAAATATTTCTTAGAATTCTTAAGCAACGCCAGGTGCAAGATTGCTAATTATAGATATTCTGCATACACTAGCTGAATCTAAAAGACAGGTGGTTTATCATTAAGTAGGGATCTGCCAATAGTTAAGTATATTCTTGGAATAACAGGGTAGGAAACTATAGGTAGGAAATAGCAGGGCAGGAAACATCCTTTGTTGGAAATACCATTGTAAATATATATTCAACTTCCATTGCTCACATAAAGCCTTGACCAATATAAGAACTACATAGAGATTGAACCACAAACTAAGCAGGATCTATGCCAGTCAGCTTCATTCACTCACAACCCCAAATGATGTAATTTCCAATTTTATAGTTATTTATAAAATTCTTTCAGAATGGATTACAGATGTAGACTGCCTCAATTTCTTCTCTGGAAATAAATATTTTTCTTATGTTAAGCATGTTTCTTTCTAAGGCTTGTGCAACAGAACAGATGGGTGACTGGTGTAAGTTTTCACTCTGCAGGGAACATAATATGCAAGGAAAGGATGCACAAACCCTATATTTATGCATCACATCCATCACAGGCCAAAAAAAAAAATCATTGCCAGGCTCTTTAAAGCTCCAGATCCAGATTCCCCCAGCAGGAATTCATGGTGATAAATTATCACAGAGATACATTATACAGGGAGGCATAGCAGTAATGCCTATATTTATACTGTCTATCGCTTGCCATGATAAAATAATATTCTTCCACCTTTTCAAAAGAAGCTCAAATGTTCCCATTGCTTACAGCAAGCTTTTGAAAGCACTCTCTTCAGCACAGAGTCAAAAGACCAGAGAAAAATACCTTGCCCCATGCAGTTCAATTCAACATCATCAGCAGTGGGACTGTGGGAGAAATTCAATGTAGTGCTAAGCAGTTTGCTCCATCAGTGCACAGTTCTCTACTTGCCTTATGGAACTATCTGCCCTCTACTTCTTCTGTGTGCTGTTTTGGGGATTCTCCTGACCCCCACAGAGCCAATTTGGGATGGGGCACATGGGGGGGGGGAGGAGATGGGGGAAAGCCGAGTTGTGCCAGCATAAGTCCTTGCTCAGGCTTCTGTTGTTAGTTAGTTAGGCTTGTTAGTTGACTCCCACCCATTATCTTTAGACATTAACCTGCGTCTTCAACTAGATGAAAAGTGTGAAATCAGTCACGTATTCATTTCTTTTAGGTCTATGTGAGACCTAAAAAGCAACTACTCTATTCCCAACTTAAGAATGGAAAGCGAAATACCGGTGGACAACAAAAGAGGTTTAAAGACACTCTCAAGGCAAACCTTAAAAAATCCAGTATAAGCACTGGTAATTGGGAAACACTGGCCTGCAAGTGTTCCAGTTGGAGAACAGCCGCTACTAAAGGTGTCATGGACTTTGAAGAAGCACAAACTCAGGAAGAAAGGGAGAAATGAGCTAAGAGGAAGGCATGCTTGGCATACCCTCACCGTGATCAACTCCCACCCGGAAACCTATGTCCTCACTGTGGGAGGACGTGTGGATCCAGAATTGGTCTCCACAGTCACTTATGAACACACCGTTAAGACTGTGTTCATGGAAGACAACCTTACTCGGCTATGAGTGATTGCCAAAGAAGAAGAAGAAGACAACTTTTAGGTCTATGTGTGGGGCCAGTAATTTTCTTCTCACACAGTAAGACTTCTGCTATATTGAAGTTGCTGCAAATTTGCAGTACTTGTCTAGAACAGACTTTTTTGGGGGGTCTGCATGTTAAACTAACAACAGAAGCTTCCAACATTTCCTACTGTATTCCTAGAGAGTATTGGTACAAACATCTCCCCTCCAACCCATTGTGTCCATGCTCCATCCCACCTGGCACCGTTTTGAAAGAAGTGCCTATGGCTACCTTGTGCTGCTTGTAGGTTTGGAAAATGTTAGCAAATATTTATTGCTTTTACTGTCTTTTATGCGGGACCCAGGTGGCGCTGTGGGATAAACCACAGAGTCTAGGGCTTGCTGATAAGAAGGTCGGCGGTTCGAATCCCTGCAACGGGGTGAGCTCCTGTTGCTCGGTCCCAGCTCCTGCCAACCTAGCAGTTCAAAAGCACATCAAAGTGCAAGTAGATAAATAGGTACCGCTCCAAGTGAGAAGGTAAACAGTGTTTCCGTGCACGGCTCTGGTTCACCCAAAGCATCTTTGTCATGCTGGCCACATGACCTAGAAGCTGTACGCCGGCTCCCTCGGCCAATAACGCAAGATGAGTGCCGCAACCCCAGAGTCGATCACGACTGGACCTAATGGTCAGGGGTCCCTTTACCTTTACCTTAGGCAAATAAAGATCACAGGAGGTGTCATAGAGATGACCCTGATCTCATAATTACCAGATTTGAACAAAGAGGAAGGAGCTGCCCTTTAACAGAACTATACCACAGTGATTCTGGCTAAGTATTCAGATAATGTTTAACCTCATTCAGAACAGGGGACAACTTTAACCAAAACCTGATGAACGCCCATTTCTACAATCTCTGCCTTCCAATCCCAAAGAATGGCAAGGCACATTAACCTAATTCTGGCATGTACTCCATTGCTCTAGTGATACCACAGGGGTAGAAATATTAAGATTAGTGCTGGAGCAATGCCTGTTGAATCTTGCCAATGCAGTTTGTGGCTATTCTTATCAGGTCTCTGGCTGAAAGTCTTCCTTACACACTGGTCTTATCCCAGGCCCTAATCTTCAATTGTGCTTCTCTGATGCAGCCCAGCAGCTTTTTGGTGCAAGGAAGATGCTCCATTACAATGTGATACATCACTAAGATTTGCAGAGATTTACCAACCAAGGCTTGTACCTTGAGAAGGAGAAGGAGGAGAAGTTGTTATTAAATTTCTATACCACCTTCAACTAAGGATCACAGGGTGGTATACAATATAAAAACACAAAAACACATACCACAATAACAAACAAAAACAGAACCCCCTTCTCCCCTCTCAGTGTTAAAGGTCATAGATTGTTTAATTAGTCAAACACCTGGGAGAAGAGGAATCCTTTTGCCTGGTGCCTAAAGATATGTAAAGAAGCTGTCTGCAGACAAACGCTGACTTCCTTGGCCTATAGAGTGAGATGAGCACCGCAACCCCAGTCGGACACGACTGGACCTGATGGTCAGGGGCCCCTTTACCTTTACAGTCTTTTATAAATACGTACAACACTGTGTCTCACCCATACTAACCCATACAACTTGCCCCAAAGACAGGCAATTGTAAATTCTGAGAAGTCTACTTGGAGTATTCTACCCCAGTCCCCGGCTACTCTGTGGAATTAAATTTGTTCTGGAGGTACAAGCTCTCTTTACCCATATACAAATGCTTATATGGAAGTGTCTACACTTGTTGCGAAAGGCTGGACTGGATGAATCCCAAACCGGAATTAAGATTGCCAGAAGAAATATCAACAACCTCAGATATGCAGATGACACAACCTTGATGGCAGAAAGTGAGGAGGAATTAAAGAACCTTTTAATGAGGGTGAAAGAGGAGAACACAAAATATGGTCTGAAGCTCAACATCAAAAAAACCAAAATCCTGACCACTGGTCCCATCACCTCCTGGCAAATAGAAGGGGAAGAAATGGAGGCAGTGAGAGATTTTACTTTCTTGGGTTCCTTGATCACTGCAGATGGTGACAGCAGTCACGAAATTAAAAGACGCCTGCTTCTTGGGAGAAAAGCAATGACAAACCTAGACAGCATCTTAAAAAACAGAGACATCACCTTGCCGACAAAGGTCTGTATAGTTAAAGCTATGGTTTTTGGACAGTGTTCTCGAAGCTACGAACATGAGTTTGACCAAACTGCGGGAGGCAGTGCAAGACAGGAGTGCCTGGCGTGCTATGGTCCATGGGGTCACGAAGAGTCGGACACGACTAAACGACTAAACAACAACAACAACAACAACACGTGTTGATTTAGATTGCTCAACTATTGTGTACACAGAGTGTACACTTGTTCACTGTTCCATGCAAAGAAGTATGACTGTCCCGCTCAGCTATTTGTGTACAGAGATTGCATGTTCACTGAATGCAACACGTGAACATGTTACAGAAGGTAAGGGGAACTTTCAAAATAATGCTGTCAATTTTGACAGCAGGTTGACACTTCTTACAATATGTCCAAAGTACAGCATTTCAACAGAAATTTAAGCGAAAACAAGAACTTGAGGATATTACAGTGTTTTGATCTTTTCATGTCTGTTCTGGAGCTAGGCTGTATTCAACACTTGTAGCCAGAGATCTGTTTATTTATAAGGTGCCAAGTCACACATTTGGTGTTGTCAAAGCTGTAAATATTAGAGAGAATATTTTAAACCTGAAGCCAGGGAGTAGGGTCACAGAGTTTTCCTAATAGTGTTCTATTTTGAAGTTGTTTTTGTACAGCTTGCATCAATATTCTACATCAGCCATTACTGACTTTCTAATTAAGGAGACACATCTCCTTCCACAAGCACTTCTACTGGTACTTGGGTTTCAAATCAGTTCAAGTAAAAATAAGTTTGGGCCGAGTGGAGGCTGATAAATGACACAGCTTGCTAGCAAAATGTTGTACATTTTCACTTCCACCCACAGGTTCTGAGCCTGTGGAGATTCTCTGATCATGGTAATATTTATGCTTTTATGATCACACTGTTAGAAACATTCCTGAAGACACACCAGAAATGTACTACAACATATTGCAAGCCCTTCTGGGAACGATCTACTTGTACCTTGCCATGCTTACAGTGTTAAGGAGTTAAAGGAACAAGAGGAGTTGCTTCTCTGACTCATAATTACATTACCCCCTTTATTTATTTAAGTATTGATAATCTGCAGTTCTGTGAAGTATATCAAGGCAGCAAACAACATGCAAAATAGAACAAAATATCCACAAAACACAATAATAAAAACACCAATAAAATAACAGTAGATACTGGTTGGTTAAAAAGAGTTCGTATTGTGAAGGTCTGTACAGTTTTCAAGAGACATTGGAAGAAGGCAGTGATTGTTCCTGCTGAATGTCTACCAGTAGGGAGTTGCACAGAGCAGGACTACCACATTAAAGTCACAGTCCCCCACTGAAGGCCAATCAAATCTCAAGGGTGTGAGAAGCCACCAGAAGTGCCCTGCCAGAGGATTTAGAAAGATGAATGTGGGATGAGACATTTCAAGACTGGATCTGAACTTAGAAGGTGCCATAGAAATAATATTTTTGTGTGGTTCCATCTATTAAAACAAGAGTGGTGAACCAGCAGCCTACAGGACTGATCTGGTGGGTCCACAGACCACGTAGCTGGACTCAGCTTCCATGCCAGCTTCTTATCCTCCGTCTTCCAAGGCAATATGCCTTGAAGCATGCCTCTTCCCCACATCCTCTCCCAGTGCTGTCCAGGTCCTTCTTCCCCTGGACTGTTGCTGTCTTGGTTTAAATATCCCCTGGGATGGTGTTAGGCTTCCTGCATTTCACAGCCAACCGACCCACATTGTTTCCAGCCTCGCTTTGTTTGCATGACTTCAGCCAAACAATCTAGCCCTCAGAGGCCTCTCAACAGCTTTGGACCTGAACAAATATATGACAACTGGATGGGATAGTGTCAAAGAAAGTAGCTCTTAAGCAGCTCAGTGTGTGTGTGTGTGTGTGTGTGTGTGTGTGTGTGTGTGTGTGTGTGGCTAATCTGATAAAACATGCTAAAATATGTTTGCTTGGATATATTCTTGGCATGTGGAACTTTTTCTTGATGTATCATTTAATAAACTGGGCATGTCAAAACTACAATAGGTTGGGGGGCGGGAAATGATTATTGCCCAGGAGCTGAAAGTAATTAATAAGAAGATTAAACTTTAGCTTCACCTTGGTTCAGCCTTGGACCTTTCTTATGAACCAGAAAATGTTTGCACAGATTTGTTCGTGTCGGCAAAGTTCTCATCAAAAATGTATATGAACATTTCTTGTCTCTCCAGGCAGCCGGGTGTTTTACGGTTGCTCTGTGATAGTGTGCAAAGAGTACAAACTGTGTTTTCTGGAAAACACCACATCAAAGAAGCTACATGATACATTGCACCATATAGGAATCTCTTGTTTCGTTGTTGTTGTTTTTTACAATCAATCCAAGGTTTCAAGGAATTGTTTTCATTTTATGAACAGCCAAGATTACTCAGAATCTTAAATCATCTTTGGATGAAGTCATGTATGCATATGGATTGTAATCCCAGTTGAATGAATGTTGATATAACTCTCCAGCAAGAAATTAGCATGTCAATGTTGGGAACCTGGACTGATAAACCGGTGGTGGTGGGAAAAGTAGAGGTAAACATTTGACAGATCTAACTATCACCACATCAGGGAGAAAGGCAACAGAAGGTCATGTGCAATATCAAAATGGGGTGAAGTGTGGTTATTTCTCATGACAACCTAGATCAGGCATCCCCAAACTGCAGCCCTCCAGATGTTTTGGCTTACAACTCCCATGATCCCTAGCTAAGAGGACCAGTGGTCAGGGGTGATGGGAATTGTAGTCCAAAACATCTGGAGAGCCGAAGTTTGGGGATGCCTGACCTAGATTTTTAAATTGTGTAGCACATGCATACATGGTGCATGACATCAAAATTAAAACATGAAAATGAAGACAGGGCTTGATCCAGCAGGCTCTTCTTATGAACAGCAGCAATTGTCTTAGATAACAATGATTTTATTATTTATACCCCAGCCATCTTGCTGGGTTGCTGATCTGAACTATCACATTGTTATTCATATATCTGTTTGTGTAACATCTCATGCAATAACAACAAACCCTTTCCTTTATCCTACTGGCCATTTCAGAAAGGTCTATGAACACAGATCAATACTCAGGACAAGACCACTGAGAGAGGAGAGGAGATAGCCAAGAATTTGTATCAAGAGAAACAGTGAGTGAAGTTCAAGTGATCTTGCTGAAGTGGATCACATACATACAGATCTGAAAGGCTACTCTGGATTTAAAATAACTGCAGAAGCAGAGAAGGAAACAACAGGATATGAATGCCCCCTCTCCCCTTTCCTTATTTCTTTGCAAAAATTGTGCTGGCTATCACTCCAGATGAAAATTGGTATACAGTCAGTGATACCATGAATTCAACTTGTGAACAGACCCATCTATATCCCAAAGTTCACCCAAAATTAATTCCATTTGAAATGATGCAGGAAGCAGTGCTGCTGCATTTGATGCACATTATAAATTGTTAATAAATGAAGGGTAGAATTAATTTTCCATTGAGTGTATGACTTGGCAAGAGCAATGGGAAACAGCTGGCATTGTTCCAAGCCAGGTAGGAATTTCTCAGCCTTGATTTAAATATTATAGATCATTACCCTCTTTCTGATCTGGTCTGTTGTAAAATCAAAACCTCTCAATCCCAGCTAATTCCAAAAACATAGTCAATCATTGCTACGCCAATTTCTAGAGGGCAAATGTATAGGGTTAAGATTAGCCACAAACTTTGTTTCAAGAAGTCTTTGAAGGGAGGGACGGACAGACATGTGACATCAAATAATATACCTAATCAATCAAGTTTCATAAGTTATCTGGTAAAACATTTTGTCTTGAAATTTGGCTTACCATGAAAGAAAGTGAAGAAATCAATTCATGTGGTGGAAAGCAGAAGGCAACATCACTTACGAGTTTCCAACTGTGTTTTCTGTATCATTAAAACATTGATTCTTAGTCTCTGTAATTCTTCAGGTGCAAAACTGTCTGCAGCCAGCATTAGCAGCCTGTTTCTGTTCTTATTCATTATGTCGTTGTTGATAATTAAGAACAGAAGGAAAGGCTGGCTGGATAAGGCTAAAGGCCCATCTAGTCCAGCCTTTTCTTTCCATAGAGGCCAACCAGATGCCTGTGGGAAGCCCACAAGTAGGAAAGGAGTGCAATAGCACTTTCTCACTTGTGCAGCTGGTATTCAGAGGCCCACCTGATACAATCATCATGGTATAAATAGTCCACAATAGCCTTATCATCCATGAATTTGGAAGCCGCCCAGAGTGGCTGGGGAGACCCGGCCAGATGGGTGGGGTATAAATAATAAATTATAATTATAATTCATTTTAAAGAACACATTTTGTGGGAGTGAATTCCGTACTTTACCTCTGCATTTTGTGAAGAACTATATTCATTCCTTTGTCCCTAATCTCCCAACTTTCAGTTTCATTAGATGACTGCAGGTTCTAGTATTGCAATTACAGTAAACAAGTTTTTTTTCTCCCTGTCCATTTTCTCTCCACCAGGCATAATGTTATACACATCTGTCACTTACTTTAGTTTTCCTAAGCTAAAAAGCATATTGAATCATGGCAAATGAAGATGATGGACTTTATGGAACTTGCCAAACTGACTGGAAGACCAGAAAGAAGAGATGGTGGAAGAAGATTGGAAGAAATTCAAATTATATTTGAAAAAATATTGTAATATTTGATATTTTGGAATTCTTTTGGAAGTTGATATAGGCTATTGGTGCAGAAGTAGGAATTTTGTTTAGTGTATTAAGATATCAGGAAGCTTAAAATGAGAGAAATCTCGGATAAGGATATAATGTTTAATATACAGGGGTAGTTTAATTTTTAATTATGGTAACTGCTAAAGATGATTAAAATTGAAATTCAGATAGGGGGGACTCGAGGAAGTCACCCAAAGAGGTGAAGGAAAATGATGAAATGACAAGAATTTATATGTATTGTTTGTTTTGTTGTTGTTTTGTGGTGTAATTGTAATAAATGTTTTTATATAATTGTTTGTATTATTATAAAAGGAATTTTTTAAAAAAAATAATAAAAAGCATATTGAATCAAACATTGTAACTGGGTATAGTAACCATCACAATATTTATACTTTGATGTGAAGAGAAAATAGTTCACATCCCACACTTCCTTTTTAAAGAACACATTTTGTGGGAGTGAATTCCGTACTTTACCTCTGCATTTTGTGAAGAACTATATTCATTTAACTCTCTGCATTTAGCTCACAAGAATCTTATGATAGGGATATGCCGGAATGCATTTTGGATTCTTCTTTATTCTTTATTCATTCTTACTGTCTCTCCAAATCACTACAGTTTGATTTGCTTCTGCCTGCTAGAATTCAAGGAATCCAAGGAAGTGTAGTCACCTTCAAGGTACCTCTTGCTCTGGCCATAATTCATTGCTTTTTAGAGTTGATAGTTTGCCTGCAGTCTGGATCCTGGGACTCATTGGGTGGAACTTAGTGATGTCACAGGTAGGGTACAGTGATGAAATCTCACACTATAGTCGGCTAAACTTTAATCACAAAAGCTGGTTGTTCATCTTGACAGGGGTTGCTGCCAGCCTTATTCGGCCCATTTGCAAATCAGAGAAAATAGCATGTTGGCCACAATATGATGCTTCTTTCAGGTCTAATTTCAGTGGGGTAGAGAGGGAACCCTGTGGGTACCAGGTACGGCCTTTGCATACCCATGGGCATCATGGTTATTTTATGTTTTCAAAAGTCCACTGCCAGTCAAGCCACTGCCCTTGTAGACAGTAATGAGCTTGAACAATCTGACCCCTGTATAAGGCAGTTTGATGTGTTCATATGCTCTGTTCTCAGTGTCTGGACTGGGTTATTAGTGCACCTTAAGATATCCTGGAGTCATGTTGTTAAAATCCTTGTAATGTACAGTAATACAAGAACACTGAACCTGGCCCAGCAACAGCAGCCAGTGCAAGCTTTTTAAGGACTGGAGTCATGTGCTGGTGGAAGTCTGTTCCCGTCAACAGTCTAGTTGCAACATTTTGCACTAGCTGGAGATTCAGGACTAGATGCAAGGATAGCCCAAATAAAGCAAACTGCAAAAATCAAGTCTTGAGGCTACCAATGCATGAATCACCTGGTCCTGAACTGCAATGTGCTTTTTAAGCTACCCAATTTTGAAAAGAGTTGAGGCAGACAAAGTGTGTGCTTGGCCAATGCTATGTCAGAAATTCCTAGCATTTAAAGCAGAATATATGTTGGGAGGCATTGTTTCCCAGGCCTCAGTGATTTTATCAGGAGGACAAAAATTCTCTGAAAGTGTTCGTGGAACCCCTACAGCCTCCAGCATTCTCAGCTCCTAAGTACAATTCCTTATAGGTAAAGGTAGTGACTTCACCGTCCAGGGGTCATTTACCGTTACCTTATTTATTTATTTTATAATTATTTATTCTGAAATATGCAGTGTAAGAAGCCATTGCAAAACTGTTATCTTAAAAGAGCAGGATATGACGATGGAAATACTGTGTGCATTGCTGGGGTGGGAGGAATGTCTGGATGCAAAAGAGCAAGAAGATTGCAAGCGGTAGCTATGCAAAGAGAAAACACAGAAGAATAATAAGACAAATTGGGTCCATATGGTAAAGCTGAACTAGGCACCTTTGTATTGCTTGCCTAGCACTTACTCAGCAAATCTCTGATGCTCTTAGTGACCTTGGCAGCTTGCAACTTCACATGGATAAATTATCCAAAGCATTTTCTCCTATGCATGAGGGACAAAGAGGCTCCCTCCTTGTCAGGCTTGCGCTTGGACTGAAAGATTGCAACTAGCAAAGAGAACCGCCACTCTCAGGCAGTGATTGCATTCTTTCAGGAAGAGCTGAGCTGAAACAACTCTCCTTATTTGAAAGTGTGCTTTCATTTTTTTAAAAAAATCACTTTTCAACCTTTACAAAGTCAGAGAAGCAGGGATTTTACTGTAATTACTGGTGTCTAGTCACATTATGTCAGATATAGCATTGTTCTATCACCCTATTTACTATGTAATCCCTGATAGGGAAGGGGGGTTACCCATGTGACTAATTCAGGAAGGAAGAGAGAAGGAATCAAATGAGGGGTAAACATGCCACCAGAGAAGCCCTGGAGTAGAGGACAATTACAGTTGTGCTGAAGGGAAAAAGTTGTATAATAAAATACCAATTAAAATGTGACATTTACCTAATTGAAGCCTTTGGGGGGTGGGGAAGTAGTGAATATTCTGAGCAGCCCTAGTTTTAAGGCACTTTTGTAAGAGACACAAATACCTAATACCCAAGTATACTTCTTATAAGTGGAAAGTTGCATTGAGATTTTGGCTTTTTTCCTGGAACAAAATCTCTGTGGAACTTATTTCCAAGTATAATAAGTGTACTTTTTCCTTGTGTGGTGGTGCATCTACATATATGCCAGTGCCACACCAGCTCTCAATATCCACATCAAGATACTCATTCTCTACTATAAAAGAGGCTATGCTGCCTGGGAGAGAGGGAGAGAGAGAGGGAGAGGGAGAGAGAGAGAGAGAGAGAATGAGAATGAGCACTGTTGGATGTGTTGGTGATGAAATATTATTGATAGTGCACATCTTTTAAATTTATCTCATCAGAATTACAAACTTCCACTTCCATGTCATTTTTTACCTCTTCCTTATTCATTCAAATATGTTCTTTTTTTTTGAGGGGGGCAAGAATTAAGAGGCCAGTGGGTGCTCATGAAGTCACATGTGAATTGGCCTGTAATGGGTGGATGTTTCTGCCAGAGCATATACATTGGCTTTTCTGTTAATTGACATTGCTAACAAAGGTAGCATATGTTTGAATGTAATCACTGAAAACGTGTTTGAATGTCATTGCAGAAAAGTCCTCTAGACCCAGCAGCTCCTGACAAAGCTTTCATTAGCTCAAAACTAGTGCTGGAGGACACCCCAAGCTTTCTGTTTGATCATGAGTCTGGTATCCAGCCTGGTTTCATTGAGCTGTCCATGGTCCTGATCATTTGCAAACTGACCTATCCTGTTTGCCTGGCCAGAATGCTATGAGCCCTAGCACAGCATGGGTAGGAAATGCATGAGCAGACATATTTGGCAATTTTCACATTTGGTGAGTGGGAATATGACTCTTTTGCCTTAAAAAAGTGCATTGCCCTGTGGTCTGGTGGAGGAACAGTGATTATATATACTACTACTACTAGTAGTAGTAGCTGATCTCTTTATTGCTGGTGTTAGGTGACAACTTATCTTTATTTAGTGTGAACTGTGATCTTTGAAAGACTGGATCTGAAAAGCATCCCAGCTATAAATACGAGCAGACATCCTAATGGCCCATTTATAATATGGCCACCTTGCTGAAATTCTCACAAACTCCCACTCTAGATTTTATGCACATTTTCAAGTATTAAGACATTTGCCATACAGCACTGGTTCTTTTTATATGTGCTATAAATGCAAAATGGCTACTGATAAACAGATGAATGTTAATGCTACACAGAGCAGTAGTATGAGAATAATTGGGAATCTAGTGCGGAAAAGGCTATCTCACCCAGCTCCAGCTAAGCCATTGGAACACGTTTTCCTGAAAATTAAATGCCATGGACATCTGCAAGCCCAGAGTGACATTTTCAACTCCAGAAAGTGTGTATGCTGGGATTCAGTGATGAAATTCCTGGATATAGACATGGAGTCCAGATTGCTACCACTTCTGGGCTCACTATGTGGCTTTGGGCACAGCATGATTCGGCTTCAGTTCCGCACCTATAAAGTAGAACTACTAGCTGTCACAACAATGCAGGCAACAGCACCATAAGTACTACACAGCCATAAGTACTACACAGCTGTCACTGCCACTAAGCAAGAAAAATGCATCTCTTTAGGAGGGGGACTCTACATTTTACATAAATGAAGCAGTATAGCCAGCAAAGACAAAGCCTTGCAGAATGTGTGATTATAGTAATCTAGCGTCAAACATGTGTCCTACATGGATTTATTCTTGACAACCATGGTCCTGGAATCCAACTGTTGCATCATATGTATTACCTTAGACTATTTGATTTGAAGTCAACATGGCAGATTGCTGCTGCCATGAGTGCAGGAAGGAAGACCACTCCCTGCTGCAAGGCCCATTTCCACCTGGCCTAGGGGGCAGGGCCCAGACTTACCCTGAACAGCTAAAAGGGGCTCCTGGAAGGCTGGAGGGACATTGCTGGAACAACTCTTGGGTTGGGGCAACTGGTTAAAATGTTTTAAAATGTTTTAAATGGTTCTAATTTTGGTTCCTCTGTTTTGTTTTTGTTGTGTTGGTTAAATGTTCAGTTGGGGTTGGTGGTTATTTTAATTTGGGTATAACTGTAAAGTGTTTGTTGTTGTTGTTGTTTGTTACTTGTTTTTTAATGTTTGATGTTTTGTTGTGTTTTTATATATGCTGTAAGCTGCCCAGAGTGGCTGGGAAAACCCAGTCAGATGGACGGGATATAAATTTAAAGAAATATTATTATTATATTATCATTATCTTGCTGAAGCCAAGCAGGTCTGGATCTGGTCTGTGCCCAAATGGGAGACCACCTGAGAACCACCTGTATGCTACCTTAAGTTTAATGGTGAAAGGCAAGAGGGATATAAATGTAATAAAAAATTAAAAATGAACTATGTGGATACTTCTGTAGGCTGCTTGAAAAGAGTTCCTATGAGCAATGTAGAGTACTGCTTGTATTATTATTTTTTAAAGCTATTTGGGGCTCAGTAATTGATTTGGGAGACTGGTAAGGGACTTACTATGCACAGACTAATTTCAGCCATGCTCACTAAAGTCAATTTCTGGACTCCCAACAGCAGCAGAAATTCCTGGGGCAGTTCTACACCAATTTGGCTTGCTTTAGAAGAGAGCACTGGTGGCTTCCTGGCATTTTCGTAATATTTGCTTTATTTACAGTAATATACATAGAACAAAAGGGAAGGCAAATAGCATGGTATTCTAACAAGCAGCAAATTTGCTAGCCCACATCAGCTCCCCAGAGAGCAATGCCTGCAGCTAGAAGGTGCTTTTCATTATCAACTATTTCTGTTGTTGTCTCTGTTCCAAAACCGATTCATTGTTGCTCTTCACCACATATACACATGTTTGGGGTGGGTGGGTGCAGTGGGTGTTATCTTCCAAGCTCTTATACCCTTCCCATTCAAAACACTCAAACAGTTTGCTAGCTATTGCCTAAAAAATCAGCAGTCCTCAAGATTGCCTATCAACTGAACCATCAACGAAGATCAACTAAGATCAACTAATGTCTAATCCCAGCCTCTCAGCAGCCATCACATTTAAGGGGCAGAGCTTCCAAGTTATAGGATACAACTTCCACAGGCTTCAGTACTTAGCACTAGTGCTGAACCAATAATTTCTCCCACTTTTTTTCAACCATTCTCTGTCAGCTCTCCATCAAAGCCGTTCAAATATGTCCTTTCAGCAAGTCTTCTGAAATGCTTAACCTGGTTAGTATCTATCTTGAATTGTATTGATTTTACATATGTGCTGTTGTTGTTTTAAGTTTTTTTTAGTTTTATTTTAACTGTTTAATCATTTTTTATCTATACAAGTGTTTTTATATATGTAACTGTTGTATATATGGTATTATATTGTAAATAGCTTCAGGATGCCTCGTGAGATGTGATTCATAAGCTAATGATTGATTGATTGGGAAAGGGCCAAAGGTCAATGGCAGAAAATCTACTTTGATGCAGCTTCCATCCCTAGCATCCCAAGTTATGGCTGGGAGAGTCCCCTGCCTAAAACTCCCAGAGAGCTGTTCCCAATCAGTGTAGACAATCCTGAGTTAGTTGGACTAGTGGTTCAACCTGGTATAAGGAAGCTCTTTATGTTCTCATGTAAGTTCCATTTGAAAATTATCAGGTAATATTTTGGTTAAATCCTCATGCGGGGGATGCAGGATACTTACCATACTTTTATGGTGGGTGACAGAGCCAGTGTGGTTTAGTGGTTAAGAGCGGTAGACTCGTAATCTGGGGAACCGGGTTTGCGTCCCCACTCCTTCATATGCAGCTGCTGGGTGACCTTGGGCTAGTCACACTTCTCTGAAGTCTCTCAGCCTCACTCACCTCACAGAGTGTTTTTTGTGGGAGAGGAAGGGAAAGGAGATTGTTAGCCACTTTGAGACTCCTTTGGGCAGTGATAAAGTGGGATATCAAATCCAAACTCCTCCTCCTCCTCCTCCTCCTCCTCTCCTTCTCCTTCTCCTTCCCCTTCCTTTCATTCTACAAATGACCTTACCAGTCTGCATTCCGAAGCCTTCCTGGGTGCCTGTGCTTCAATGAAAACCCAGGTGAAGGCATCATGAGGGAACACTCCTCCCATGAAGCTTTTTTCAGATCAGGAAGTGTGGGCAGCCGGGGGGGGGGGTACTGAGTGCTGAAGATATATTTTCCAGACAGGAAAAAAAACCAGACACACCTCCTGTGGACATCTTGCAGTGATAAGAAATGATCAAAGCACTGCAACTGCAGAAATTCTAAAGTGCCCTCAAAATGAGGTGGGGAAATGGATGCCCCTTTTGCAAGGGAAGAAACACCTTGAGCTTTTGAAAGACAGATTCTGGCACAGCGTTAGCTAGCACTTGTTGGCGGTGACTGTTTGGCACAAGCTAAAGAAATGCCCTTTATAGGTCAAATGTCAAATGAACCTGCAGGATCTTAATAATAAAATACAATTGCTGAGTGTTCTTTGACAAAAAGCACGTGAACAAGTGCTTTTGCCAAAAGAACACTTTTTTCCTTTAAAAAAAAGGGGGGGGAGAAAACCTGGTGCCTTTGTTACTTTATTCTTCCATAAGCATTTTGTAGTTTCCTTCCTCTGGGCTGTCATTTCTGAGTGAGTCATGATGGCACAGCATCACACAGGTGCAGTAATATGTAAATATTATTTATCACTATTGCAGCTTTTCACAGAGGAGATGTGTGACAGTAGCGCAGATACCGTATCTGCTTGATTTACTCCTTGGGCATATGCTGTGTTTAGGAGACAAGACTTCATGCTTCTCGGTGTGATTTATATTTAACTATATTAAACAGTAACCCATGGGAGACCTATCAAACAGAAGAGAAAGTATGCAACATTTCTGATTAGTGCCAGTGAATGGGCTTGCAGAACTGGAGCTTGGGGTGCAAGTGTTAATCAGCAGAAGGAAACGCAAATACCCTGATTTGAGAAACAATAAATATTCCTTTTGAATCAGGCACAGGCAACTTCAGTGTTTCATGCTATAGACTGGAAGCCCCAGAAGCCTGGCAAGCTGCAATTAATCACGATACTTTATGCTAGTAGTAGTGCCTTTAGTACAGTGTATGTGTGTGTGTGCTTTGCATGCAGATCTCCTACATTCAACCCCAACATCATCAATAAGGCTGTTAAAGACCCCTGCCTGAAACATTGGAGAGCTGCTGTTCATCAAGGTAGCCCAGGAGTGGGGAACGTTTGGCCCTCCAGATGTTGCTGAACTACAGCGACTACCAGCCCTAGCAAGAATGGTCATTGACCAGAGATGGTGGAAGCATCTTTTGCTCTTCCAGCAACTGCTGGAGGGCCGTAGATTCTACACACCTGATGTAGATAATGCTGACCTAGATGGACAAATGCTTTGACTCAGTGTAAGGCAGTTTCTCAAATAAGCATTGGGGGATGTTCCCTACAAGGCATAGTCCATGTATTGCTAGGAGTTCTTGCACACTTCACTATCATACTGCTGGCCTGATTTTGTCTCCTAGCGGATCTCTTAGGGAAACTCTAGTCAATAAATCAACTGCCCTTTTATTCTGCTTCCCATTTCTTAACAAGCTACTGGTCCGTAGGATGACCTCTTTTCTTATTCCACAATTGGGAAGCTTAATCAGAATGTACAACCCTTTATGACACCTTTATACTGCTCAGAAATGGAGGGATCCCACCCAATCTGTTGTATTTTGAGTTGTGGCCACAGCACCATGCTACCTCAATATGCACAGAACATAACTACAGCACAGCATGCCAAGCCCATGAGGCACCATAACACAGGATGAAAGCACACAGCTCTCAAGAGACCCCAGGAAGGAATCCAATACCACAAATTGGACACAATGCACACACAATGCACACAATGACTGCAGCTCCTGGGCTCAGTAATCTTCCCTCTGACAACTCACAGGACCAATGCTCTCATTTCTTGCTAGGGGGACAAGTGGGCAATAGGATGCTGGACTAGATGGGCAACCAGTCTCACACACAAGGCTCCTCTTGTCTTCTAACACATCTGTGGGACAAAGAAACCCAAATGTTCACATTATTATGATCAGGCTGCTAACCAGTTGCTTGAGTTTACTACAGCAGTGGTCACTTAACCATGACAGGTTCTTCACTCAATAGGCTACACCAGAACTCTCTCTCTCTCTCTCTCTCTCTCTCTCTCTCTCTGGGGCACCCACCCATCATAGCTGCCAAGTTCTCCTTTTTTTAAGGGAAATTCCCTTATGCTGAATAGGCTTCCTCGCGAGAAAAGGGAAAACTTGGCAGCTATGCCACCCATGAAGCAGATAACCAAGTTCAAATGGAGCTACCAACAAAGCAATATTTTCCAGCATCCAATGAATAAATCAAACAAATAAACTATCCATAGTTCAAACAGAGCTACAAATAGTTTGGATTAGGAATTTTTTTAATGGCATTGTCATAAATTTACAGATTTACTCCTATTTGATTAAAAAATCCCCAAAATAAAACTCCATCCCTATTTCAAGCAGTCCCTTTAAGAAGAAGAAGAAAACGAGTTTAAGACATATGGAGTGTTAACAGAGCAAAATCATGGCAAATTGCTCAGTGTGTCTGAAAAGCAGGTTCAGCTGCAATCAATAGTTTATTGAGCACATTGTCTGATCACCGTGGCCAATGCAGATCTATTCAGCTTCTTGCCCCACTCCTTCCAGAGTGACCAAAACATAAGAGGCTGCATGGATGGACTTTGGACATGACATATATACTCAGCTTCTGGGAAGTTGATTCTCACTGGTTGATCTTAAATAGCAACATGTTTAAATAACAGTACCCATGGATAATCTCATGGTTGGGGGTGGGGGGATGACAAAGAAACAAAGAAACACAAAACCCCTCTTTCCCACCAAGTAACATAGAAACATCAGTAGGAATGTAGCTTTACATATTTAACAAACTTTTTTTTAGCATAGCTAACACTTGCATCTCAACAATATGTTGAACAAATGTTTCCTAATAAAATTCAACCATCGAGACAGGATGGAGCCGCATTCAGCCAGCCCAGATGAAACACTGTTACCATTTTACTCATAATCGTGACATACCATACTTTATGTAACTATTCTTGCCAAAAAACAGAAAAGAAACCTCAGAAAACATCCAAAATTTAGCAACCAGCCAAATTCTTCCTGCCATGATCAGATTTATCACCAGTCCCTCATTACTTTTGTTAAATGCATTTCTTTGATCATTCACAAATACCTTTTTTTAAAGCTTCCATTTCAAATTTCCTTAGAATGTCTGTCTCTCTTTATGCTGCAGGCAGCTTCCTACTTTTTTTTGTTTTTGTTTCTAAAAACCAATCTTTAGTATGCGATGTTGAGGCAACTGGGAAAAAAAAGATTCCAACTAGAGGCATGCATGCTTCCTGCACTGCCTGTTTTTCACATAAGCAGGATAGAAAAGAAAGAGGTTTTGCAGGAATAGTTCCTGGGAAATGCAATGAAAGTGCTATGGGGGCTTTCGCACATCAGCAGCATGTCACTGCCTAAATGACCCAGTACAGCCATGGTTCAGCCTGCAGTTTCCTATTTATAATGTGGGCAGGGAAGCCCTCCCACTCCCCGCTCCCCAATGTGAAACCTGTCAGGGTCAAATAAACTGAATAAGCACATCCATGATCTGTAACCCACCCTCCCTGTAAAGACATGCCCCGGGTCCCCAAGCATCAGTGAACCATAACACGCTAAAAAACCAACAACCTGTGGCTAGGATTCCTTTGATCTGCACTGAGAATCAAACTGCTCTTGATGCTTAGTGCACACACTTACTTGCCAGAGTTCTTCAATACGTGTTTCCTATTGATTTCTTTTAGCTAATTGGGTAGTTCTACTGGAATCCTGTACACTGCTTCAGTGGCAGCAAAGAACTTTAAGCGGGATTGCCACCATAATTAATGGGGAAGGGTAAATATTAGAGTTAATACGGACAGGGGAGATGTTTTGAAGAACCTTAATGGAGATAGCTGGGAGGCAAGAGGCAGCTTCATTTAAAAATTGAGATGCAGGTATTAATCATCTAGCCAAGTTACTGGACCAATACTTTCAGACCTACTTTTAATATATACCTGTCATAGATTAATGTTGTGATATTTTTTTTAAAACAAATTGTAAAAGACCCATATTCCTGATAATCAGCTATGTTTGCAGCAACGGTTGAAGAGTTTTTGAGGACTATCTTGCAGGGGACTGAAAAAGTTTCTAACATATATTAAGAAAACAAGAAGGACTCTTATTGCTACAAGAATAATTTGTCTGATCTTATGCGTGTTTATTCAGAAATATTTTTCACTGAATCCAGTGGGACTGACTTCCAAATAAGTATGTATAGGATTGTTGTGATAGTAAAATCTCTTCCTTGGCTGTGACCCATTAGAATATATTGTCAAATGATACCTATTCTGATCTTGTCTGCATATGCAGACCATGAAGGGGTTATAAAGGCGAAAGTCTTGAGGCTATAGAATGCACTAACCATGTATCATAGGAGAATAGGAAAACATGGCAAACTGACATACTGAGTCAGTTTATCAGCCCATCTAAATTGGTATTGTCTTACTGGGGAGCTGGTGGGGTCAGTGGGTCAGATCCTTATCTCCTTCTCCACAGGCCAAATTAAGCAGGGGGCAGTGCCAGCCTGTCAGGGGATCACCAGGAGCCAGCAGAGAGCCTGGTGAGGCGGTGCCAAGGGTCAGAGAGGCAGGGAGCTCTGTGGAGGGAGAGGTCTCAGATGCTAGGGACACTGATCAGCACTTGAGTGGCTCAGGAGGGGAGTTACAGGTAGGTAGCCGTGTTGGTCTGAGTCGAAGCAAAATAAGAAAATTCCTTCAGTAGCACCTTAAAGACCAACTAAGTTTATATTTTGGTATGAGCTTTCGTGTGCATGCACACTTCTTCAGATATCTTCTTCAGATCTTCTTCAGATCTTCTTCAGGTATCTGAAGAAGTGTGCATGCACACGAAAGCTCATACCAAAATATAAACTCAGGAGGGGAGGTAAATCTTCGTCATCACCCCGTCTCCTCAACAACGCAGGGATCTAAAGCGCAGAGAGGAGAGGAGGAGACTAAGGGCACCCAAGATACTTTCCTGGAGGAGGTCCCGACAATCGCCACTTCTGGAATCTGACTCAGAGTAAACGGACATGAGAACTTTAGCTCTGTGTTGTATATAGTTGTATAATGAAACGCTGTACATTTGTACCCGTGGAGTCAGTAGTTGTCACTTGTGGAAAGTACAACCAGCGTCCTCACCCACCCACCTGCCAATTACATCACAACCATCACCGACTTTGCAGATGATCAGCAGATAATTGTTGGGCCTCTAAATTCTGTAGGGTACATTGAATGAGCTATCAAAGCCCCAACAATCAGCTTCACAGGCAAAACAGGTTGTCTGACATTATTGTGATTTAAGGTAACTGAAAGGTAGGCCTAACCTGCGTTGAGGTTGTTGAAGTGGTTTTTATATAGGTCAATGGCCCACATAACTGGAGATGTCTCTAAAATGTGAGAACCATTTGACCTTTTTTCTTTCCTTTCTATCAGGGTGGGTTCTCTCTTTTTTTGGCATGGTCTCTTTGTGTCTTCCCCTCCCTCTCCAGAAATTTAGACGGACCTACAGTATGAAGTACGGCTTGTACCTATTATGATAGCAAAAACCTCCTGGCAGACCTTAAATGATTGTTGTAATGGATAGACAATAAACTAAAGAATATTTCTCTGAAGGAAATTAAGGAAACGAAGTATAATAATATGATACTGTGTAAAAATTGACAAATGAGACTTAGTTTTTTTAGAACAATCAGAAGTTTATTTTATCCTTCTTACTTTCATTCTTTATTTTCTTTTCCTTTCTCTTTTTATTTATTTATTGTTGTATTTTTTCATGTGTAGTGTTTGTGCATAAACTGTAATACAGCATATTGTTGTGTAAATATGTGTTGAATGTTTAATAAAGATTTTTTTTTTAAAAAAGTATGGCATGTAAGGAGGGCAGAAAAGAGAAATGTTAATTAAGTGCTTCACAACTAGAATAAAACACATGAGCATCAAAGCCCCACCCCCAAGGAGCAGACAGTCAGTCACCTTTCTGCTGCTTACCAGGAGGTAGAGAGGGGGGGTAGTGAGGCAGTGGGGAGGTTGTTGTTCAGTTGTTTAGTCGTGTCCGACTCTTCATGACCCTATGGACCAGAGCACACAAGGCACTCCTGTCTTCCACTGCCTCCCACAGTTTGGTCAAACTGAGGTTAGTAGCTTCGTGAACACTGTCCAACCATCTCGTCCTCAGTCGTCCCCTTCTCCTTCTGCCTTCAATCTTTCCCAACAGCAGCATCTTTTCCAGGGAGTCTTCTCTTCTCATGAGGTTGCCAAAGTATTGGAGCCTCAGCTTCAGGATCTGTCCTTCCAGTGAGCACCCAGGGCTGATTTCCTTCAGAATGGATAGGTTTGATCTTCTGGCAGTCCAAGAGTCTCCTCCAGCACCAAAATTCAAAAGCATCAATTCTTCTTCGGCGATCAGCCTTCTCTATGGTCCAGCTCTCACTTCCATACATCACTACTGGGAAAACCATAGCTTTAACTAAACGGGCCTTTCGTCGGTGATGTCTCTGCTTTTTAAGATGCTGTCTAGGTTTGTCATTGCTTTTCTCCCAAGAAGCAGGCGTCTTTTAATTTTGTGACTGCTGTCACCATCTGCAGTGATCATGGAACCCAAGAAAGTAAAAGCGGGGGAGGTTGGTATGGTGCAAATACACAAGCAGGAGCACTAGATTCAATCTTCCAGTGTATGTAGCATGCTGACCTTGCCTGTCTCAGTAAGCAGAAGCAATGTGACCAACCGGAGGTCAGGTGAGCAGCACTGCCCAATCACATCATCATCTATTGCCCCACCCCAGATTCAGTTTAGGTTGTGGAGCTTCTCATCTTTCAGAGAAATGATGAGGTGAGCATAGCAATGCATAATAATAATAATAATAATAATAATAATAATAATAATAATATATTTATACCCCACTCTTCCCAGTCCAGGAACCTGGGCTCAGGGCAGCCAACAACAAATTTAAAACACTTAAATGTAATACAACATAAAAGCAGCATAAAATACAGTATAAAAGCATGGATAACAATAAAATTCAAAGTTCAAAAATCAATTTGGGGGAAATCCATCCAATAAACATTAGATAGTCACCAGGGCTAGTTGGCTAAATTAGTCCTACTTGGGCCAGTGAGGAGGCCAGGGGAGAATTAGCTGTGGGGTCCCAGAGCGGGTAATCTTCATAAAAAGGAGGGGAGGGGAAGAGAAGGGAAATAAAAGATCAGGTTGAGTTCAAATTAAAGGCCAGACAGAATATCTTTGCCTTACAGGCCTGGCAGAAGGAGGTTAAATCCTGTAGGGCCCTAGTCTCATGGGACAGAGCATTCCACCAGGTCAGAGCCATCAATGAAAAGGCCCTGGCCCTGGTGGAGAATAGTCTGATTTCCTTGGGGCCCGGGACCTCTAAACTATGGTTATTCATGGACCTTAAGGTCCTCTGCGGGGCATACCAGGAGAAGCGGTCCTGTAAATCAGCGTTTCTCAACCACTGTTCCGCGGCACACTAGTGTGCCGCGACGTGCAGCAACGAGAAGGGCGATTTGCATTGTCACGTGCCTGGCGGCCGCCAATAATCATCACTGACCCACCGGAAAGGAAGCCGGCCGGGTCATGATGCGGGGCGAGCGCAGCTCTCAACAGCCACCACCACGGGAGAGTAGTTTTAGACAAACTTAAAGAAGCTGGCTGGATGAGCTCAACCTGAAACTTGCTGAGCAAAGGATTGTGCTGGCAGAGAAATCAGCGGCTTGTGAAGCCTTATTACAGGAGATTGCAACCAACACAGCAATTGGCAAGTGTTTCTTACAGTCATAATTATATAGTCAATATAGGGCGGCACAGAGTTAAATTTTTTAACTTTTTTAATGGTGGTGTGCCTCGTGATTTTTTTCATGGAACAAGTGTGCCTTGGCCCAAAAAAGGTTGAGAAACACTGCTGTAAATAAGAGGCTCAAAGACATATAAAGGAAATCAGGCAAGTGCTCAGATCTCATCTTGCATTCTGAAAATAGTGGTTCTAGATTTTCAGTGAGTTGTTTTTGCTCCCTTTTTCGATCTTCATTTATAGATGGGGAAGACAGACAACACAATCAACACCTTTAGAGGGCATATGAAAGGTCGTGTTGCTGCAGCTCAGTCTGTAAACAATGACAAAAATAGGTGAGAAGCTTTCTTCCTTCAGATAATAAGCAAGTGTCTTGGTGGGGTCTAGAGGAGGAGGAGGAGCCTACATGTTTAGCTAGGCTTGCTTTGAGTGGTAGTCAACACATAAAGGCCAAGCACATACAGCAAAGCATAAGCCTATTGGAGGCATAGTTTATCTTTGTCATGTATCAATGGAGCTGGCCTTTATTTGAAAAGCAATCCCATTAATGATATTACTGATGCTGAAGTTCTTCAGTATAGTCAAAAGGAATCTATAGAGTCCCCTGCATTGAAGGGCGCTTTTTTGCACATTTAATATAGGTTCAAAAATACCAATATTGATCCTTCATTTATCAGATTACTAAAACGAACAAGATAAACAACCAAAGAACACAGACCCTAGAGCTTTTAACAGAAATCTAAGACTTAAAAACAACAACCCAAAGCTATGGTGAAATGTTAACCAAAATATATTGTTTTCGTCAGGCAGGTGTTTTCTCTTTGAACAAACTGGGGATGGAGAATACCTTTTTTTTTTAAAAAAAGCAATCAGATACTGCTCAAAAGCCCCAAAGCAGATTTTGTTCCTTGCTCTCCCCCTTCCCCCCTTTTTGGAATTTTTTCAGCCCCATCTGTTTATTTTCTATTTAGCAATCATAGTAAAGCAGATAGCCAGGCTATAAAGATCCGAGAACAGGTGGAACAGGGAGATAATCTGCAAGGCACAATGTTATTATGTTCTGAAAATATAGCATCTCTGATTTGATAGCTTGATGGAAACCTAATTTGCCTGGCTTTATTTATGTATGTGTGCATTTGTTTTAATAGATATACTTTCCATGTCAGGGAAAATGCACATTAGTGGTCAAATACATCTGAAGGGAGCCTAGGCAGACCAAATGTCAGAGAAAATTATTATCAGCAGTTAACCATTTCCCGCCCCCACCCCATACCCTCAGTTTGTTGAAATGTTATAGTCTGTGAGTTTAATATATAGTGTCCAAAATGAAGTAGTATTTCTTCTTGTAGATTTGGCATACAACAGTTACTGTTGGGGTGGTGGTGGTGGTTTTCTGCCAAAAGCTGTAGTTTTTAATTCTATTATTTATAGTCTGTAAACATGGTGGGCTTGTGTTTAAGTGCATATTATCCTTAAAACAGGGTTATATCCATTGTTGGTCTTACTCAGAGTCTTCCCTTTGAAATTAATGTCCATGTATTAACTAAGGTTCTTTCATTTCAGTGGGTCTACTCTGAGTAGCTTCCCCTCACTTGAAAGCAAGAGTGGCTATTGTCAGTGGACTAAAGCTTGGAGAAAATGATATCCAGTATGCAATTGCTGTCATTTCTGGAAGGTCCTGTTCCCAATGGAATAGGAATGGAGAAGGGTTTGAGATCCCTTGGTATGTTGATGGTGCTATATGAATAAAACAGTAGGAATGCTAGTCAACATTGCTCCGACCACAATTACTCTGGCTAAAATTACCATATGGAGCACTGTACCATAAAACCATCCTAGAATCATAGAATCATAGAGTTGGAAGAGACCACAAGGGCCATCCAACCCCCTGCCAAGCAGGAAACACCATCAAAGCATTCCTGACAGATGGCTGTCAAGCCTCTGCTTAAAGACCTCCAAAGAAGGAGACTCCACCACACTCCTTGGCAGCAAATTCCACTGCCGAACAGCTCTTACTGTCAGGAAGTTCTTCCTAATGTTTAGGTGGAATTTTCTTTCTTGTAGTTTGAATCTGTTGCTCCGTGTCTGCTTCTCTGGAGCAGCAGAAAACAACCTTTCTCCCTCCTCTATATGACATCCTTTTATATATTTGAACATGGTTTTGAATAAAACAGTAGGAATGCTAGTCAACATTGCTCCGACCACAATTACTCTGGCTAAAATTACCATATGGAGCACTGTACCATAAAACCATCCTGTTAGCACAGGGATTCTATGCTGAAACAGGACTTCCTGTCCAGGGCCAGCTCTAGGTATAGTGCCAGTGGTGTGGGGTGCCAGGCCGGCAGGCGGGGCGCAGCACGACGAAGCCGTGTGGAAGCCATGCTGCGCGCTGCGAGGGCAAGGGCGCCGGAGCGATCTCCGCACCTCAGCGCCAGGGCGCCTGACCTACTTGAGACTGCCCTGTTCCTGTCCCTCTCCTCTCCCCATGTGCCTCCATTCCCAATATCTTCTGGAGGATTGAGGAAAACCCCAAAACAGATTGGGGAAGAGAGGAGAGGAGAGGAGAGAGGAAATCTCATTGTTGAGGCAGAATCAGTCACACTACTTTATTCTTAAACTGAATACAATGCTATCTGGTTTTGTTCTTGTTTATTAAGATGCTTTGATTTAAATCTTTTAAGAAAAGTGGGATTTTAAAATAAAACCAAATAATAAATAGAACAACAGCCCCTCATCCTTTGTTCTGAAAATGTCTATTGTTAATGGATATTGTTAAGGTAGCCCAATAGTTAATATAATTGTGCTCATGTACGTTATTCAAAATGTAAACAACAAATGCTTATTGAAAATAATCATGTCACTGCCATCAACTAAACCCGGGCCAATTTTTGAAAATCAAAACAGCTAACCTGTTTTTGTTTTTTTACAACACATTGTACGTGCTCACTCCTGAAAACATTCCATTTTATTAGAAGCAATGTCTACCACCCACACATCCTGAAGAAAAGCCAATAAACCACTCAACTTCCAATGTGCCTGGTGTGCCCCTTCCAAGTTCATGGATTTATTAGAAAGGCTTTGATTATCAAAAGTAGCAAACTAATTTGTTCTGTTGAGAAATGAGTGTTCGTCTGGTTTTGAGAACCTGCAAAGGATTCTCACAATTGGGCCTGTAAGTCAAATGAAAATCTGAGTTGCTTCAACAGATTTTTTTTAAAATAGCATTTAATGTTATACTGTGAAGAAACTGTTGATGGCTAGATCAGTATGACACAATGAGCTGTGCGGCAGAATCTTCATGTGCAATTTGCATGACATTCCTATAATCTGTGATATCCTATTCCACTACCCCTCTCTCATTCTTCCGTACTGTTATTTCCTTTGAGCTGGGCTAACCTTGAGCTGTTTCAGTATGACTTTTGAAGTTGAGTACAGTCATACCTCATGTTATGTCTGCTTCAGGATGCATCTTTTCGGGATACAGATGTGCCGAACCCGGAAGTGCTGAATTATATCACGTGCCTGTGCAGACGCGGTGCGTCAGGATGCGACCTTTTCATGTTGCGAACGGGCCTCTGGAACGGACCCCATTCACAACCAGAGGTACCACTGTATTGTTGTATACAATTCTAATCTCTGAGGGATGAAAGATTCCAAGAGCTTACCCCAGGATTCATGTTTCCTTTGGAATGAGGCACAGAGAGACTGTGGCGTCTTTATGATATATGGTTTATTCACACATATATACAACCTGAATCTATGATGGTGGGGTTCGAAGCATTCACAGCCTTAGATCAAAAAAGAAATCAAACACCTCCCTCTCTCTCTGGCTTCCCAGCCTGCTGTTCTTCCAGCTTTCAGCTTCTAGCTCACATCACTCAACTCTTAACTCTGACCCTTGCTTTTCTACCAGCCACCTGGGGAGAGAGGACGATCTTTTTGTAGCCTGGCACAGATCCACTTACTTTGTTCCCTTAATGGCCCATTGCCTAGGCCAAGCATCCCCAAACTTTGGCCCTCCAGTGTTTTGGACTACAATTCCCATCTTCCCTGACCACTGGTCCTGTTACCTAGGGATCATGGGAGTTGTAGCTAAAACATCTGGAGGGCCGCAGTTTGGGGATGCCTGGCCTAGGCTCTCACCTCAGCAGGAATTTGAATTCTTGCTTTTAACACTTGTTGGATCCAGGAGTTAGAAGGGTCTCGGCATACAGCCTACTCTCTCTCCCCCTCCGCACCCCAGTATGTATTACGTATCATTTTCTGGCTGCTTCCAATTCTATTATGGGGAACAGAAAAGCAAAAGCACTGCTCTGTCATTAGAGAAAGGGGAGAGGACTCACACATTTTCTCTCCCCGCTGACACCTTTTCCCTCTTTCTCCCCCCCCCCGGGAAGCTTCCTCGATCCGATGCTGAGTGCCGACCCGGCAGGCTGCTTCCTTGATCTGGCGGCCTGCCGGGTCGGCGCTGATCAGCGCTGCTCGGAGCACTGGATCAAGGAGCCGGTCTGCAGAGTCAGCACCCAGCAGCGCCGCACGGAACCTCGCCTCCTCAATCCAACGTAGCTCTGACTCTGCAGACCGGCTCAGCAGACTGAGGCAGCGGCAGCGGAGGCGAGAGCGGGACAAGGCAGCGGAGGAGGAGGAGGAGAATGTGACGCGCGTCCAGCCAAGCGGCCGCCCAGCCAAGTGGCACAGAAAACTTTCCGCGTGCTGCTCACGCTGCTGGGACAACCCTCGGAGGAGCCGGGCAAAAGTGGGCAGGAGCCGCTGCCACCGCCGCCTGTTCCCGCGGATCCCACTCGAGGCGTCGCAGAGCCTCCTGTGCGTGGTGGGATCTTCTGGAGCCGGGCGCTGGAAGCCGGCCAAGGAGGCGTCGTCGTGGCTGCGGGCGGCCTGCGATGCACGCGTCTTGTCCCTGGAGCAAGGTGGCTGCGAGCGCAGCTCCAACCGGCTGGTGTGCTTTGCGGAGGGTAGTGGGCTCCGCCACGCCATGAGTGGAGGAGGAGGCAGCCGCGGGCGGCGGAGGGTGGAGCGGCAGGAAAGAAGTTTCTCGGGCTGGCTCTGGCAAGAAGTGGCTGCTGAAAATGGTGATCAGCCAGCTTAGCACAGCCCCCTTCCTCCTGTGGTCATGCATGCATGTGCAGCTGCTGCCCGCCCATTGGCTGGGGCCTGAAACACTTTGTGATTGGCTGCTATTGGCCTTTGCTAGTACAAGGAGGAGGGAGGGAGGAGGCGCCGCCATGGTGAGGGAGAGGGAGGAAATGGAGATGCGGGGGGGTGGCTCTCGCTGGAAAAAAAAAATAAGTGCAGAATGGCCATGCCGATTCCCAGACCTTTTGCGGGCCGAACTGGGAGGCCAATTGGGCCGCATCCGGCCTGCGGACCGTAGTCTGGGGACCCCTGCTCTATCCCCTCCATATGCACCACATTATTCTTCAAGGCACATGTTGGATGCTGTGTAAAAGTGGTTATTTGAATCTTCTCTAAGTGGAAACTGAACCTTTAAGGCTACTGTTCTATATTCACAATTACTTGGGAAGACAAACTCCAATTAAAGTAAATAGGGATTGTTTCTGCATGTGTGCGCACACACAAACACAGGATTTCACGATAAACTAATGAATTGCACATATTTATGGATCCCCCCCTTCTAAACAACCAACTCAAGGTAATGTATGCAAAATAAAATGAAAAACAGTTAAAAACATGGAAAGAGAAAATATATTTAAAACAAAGCTAAAACCATACATAAAACCACATACTTGTGGTAAAGACCCATTTATCCAGCAGGGAAAACTTGTCACAACAAAAATGTCTTCAGTTGTTTCCAGATTGATAGTGGTGTCCTTGACTTACTCCTTCATGAACAGGTGTACCAGTGCTTTAAAAAAAAACACCCAGGTGGCTTACTAGGATTTCTACTAGCCTGCAAGCTAAAATATATGCTGCAAATAATCTATAACTGTGCCAGTGGGATGTGGTTGTTGTTGTTATGGTTTTTGCTTATACCTTTTGTATAGCTCCACAAGAGAAACTAATTTTGGCCTGTTACCTTCAAGTGTCCTTGGCTAATCAGAGCAATTACCATATGTCTTCTGCACCATTGCCTTTCTTCTGATTGTTTTTCAGCAGGTCTGGTTCTCCGCTGACAACTCTCTGAACCTTGCATGGGAGAGAAGCATATGCATTTATTTAATTTATTCAGATGCAGAAACTTTGTTATATTAGAGGAATTCTACTGCCTAGCGATTGCGGAAGTGTCTGTTTATTTGGTAGATGGTTCCTGTGGGAGTTTATTTGGGTCCTGCATATTTGCTGCAAAACTCTGCAGACTGAATGAAAACTTCATAATGCAGCAATAGAGAAAAGGAAAGTAAATTTATTGTTTGCTGACAGCAAGCAGTGGCTCAGAGGATACTTCGAAAAGCTGAGCTCCTCGCCATGGTTGCCCAGAGGCTTATATACTTTATTTCAGGCTGACATACATGAATCATTACATATTCATTAGCTAATTGTTAAACCACACCCTTCCTCACTCCTTTTAATGTTAACTTCCCCCTTTCTCACATAAGCTCAATCATTCTTCACTATTCACTTATGAGGAACGGCTTAGGGAGCTGGGTATGTTTAGCCTGGAGAAGAGAAGGTTAAGGGGTGATATGATAGCCATGTTCAAATATATAAAAGGATGTCATATGGAGGAGGGAGAAAGGTTGTTTTCTGCTGCTCCAGAGAAGCGGACACGGAGCAATGGATTCAAACTTCAAGAAAGAAGATTCCATCTAAACATTAGGAAGAACTTCCTGACAGTAAGAGCTGTTCGGCAGTGGAATTTGCTACCAAGGAGTGTGGTGGAGTCTCCTTCTTTGGAGGTCTTTAAGCAGAGGCTTGACAGCCATATGTCAAGAATGCTTTGATGGTGTTTCCTGCTTGGCAGGGGGTTGGACTGGATGGCCCTCATGGTCTCTTCCAACTCTATGATTCTATGATTCTATTGTTCTGAACAGACTTTCTTGGTTCTTCTAAGCAACATTCCACAGATAAGATGAAGGGAGATTTGCAGTCACTGGTTAGTACAAAGAGAATAGTCTTCTAGCAAATGTCCATGGCCATGTGGAGGGGGAAAACATCCTGTTGTATGCAACAAACTGTTTCTCACAATATGGGGTTTCTCAGAATTATGGGGGCCACTGCTACATATTCATTCGGTCATCTGGTTTGCATGAATTGCCGAGATAAACCTCGGCTCAGTGAGACTACGAGGGCTTGGTGCTTGCAGGCACTTTGCTCTTCCCTGGGCTATTTCACTGTTGCACCACATTAAGCTAAACCATGGTTGGGTTAGCGCAGGGGTAGGCAACCTAAGGCCTGGGGGCCGGATGCGGCCCAATCACCTTCTCAATCCAACCTGTGGACGGTCCAGGAATCAGTGTGTTTTTACATGAGTAGACTGTATCCTTTTATTTAAAATGCATCTCTGGGGTATTTGTGGGGCATAGGAACTCGTTCATTCCCCCTCCCCTAAAATATAGTCTGGCCCACCACATGGTCTGAGGGACAGTGGACCGGCCCATGGCAGAAAAAGGTTGCTGACCCCTGGGTTAGCATGTTGTCTGATACAGAGTCATGGTTAAGCTCACTCCTCACTAGCTGCAAGCTGTACCCAAGGACAAGCAGACTGGGGAGTAGCAAAGTGGCTGTGAGCTCCTCTCTTGGGGCTGGCACACTCATGCAGTCTCACTAAGCCAAGGCGTTGCTTAGGGTGTCATGCAAAACAAGCCAGTGTGTCCAGTCCAACCATTGGGCACATTTTTCTTGAAAGTAAATTCCATTAAGCCCAATGCTTATCTCGCTTTACCTGCCGAGGGAGCCGACATTTGTCCGCAGACAGTGTTTCCGGGTCATGTGGCCAGCATGACTAAGCCACTTCTGGCGAAACCAGAGCAGTTCACGGAAACGCTGTTTACCTTCCTGCTGGTGCGGTACCTATTTATCTACCTGCACTTTGACGTGCTTTCGAACTGCTAGGTTGGCAGGAGCAGGGACCGAGCAACGGGAGCTCACCCCGTCGTAGGGATTCAAACCGCCGACCTTCCGATTGGCAAGCTCAGTGGTTTAGACCACAGTGCCACCCGCATCCTACAATAACAATAACCTGCCTTAAATTTCTGCTACTTCTCTACATGTGTACCAAACTGAAAATGGAAATAATACCATGGTTCTTCAAAACAAACAAAAAACAACAACCAACTAAAAAAGATTTTAAGGCATTTTATAATATAGAAGACTTGGATCAGGGTACCTGTAGCCCTCCAGATGATCCAATCACCCCAGACCATTGGACATAGTGGCTGGGGGTGACAGGAGTTAACAGGGCCAGCCCAAGACATTTTACCACCTAAAGTGAACCACAAAATGGCATCCCTTTCCCTCCCAGGGAAGAAGTGGTGAGTGAAGAGCAGTATCAGGAACAAGGGGGGGGGAGATAAAGATCTCCATTGGGATCTGTTTCCTCTGTGGATCCTGCCGTCTGAGGCAGTTGCCTTACCTTGCCTCATCATGTGTGGGCCAGCCTTGGGAGTTCATATCTACTCAAATGCCTTTCATTCCTCTCAACAAAGGGGGTTCACATTCCACATCATACCAAGGAGCCCGAGAGATTTATTATTTACTGTAGGGGTGGGGAAGCTACTTCCCTTCTGATCTAGAAACATCAAGGCCTGGCATATAAATGTATTGGCACACCTTTATTCTTATCTCCCAATGAAGCTTAAGGACTCAAAGGAAGCAAAACATTCCCCAACAGGAGTCACTGTTTCATCTCCCACTTTCTAGTAATTAGAGCATCAAGTGATCATGCCGGGCAACTTGTTTATAAGTAGTCACTGTTGTACATTTCTGAAATTTTGGGATAGGTCTGAAAGGGTGCACATCTCCTAAGTTTACTGAACACCATGCAGCTCAGACAATACATATTGACTTTGAAATTATTTCCACAGACCTCTATGGGACTTACTCTCATGTTAGTACCTGTAGTGTTATTTATTAAATCATCAAAAGTCCTATGATAGCATCCACCCCAACTCATATTTTAGATGCAAACAATTTATTTCTTCTGTGTTTTCATTGGTGATAGTACTTTCTAGGAGCAGGTAGGAAAAGATGTTGATAAAAAAAGTGAGATGCACAGTGAGTTTAGCTAAGAAATTGGTTCTGACAAGGACACACATCCTTTTATAAACATCTTTGAGCCCCCCCCCCAATAATAACCTTTATGAAATAAATAAAATTCATGTCTACCATTATTACCCCCAATGAAATTACATCCATCAATAGACCAATTTGTAGTATTATAACATTATTAAAGCGACAGTTTATCTGGATAAATTTGCTTGATATGTTCCCGGATAACTTTCTTTTTTCACTGCATCTTCATTAGCATTTTAGTAAATGTTTCTAGAAATACACACACAAACAATGGTTTGCACTAAGGTCCTCATAAAAATAAAAACCTTAATTATGTTATACGCCAGCAGATCAATGCACTAATTGAGTGGCAGTGCTCTCCTTTTTTTGCCTTGTGGTAAGAGCTTGCTAGTTGACTGTGTGCTATGAAAATTTAATACCCAGCTTCTTCTATCTTAATTATGCCTAATGAGCTTCTGGTTTTAAGAAACCAACAAATTCCAATATCCTGCCTATATCTCACCTCACAATACACTATCATGTTCACAGAAATTTGTTTCTCAGTAATTGGATGAGTTTAAGAGAGGCATGATCTATAAAGGTGCCCACTTTCTCTTTGAGGCTCTCATGGCTGGTGGTGACTTTTAATTTATTCACTTATTTATTAAACATGTGTCTCCCCAAGGAATAGCTGATCCCAATTAGCAGCTGTATTTCTAAATGATAAAACTAAGGATTTCAGTAAAAGCACTAATTGGCAAGTATGTTCTTTAAAGACAGCCATGAATTTGAATATTCTGTAACACCACTTGTATTAATAGCTACATAACACAGGACACGTAATTTCCCATTAGCTAGGTTTGCATTTCTTCTCTTCTGAATGTCCAATGCAAATTTTCTCCCAAGTGCCTTGGCTAATGTAGGCTCATCATGAGCAGAATGGTGTTGCGAGAGGTTAACTCCAGAATGGGAAAGCAAAGGCAGTAATTAGATACAAACACCAAATGACAAATAAACAGCTGGTAGAACAACTAAGGAAAAGTGACACCAAAAAATTAGAAAAAAATTGCTAGGGAATGAACAAAGAACAAAAGTGCTGGGAACAGACTGGCTGACAGGCTATTATGAATTTAAAGAGCAAACAAAATCGAAGCATCTGCAAAGGTGATAGGGCTGGAAGAAAGTTTTAGAGAAGTTGCAAAAGCAGGAGTTCACATTCATCTAGATCCCTTTAATAATACAAAGGGCACTTCTTCACTAATGACAATAGTTGTTATAATAATACAGTAGAATTGCAGTACTTTTGAAGAATTCAAATCAAGTCATCTACATCAGGGATGGGGAACCACTAGCCCTCCAGATGTTGCTGACTACAGCTCTCACCATCTTTGGCTAACTAAGGCTGATGGGAATTGGTGTCCAACAACATCTGGGGGGCTACTCGTTTCACACCTCTCATTAATCCTTAGAACAACTCTACAATGTCGAATTGTATCCAACTGGTGTATCTTCGATTCAGCAGAGACTTCTGCCAACGGAACAGGAATCTAAGAGACCTTTGGCAATTTGCCTTCCGTCTTGCAGCCCCTCCACCAAGCTGTTCCAAAAGGCCTCCCCTGTCATGGCTTAAAAATTATCCGCTGTTTCTTTAATACAAAAGGAACTGAGTTGGCATCAGTCAGCGGCTTACAATGAATCGGCGAAGCCTGCATGACTCATGCAACCTTTCACCTGCATATGCCTGTATATATAGAGTGGTCATTGATTTTGTGGTGGTTGGTTGGTCGGATGGTTGAAGCTGAGTTTGATATGTGTAAAATCTGTTGGTCATGGTTGGAGAAGACTTTTTAGAATAAAAGCAGCATTCTGCAAAGTACACTTTCTCAAGGACTTTTTGTGCCGACTAGGGTCTGAGGACCAGTCAAAGGAGGTCAGAACCTTTTTCCTTTTCAAACACTGACATCCGCAGCCATCTGTGGGGAAGAGGAGAAATTGCAAAATATCTCCCAGGGAACTCTGTTCTGCTGGCTAAAGTCTCTGTTGCATTTTTTAAAAAATGCCATCAGTGGAAGGACACCTATTGGATATAACCAATAATCTATGGTCCCCCATATTCCCCACTATGATCCCCACATTCCAGATATGAAGGGTTGCCTATGACTATTGAGTTTGTTTAGGGGCAATTCTCCCCTCAGCTATAACACTGCACCAGCACACTAGACACAGTATAGGCAATCACCACTCAGTGCTTGCAAGTCAATTCTGTGCCAGAGAATACTTGAGGGATGTAATCCTACTGGGGATATGAAACATTCACAATGAGGGCTAGTTTAGTCAGATTCTCCTGACATCAGCCATGGGTTGCCATCCAGTGTGGGAAACATTAGTATGAACTGGGCTGTATACCAACCCAGCCAGGAGCAACTTCAGCATTGGTGCAATTCTTTAGGGTCAAAGGAAGATGCTCTCTTTATGGTTTCAGAAAGGAGACTTTCTTAGCTGTGCCTGGAAATTCTGGAGACTGAACTCAGAATTTTCTGCATGCAAAGCACATGCTCGGTTGCTGAACTATGACACTCCCCCCACCCCCGGGAATGGGATTATTTGTAGCTGTATCCATGCTAATATCCTATGGTAATCTTTCTTCATATAATAAATGACACAAACATAGTTAAGAAGTGGCCCCGTGTGTCTAGGAGAAAGTTCCCTGTCAACTGGTTCTAACATATGCAGAAGAGAGACTGTTAGCAAGTGGGCAAGAACACAGGCAGTCCAGTCCTGGGTTGGAGCAAATACTGGTAGCAAACAAGGGACATAATTTATTTTTGCTGAAACCCCAGGGAAATGAATAGGGTTATGCTAGAGGACAATGTCCTTGCTTCCCATTCTAAAACCCAGAAAGCTTGCTAATGATCTGGACTTACGCAGCATTGCTTAGGTGACAGGTTGGCTATATATCAATGCAATCCTTTTCTATCAACCATTTTGAAAAACAAGCCCCCCAAAGGGTCATTTGAATCTCTTTATTCCACCCATTACCTTTTGAAATAAATGTGAACTGCCTTTCCATTCATCAGAATGTCACATTATTTGAATGTTTTCAGTATCTCCAAGGCCAAGTGGATAAAAGAGGTTATAATAAACACCCCATTTGTCATTATTCTGAAGGCCTTGGTCCAGGCTTGTCTTAGTTTAGCGTAAAGCATTTCTGTGATTTTCTTACTATATATTCCCCATCTCTCCTGGGGCTGTAATATTGAACAGGAGGTCTTAAGGGAATGTGCTGGTGTGTGATTGTTTTAGAACTAAAACATTTCTTATGATACTCCAGTTGTTCTGTTTGTAAAATCTTCTGTCTCCTCATCCCCAGCCTATTCAGAATTGCCAGCACTAATAATACATTACACATAAACAGAAAGCAAGATATAAGAGAAATGTAGAACAGAGGAGACTCAGATATGCATCATAGCATACTCTAATTCCCCTCTCCCAAAGTTACAAATAAGAAGGTATTGTAAGTTCAAACTATATAGTAATTTCAGGGTAAAGTGTATGACCAAGAACAATCTGGTGGCATGACATAACCCTAATTTGAAGCAAACAGGACAGACAAAGTGGTAAAATCCACCACAATGTCTGTGGTCAATTTTCATGTTGGTCTTATAATAATTAGATCAGAAGTTGGCATACCAGCAGGACATACAGCATAATCACCCTCTCTACCAATTTATTTTCTGACCCTCTCCTCTCCTGCTTACCAGTTGACCAACATATTGGCAATCTTATGGGATGAGGAAACAAAAAGGTAAACCATTCGCAACACAAAAGATAACTAAAAGTTCTATCTGGTTCTGAAAGGAGAATCTCTTCAGTCAAATACAGATACCACTTTTGTGCTAATTTCCGCCCTCACCCTTCCCCTCAGGCGGCGGGGTTTGTGACATCACACGAGGCTTACCTGGAATGGGTGCCACCCACTTGCTCAGGTTGGCCTATGACCCGCCACCTGGCCAGGTAGAACAACAAAGGACGCCTGGCCGGGGTGTGGGGGGTGGAGTTAAGGCCAAAGAAAGCAAGCTGAGCCTTGTGGTCAAGCCTCTTTGTTCTTTATTCCTGCTAATTTAACTAATTAAAATAGTTAGCAGAACAATAGTGTTTGCTCCAAGTTCCTGACAAACAGTATCTACATAATTGTAAACAGGTTGGCATCACAGGTACCCACATCACCGAGGAATTTGTAACCTTGTGTTAACTTTAATCTTTTTTAGAAGATAGAAAATACCTTCCCATTGTACCTCTCACCAGCATACTTACACAGTTATGAGAATAAAAAGTATACTTAAAGAGTAGTTTATAGCCTTTGCTCTTCGGCTTCTAGCTCCATATTTTCTTCACACCTAGACCATGCAACATCTGGTGGGGAACATCTAGTGCAATGTGTGACAACAAGAGTTTTAGAGGCAAACAGTTCTTTCACATAGTTTCTATCTCCTTGGCTGCAGTCCTAAATTCAAAGCAACAGCACTAGCATAACATGATCGGTGAGGAAAAATAGAAGAGGGGAAATAGGCTTTTGTCTCAGATATCTCTAAATGAACAAATCCCCTTGGCTATTTGTAAACTAACCATTGTAAAACAGAACATTATCTGACTAAATCATACGCAGAATAGACTCATGACGAATTTGTTCACTGATTTCAACTCTGAGTATGAATTAGAGTAGCACACGGGGCTGCCATACATCCGGGAATTGGACTGTCAAAATTGCGTCTGGGTAGATTTTTGTCAAATCGACAAAATGTCCTGGAAAACCCTTTAAAAATAAAAAAGCCCAAAGACGTCTTTTTAACCCCCCCCCCCAATTTTCACTTTTGGGAATATGGCAACCCTAGTAGCACAACCATTACTTTTATTACAGAACACTCTTTCAATGTGCAAAATGCTTTAAAATCAGTATCTTCTTCATGCTCATTCTAGGTGGAGATACAGAAGCTTAGATACAGCAGTGCACTTCATGGATGTGTGCTTTTATTTAATATCCATCTCTGAGTTATTTGTGGGGCACAGGAATTCGTTCATTTTCTCTCTCAAAATATACAGTGGTGCCTCGCTAGACGAATTTAATTCGTTCCACGGGGCTTTTCTTATAATGAAAAATTAGTCTAGCGAATCCCATAGGAATGCATTGAAATTTTTTTACAAAATTTTTTTGCCCATAGGAACGCATTAATTGAATTTCAATGCATTCCTATGGGAAACCGCGATTCGCTAGACAAATTTTTCACAAAATGAATTCGTCTAGCGAGGCAACCTCCGCTCGAAAAACCTTTCGTTAAGCGGAAATTTCGTTAAGCAGGGCATTCGTTAAGCGAGGCACCACTGTAGTCTGGCCCCCCACAAGGTCTGAGGGACATTGGACCAGCCCCCTTCTGGAAAAGTATGCTGACCCCTGAATTTCATCCCAAGATGAAGGAAGTGACATAGCTAAGCCTAGCAATGCAGCTTACTCTATGGTATTAACCTCTTCATGCATTCTGTTGGTTATATGAGGCTGGCTATTCCACACTGCCTCCCTTCCTCAGGTGGCCATATAGAACTTCCAACCATTCCAGCTGCTATGGGCAGGGCAGCAGCAGAATTGTGTAGAAATGCTACTATGCTTTCCATTTGCCATTTAAGATGCAGTTCACATACAGCAGTGCAACTGCTTAGTGAATAACTAAAACTGATATCTTCCAGGCTATGTAACTGACATAGTAACACTTTTTATCAAGTGTGTGTGCACACACATTAACAGGATTCAAAAAATCCCAGATGTCTGCTTGCTCAGGTGCTTAAAATCGTAACCGTAGATCCTTAAAGGTAAATAGTGATGCCATGTAACTTAAAAATAAATGTGGAGCCCTATAGAGAGAGAGAGAGGTATAATAAATTGCTATGGTTACCTGTCCTTCACCAATGAGGGGAAGTAACCGTATGTTAGATAAATATCTTTTAAATGCAAACACCAGTTGTTTCCTATGCATTGCCTCTTAAATAATACTAATAATAAACAGGATTTTGCAGTATTTTCAAGTTTCAGCAACAAAAGAAAACCTTTCTGCTTTATTCCCTCTCATTTTGTTTATGTGTCAGTATGAGAAACTGTTAGGAGATTGAAATCCAGAGAATAGTAGACGAGAACATCCATAAAATATGGGGCTGGTAGAGAAAAAGCAAACTTGTGTTGAATAAAGGATGGTGTATTATTTAAAATAAGGCAAAGTGTAATAGGGGAGTTTAGAAGGCTTTTTACAAATATGACATATTACGGATAGCACTGTTTACCTTCTCACCTTTTTTTTATGAAGTAACAGCAGGTAATGAGGAGTTACCTGTCAAAGGAGAAGACTGGGACAGAAAGGGAAAGGCAGCTTCAGTCAATTCAACAGTCAATTCAAAAAGCAACTTTGGATTCAAGGCACTGTATACATGGCCACATGGCCCATGCCTATGACATGAACTCTCCTCTGGGATCATCATCATCATTTTGTTTGTATGCTGCCTTTCCACAGTTAAAACAATGCTCCAGACAGCTTACCATAATGAAATACTTACAGTGGAACCTCGACTTACGTACGGCTCTACTTAACGTACAATTCCAGTTACGACCTTCAGTAGGTGCTTTGATTTACGAACTTTCCTCTAGATACGAACAGAGGCCTTGCTACCAGCCCGGAGCTTGCCTGGCCAGCTGCAGGGCAGCGTTGGGGCCTCCGCCGCCAGGGAGAGGCCTCCGGTTTGCCGGAGCTCACCCCGCCGGCTACAGAGCACTTGTTTTTGTGACTGTGTGGCAGCCAGTTCAGCTACTGGTTGATTGTGTGACTGCATAAATGCATAAAAGCCCCCCCCCATCCAAACAATGACTACTGTATCATCAGTGCACGTAATAATAAAAAAATGTTAATTTTTTCATCTACAATACTGTCTTATTTATTTTATAGTAAGGTACATTGATTATTGCCTTCATTTTATGGATCTATGGTCTCATTAGACAGTAAAATCTGTGTTAAATTGCTGTTTTAGGGGTTGTTTTTCATCGTCTAGAACAGATCAATTCACTTTTCCAAGTTTGGAATGGATTAATCCATTTTGCATTATTTTCTATGGGAAAGCACGTCTTGGTTTTGGAACGCTTTGGTTTTGGAACGGAATTCCGGAATGGATTAAGTTTGAGAACCAAGGTACCACTGTAGTCATATGCTGTTAGGCAAGAAACTGACTTGCAAAGGTCAGTACACTGCTGTAATGTGTGTGATGGCAAGAACAACAAGGACTTGACTGGGCACCTTGTATAATAAAAGATGGTAAATGCAGGTCACCCCCTGCCTCAGAAATAGGACCACATTTCTCTGAACTGTGCTCCCACCCTACCCTTTTGGAAGAAATCTTTGCTTTACACACATACACACCCTTGGAAAAAATGGCAAATGACGGTTCAGTCCAACACTAGTTTATTCCCAGTGTGTCCACTTTAACCCTTGTTATTTAATATGTTGATATGGTAACTATCAAATCACATATGCTGCTGAACTTGTTCATTGCCTTGTGAATTATCACTTACTCACACCAATTATGTTAGTGTGAACAATGTGGCAAAATCTCTTTGACCTAACTTCTTCAAGCTCTATTGTCAGAATATCTTAAGAACTTGTTAAATTGAAGGCCAGTGAATAGAATTCATAAGGCATTTCAATCTAGGAGTGCATTTTTAGACAATGAACAAGTTGAATTGTGGTTTTGTTTCCTATTACGTTCAGCAGAACACCAGGCGGTTCATAGGAAAATAATGGGAAATTATGTCTTAAATACAATAAAGACAGCACTGCAAAACAACAACTATAATTATATTATGGAGTAAAAGAGAAGCAATCAATCAATCAATCAATCAATCAATAAGCAAGCTTAGATGGCCAATAAAATCTTAAATATAATCAAAAGCAACATTTGCAACTTTTCCACAAGCCTGGAAACTCAGACTCCTTCATGAAGCAGAGTCAGGGGTACCATTATGAAGGCCTTACTATGCAATTTTAAGTATAATATGTGTCTCAAAACTCCCTTCAGAGGTAGTCCCATGAACACCACATTATAGTAGTCAAAATGTAAAAGTAAAGGTGGTTCCTTTGTTCAGAAGAGAAGGCAGTTGCTGGTTCTAGATGGGATTGCACATCCTGTAAAGGGAGCAAGTATGTAGCTTGGGGTACTCCTGGATCCACCTCTGTCACTGGAGGACCAAGTAGCCTCCATTGCAATAATAATAATAATAATAATAATAATAATAATAATAATATAATATATTTATTTATACCCCGCCCTCCCCAGCCAAAGCCGGGCTCAGAGCGGCTAACACCAAATATAAAACAACTGATTAAAATACAATTCAACAACAAGACTACATCAAAATTAAATTAAAAATTAAAAAAATTAAAAAATTAAATAATAATAATAATGTGCAGCTTGAAGTGATTGGATGCATAAAAACTGTCTCTTTTTGGAAATAAAATATTGTCAAGGCCCATAAGTTTAATTAAAGCTTGACTTGCAGAACTTTCTTCAAAACAAAACAATAACATCAGAGATACATCCAAATAATTCCATACAGTATTCTGTGCAATCCCAGCACAATCTCTGCTTCTTATAATATATGAAATACTCCAACTGATCTAACATCAAAGGTCTGTTTCTCCACACAGCCTCCATTTTGCCTGAGGCTGTATTCACTTATTGCAGAGGGTCATTTATATGCCCTTACTTCCACAGAGCATGAGAACAAAGACTAATGGCAACTCCATTTCAATATGGAGATTTCCATCTGATCATCTGATCTAAGGATAAACACTCGTGTGTTAGCTAGCAGAAAACAACAATAGTTAATTATCAAGGAGTTCAGAGACCACTTAGTATATTTCAGTAGAATTTCTCATGTTAAACCTTTTCAGCAATACACACAGGTATTCAACATTTCAGTGTCAATTAAGCAATTACACCTACCAGCCTCATGTCTAGGAATGCCTTTAATCAGCTTCATCTGCGGTTCTGGTTTCCGCCGGCAGGAATGGCGGACCTGTTTTCCATCCCTCTGACCTTCGTAAGGAATTTGGCGGTTGCTAGGGGAGTAAATGGCAACCCCCTACCCTCTCCGGGGGTTACGGAGAGGGGCCGCTGGCCCGCGATGCCCCCAGACCCACTCCGACTGTTTATGGAGTGGGGGGAGCTTGGGCTGAAAAGCACTTACGAGGGCCAGGACTCCCGGACGCTAATCTGCATGGCGGGGATTTCCATGGTTAAAGAAGATAATTAGGCTTAAATCTATGGACATACTTCAGAAGGAGGGGAAGAAGCGCTGTTTACTGCTGAGAAATTTATGCTGCTGAGGGAGAGGAGTCAAAGGCTGTATTTCATCTGGAAGAAGGATTGATGGGGACGGAGCGATAAGGGAAGTGAGTTTTTTTTCTTCTTCTTCATATGAGTTACTTCGTACCTTCCCAGACGCGATGTCCTGGCTTGTTTGGAGTGAAAGAGAAGCAAAAGACTGTGTGAGTTGAACTTTATAAACTGTTGTTACTGAGCATATTTTTTAAAGATGTGGAGTTGCCGATGAGAAAAGCCCCCCCCCCTAGTCGGACGGAAGGAGTGCCTAGACGCGTTCGGAGGATTTATGAGCTGTGACGCACTTTGAATTGGAGCAGCGACCTGAAGCTAAGTTCAGCTATAGGGCAAGGAGATCCATTAATTTACCAAGAGTTTATGGTTTGATGTTTGGGTCTTCTGCCTGGAAAAGCTGTAAATTTTATAAAGATCGTTAATCTACATGGCTATGAGAGAAAACGAAAGTGATTTGAGCTTTATAAGATGGCGCTGCTTCGACGCAACAGGGAGCTCCAGACTAAGAAGATTTATGGGGAGGCTGGATTGATTAACCCACACAGGAGAAAGAACATCTGTGAAACCTTGTTTGATATTTATCTCAGCAGCTGGGAAACAATCGGTTGAAAGTGGAAAACATCTATGTGACTGTAAGGGGAAGATCTGGATTATTATGAACTTGGAGAGACGATTTGAACTTTAGAAAAAAGACGGCAGTGGACGGTTGCGAGGAATCCCCAATTTCTTGAAGCATGGGAACCCAAAAAAAAATTCTCTAGATGATTTGGCATAACATTCGGTTTGATTGATATATATATGTGTATAATTTGAAATAATGAATGTGATATAATTGGTTTTAATTGGAAAATTAATAAAAATATATTTAAAAATAATCAGCTTCATCTGCTATGCCTAATTCAGCCTTATCTGCATGAGGATAGTTTGCAAAGTGTTGTACATGGGTGGCCCTTGGGCCTAGTCTGGAAGCTTCAGTTAGGCTGCTGATGGGGGCATATACTTGATAGCAGGTAACACCTTTGCTAAAACATCTACACTGGCACCCCATATGCTACTGGGCCAGGTTCAAGGTTTCTGCAGGTTTCCAAATCTCAGGACAACGGGTCCAAGAAGCCTTAAGAACCGCTTGATCACTAAGATCATACAGAGGAGTGCTGCTATTCCCCCCCCCCCCAATATTCCAGAGGTCTGACTTTCCTCCACTAGAAGTTGGGTACTTAGGGTCACTGGTCCCATGCTGTGGACTCTCTTCCAGCAGAGATTCAGCAGGCACCCTTGTATTCGATTTTCAGGTGTCGAAGCCCTTTTTATGTATGCAGGCCAATGTTTCTGTTTATATTAGTCAGTGATTTTAATGAGTTTTTCTTGCTGTTTTTATGCTATGTTTTATTTTATTGTATACATTCTAATAATACACTGTCGTGTTGTGTTGTATGAGTTAGTAGTAAGTAAATGTGTTTTATAAATAAAAACAAAAGAACAGATATGTAACCAATTTTTCTGATTCCAGTTTCCACAAGTAATTGATAAGCTGGTTAAACAAAAAGAGTGCCGAGCAACTGAATTAATTGAGTTCAACCATCACATCTGCTGATACTTAAGGCCTATATGCATAGAAAGCAACAATTCATAAGTCAGTTGGCCTAAAAAGGAGAAAAATATGGTAGAAGCAGACCTAAATAACAGAGAAGCTCTCAGGACCATAGTGAGATCACTTGAGAAAAAGAGGGACAACATGATAGAAGGGGGAAGCTGTGGCAGAAGAGAGGGCCAAGGCCCTTAAGTGAGAAGAGATGAAATATGCAGAGAGACAGGAGAGAGGAAGACTGGATGTAGTAGGAGACCAAGAGAGGTGGGGGCAACGCTAGCAAGGATCAGGGAAGAGAAATTAGGGTTTATTCTTACCTATCCACTCAGTGACAGCTCATACTGGGGTTTCATATATATTCCTGCTATTGGCTGGTTACCTTTCTAGTTCATTATAAAGTAGGGACTCATTTGTAACCTCTCATTTAGTGTTTTGTAATAGTGTGTCTCCATTGATTTGCTTATTGTTTGTACCAGTGGGGAAACCTAACTGGGCACTCAGTATACAAAAGTGCGTCTGTGCTTTCAGAAGTTGCTTAAATAGCTTAATGGTTGCATAAGAAGCTGATTTCTTCCCTCCTGCTCAGCTTTGCTCGCACAGCTCCAGAAATCAACTGGAAGCCAAATTTAGATAATTTGAACATATAGAAAACAAAAGTAGGCAATTCAAATACAGGTTGCTTTCTGCCAGACAGTGATGTTTATATAGCCAGCAAGACAGGAGAGATGGCCCCACAAATATAACCAGGGTTTTTTGGAAAGCACTTAGAAAAGGATGCTGTTTATTACTCAGACCCAGCTTGGGTTTCTCAAAAAGAAGTCATGCCAGAGGAATCTCATCTCTCTCTGTCTCTGTCTCTTTGTTAGAGTGGATCAGAGGGATGTTGTGGACATAGTGTATCTTGATTTCATTAAGGCTTTTGACAAAATCCCCCATGATATTTTTGCAGAGAAGCTGGTAAAATGTGGACTTGATGAGGTAACTGTTAGGTGGATTTGTAGCTAGTTGACTAACTGAACTCAAAGAATGTTCACTAATGATTCCTCACCATCCTGGAAAAAAAGACAAGTGGGGTGCCACAGCATTCTGTCCTGGACCCATTGTTGTTCAATGTCTTTATAAACAACTGGAATGAATGAATTGAAGGGATGCTCATCCAATTTGCAGATGACACCAAACCAGGAGGGGTAGTTAATGCCACAGAAGACAGAATCAGAATTCAAAATGACCTTAACAGATTGGAAAACTGGGCGCAAGCTAACAAAATGAATTTCAATAGGGACAAATGCAAGGTTCTGCATTTAAGGTGCACAAATATAAGGTGGGGGGCATTGGCATTCCAGGAATACATGTGAAAAGGATCTAGGGGTCTTGGTGGATCACAAGCTTAATATGAGTCAACAGTGTGATGCAGCAGCAAAAGAAGCCAATGCTACTTTAGGTTGCATAAATAGATGTCTAGTGCCCAGATCAAGGGAAGTAATAGTACCACTCTACTCTGCCTTGGAGTACTGTATACAGTTATGGGCACCACAGTTTAAGGACATTGACAAGCTGGAACATGTGCAGAGGAGGGTAACCAAGATGATCACAGGTCTGGAATCCAAGCCTTATGAGGAACGGTTGAGGGAATTAGGTATGTTTAGCCTGGTAAAGAGGAGACTGAGGGGAGATATGATAGCCATCTTTGAATATCTAAAGCGCTGTCATATGAAGGGTAGAGCAAGCAGGGTCCTACCCTGCTCTTGAGAATAACACCCAGACCAATGGATTCAAGTTACAAGAAAGAAGATTCTTACTAAACTTCTGGAAGAACTTACTGTCAGTAAGAACTGTTTGACCAGAGGTGGTAGACTCTCCTTCCTTGGAGGTTCATAAGCAGAGGTTGGATGGCCCATCTGTCATGGATGCTTTACCGGTAGTTGAGATTCTTGAATTGCAGGAGATTGAACTAGATGACCCCCAGATTTTTTGCTTTTAGGTGAGGAATGTGATTGTGCAAGTTATGGATTCCTCCTAGGCTTATAAAACAAGTCATGTTGAACCAATTCATTAATGTAATATAAATGTAAGTAAACAAGTTCTATTTCACTCCCACCACAAATGAGCTTCTACCCACACTCTTTCTGGAGCTGACCAGTGAAGTGATACTTTGCCAATTCATTCCCCCTGTAGCCCCCATATATTTCAAAGCATCTCCCCCCCACCTGGGAATTTGGGGAGGGTGATGGAGGCTGTAGGAGGGAAGGAGAATACTCAGAAATTGCATACCTTCCTCATTTCACTGGTATGTGAACCTTCTATCATAGGAAGGACACTATTGGATAAAACCCAAAAACTTTAATCAGAAATGGAAATCCATTAAAACAACAGCAGTGATTGGAATAACTATGGTGGATATGCTATTATCAGTATTGTTATTCTCATAGTCCAGAACTAGAAATTCAACTTCTGGGGAAACCTAGCCAGATGGGCGGGGTATAAATAATATTTTTTAAAACCCGTTGTTGTTGTTCCACCCTATACCCGCAGGTCTCTGGGCAGAGTAGTTTTGAGCTTTGGCACTGGGCAGTGTGCATTCAAACTTTTCTGAAAATTTATCAGTGTAACAAAGATCCAGTTTTTTATGTTCTGGTTTAATGAGGTCTTCCCTCCCTCCCTCCCTCCCTTCTTCATTTCTTCCTTCCTTCCCTTCTTTCTTTCAACCCCCCTCCCCACATTCCTGTTAAATTGCACTTCATCATGACTTCCTATAGATAAGTCACCCCACCGTCCTTCCCCAACCCCTGCAAACATAAAGAGAGTCTAGCACAAAAACAGGCTGGAACAATGCCACGATTAATATCAGATTTTATGACCACTGAGTAAGAATAGAAAAGGCTAGTCTCAAGTAATATCAGGGGGAAAGCTATAAAAAGGCAACAGTGGTTCCACATATCTGACCATAGCACAGATACAGAACATTAACTGAGACACAAAGAAGTACATATATGACCCCTGGCCATACACCTATGATTTTGCAAAATGAGTCTCTGGGGATTTTCTGAATATATCCATGCATTCATGTATCTTGGGGAAGCACTATTCCTACTTTAATGCAATCAATTATGAACTGAATAATACAGAAGGGCGGCTGGCTATTTGGAATGGATGTGAGTTCTTTCACAAAGACTACCAAAGAGGAGTAGTTACTGATAGCTATCATAAAACACACACACCAGGATTTAGGATATCAGAGTGTGAAATGGCAAAATAACAATCCATTGAAGAAATGTCACATTTCAGGGCAGTTGTGCCTGTTTGCTGACTTGTACACCTAATTATAGATGGATTAATGGAGAAGCAAGACTGCTCAAATAAACAGTTCTCAGAAGAGATCCAAGAATGGGAAGGGTTCTAAATGTTAGGAGTTCCCCAGGTATTTTCTGAAGGCAAGAGAACCCCTAGAGTTCTGAAGACCCTAGTGGGAGAGAGTGGAAGCTCTCACAGTGGGTCTCCCTCCTCCCATTTAATCCTCCCAATCACTATGAATTAGATTAGGCTGTGAGGTATGGTGGTTGTTCACAGTTGAGGGGGGGGGGAAATCTGAACCTTGGTTGGTTTAGTCTGACATTTTAACCATTGCCCCATCAGTGATGCCATCAGCACAGAAGAGATCATATCATCACCCCTTTGCTTAAGCAAATGGTATGCATACAATATTTTGGCAGCCCTTGGGCAAGATGCCATTGCCCTTTCAATTGCCCTCTCCCTCTGGGTCCAATGCATATGGCTGCCATGAGGGAGAAAGTAAGATAAGCTTAAGCTCCTCCTCCTTCTTGTTCCAGCTGCTGCTAATATATTATCAGAGAGGTCAGGTGACAAGGCAAGAATTGCAAGCTATAGCTGCAATTGAGTTAGAAGGCTCCTCAGCAAGTGTCCCCACCCCATCAGTGGTACCAATGTTGATGGTCAGTTTTTTATGCATATCCATCACCACATTTACATACCTGCCAAGTTGCTGTCAGAGAAATAAGGGACCGGGCAGGAAATAGCAGACCGGAAGTAGCGCTGCCGCCATTTTGGAACTGGGTGGAGCATGCTCAGAAGTGACTTCTGATGCTGCTTTGCCCAGTTCCAAAACGGCTGCTGTGCTAGAAGTTGCACTGCAGCCATTTTGGAACTGGGCAGAGCAGTATCAAAAGTCGCTTCTGAGCATGCTTCGCCCAGTTCCAAAATGGCCACCGCGCCAGAATAAACCGGGGGGGGGTCTGTTTTTTCAGCTAGGAACAGCTGAAAAAACGGGGATTTCCCGGGGAAAACAGGAGACTTGGCAGCTATGCATTTATGGGATGTAACAATAGTTGTAGAAGTAGTGAGCTGGCCACAAACAATCATAATAATCACACTAGCTCTAAAACGGGAGCAGAGCTCTGAGTACAGCTTGCCCTCTCTAAATGACATGTCCCCTAGATCTCATCCTTTATGTTGCCAATAATCACTGTTTTTCTGCTTGTTACTATTAAACACAGTACAAAAATATCACAAACCACAGAAGTTACAGCTTTAATTAACCTTTTGTGGTGAATTACCAAGCAACCAAGATTTTGTTTCCTTTAAGAAAGAGTCCCATATATAAAATGCATGTTGCATAGGGCTATTTTTTTTAAAGTCATTAAAGGCACATTAATAACCTTTAGAATATGTAATTTTGTGGGTGACACAGACACTATTTTTACAGCTGTTCTTCAGTGAAAGAATAAGTTTCTCTTCATTAAAGACTAATGAGTGACATTACATTTAAGTGCTCGCATTAGATATGCTTCTTTGAATTTAATGATGAAGCAATGAGGCCTTTAATTAAATAGTCAAAAGTCTCCACTGGGAGAAACAAAACAAATTTATCTGCAGCTTTCCCCTTATTTTCTAATAACAATAATAATAATGAATCAATTTGCTAGATAATCAATGCTGTCAACTTTCCGAAATCCATTGGTGCTGCCAATCTGCCTTCTCAAAGTTTGTCTCCAGTTTTTGAATTGTGCCAGCATCATGGGATTAAACAAATTCTAGAGTATTATTGCATCCTTTTAATATATTTCTATGAAAGCCAAATGGAAAGGTAAAAGGCAAGCATCTCTCTGGAGCTCAAGATAATCAATAAATGACAATCCTTCAAGCTTGATCCTAGTCCAGTGTTTTGCTGTTGTCAGGGAACACTGATATGTAGAACCAGCTCAACAGCTCTACAAAGCCTTTCCGTTTTCAATGCGGACAGTACTGCACATGCATCTCAGCTGCTGCTACTATTGCTCATATAGCGTTGACACCTGACCTCTCTGAGTTCATACAGAACTTTGGGTGATTATTCTGTTCTGAAAAAAACACCTTATTTTTAAGCAGTGTCTTGCTAAACAAGACAGGGCCAACTCAATACATTTTGCTGCCTGAGGCAAAGGACAAGACAGAGGCACTGACTTGAGCCCCAGATTGTGGGTGCCCAGTAGGGCACGCACGTCGTGGCACCATGACGTTAATCATGCTATCATGTCGCATGAGCGCTGCTTGGCCTCTGCCCACCGACCGCTGCCTTACCTCTGCTGGTTCTCCCTGAACCTCCTGTAATTCGTGTCTGAAGGGTTGGATAACATTTATGAACAGTGAAGGGTGGAAGAGAGGAAGAGGAAAAGGAAGAGGGAATTGATTGGAGGCATTTTGGACCAGGTCCCAGAGCTGTAAAAGGCCAGTGAGAGGGTATGTTAGTGGTTTAAAAAATGTGCACCCAAAAATGGAAAAAGAGTCAGAACCCCAATTTGGCAAAAAACAAACAAACAAACAAACAAAATTATGATTTTTTTCAGATAGGGCACGTTGTTTCAGATTCTAGAGTCTTCCCTGACATGACCAAGCTACAGTTTATTGAGATATACAAAGACCCCAATTTTGTCTTAAGCTTGACTATTGTTTAATGTGATAATTAAAAAAACAAAGCTATACCGTCAGCCAGAACCAAAATATATTAGTAGGGAGACAGAGAACTAACAGCTCTGCACCTCCATCTGTTCTGTCATTGAGAGCTAATTATTTTTTTAAAATATCTGAGCAATTAAAAAAATCATTAAGTCGGAGTCTGGCTAAAACACGATTTCATAATAAATAATGCAAATCAGTTACTATTAGCATATCACGGAGAAAATGATAAATAGCACATGTTCACTGAGCAAGGCCTGATTCAGCATGCGCCTGTCTACACTCATATAAATAGAAGCATTCGTGAATGTAATATAATATTGAGTACTCATTTGCATACCAGTTTTCTTACTCATAGCAAACCAACTGCACACATTACACACAGACAAGTTTTGTTCACCTCAGTATGAAAGTTTCAACAAAGTATCTCAGTTCCACATAGGAAAAAGCATCATGGAGGATTCTTATCTCTTCACTCTCAATCAAACCAACATATATCATCTTAAGATCCCATTACTACTTGGGAAAGCAATCGGAAACAGCCTTTTCATCACAGATCTGATCTCTGTTCAAAGTGACAAAGCCACCCTGAGCACTCAACTACAGTTAGACGGGTAGGAAAGAAAATGTTCTGAAACAAGATTAATTAACAAAAGCAAAGCTTGTAACTCTGGAGTCATTCATAGGACCTTCTGTCTCTGCTTTCGTAGCCACAGTCATGCTGCTTTCAAGGGATCTCGTTGAGCTAGGCCCTTCTCATCCACTTTGTAACATTACTTTTCCTCAACAAGGTCCAGAAAGACAAGGTTACAGTAAAACTAGGGCTTCATGTTAGAAATGTAAGGAAGTTACAAGATTCACTAGGGAATAAATGTTAGCTTTTAACTTTGAGATCCCATCAATATCTAACATCACATCCCACATCAGCGAGTCCTTTAGAGGCTTAAAGCCATCACCATTGCTCCTAACCTGTAAACGTAATTTAATAAGGCTTCTCCCAGTACAGTTGTGGAAATCAATGCCACCAACTCCATACTCCACTGCATACTCCACAAGTGGACGTTGCCCCATGGTTTCAAAGGACTGTCAATAAAGCTGTTAGGGTGGCCAATATTAGGTTCACCATCTGGTTGGGCACTCTGAGAACAGGATGCTGGACAAGATGAGCTCTTGGCCTGAACCAGCAGGGTCTGAGGGTGGGGTGGAAAAGAGGGTACATTGATGCCACAGCCACCAAGGTTTGGGGATTGGAAGAGAAAGGTTCTTTTGTTATTTTACAGAACCATAAAAGAACTTAGGGCCATGTTATCACAGAGACCACCTTACCATGCATGATACCAGTCACTGTGGTCATCAGGAGAAGCACATCTAGGTACAAACATCCTTCATGGACCACAAGTCTAGCACCAAAATACTTGACAGAGCAGTTTTTCCAATATGTCTCACATGGTTGAAAGTTTAGTATATTTAGTATATTTTTGTATTGTGGGATCCCTGAAGAAATAATATAACATGTATAATCTGCTTGGATCTAGTCAGTTGCCTCCATGCCAATCTGGCATAAAGACTAATGACACTATCATGCAGTTTTGTACAAGAAGGAAATAAAAATGATACAGGCCACATGGAAGCATTTTGGACAGTCATTACTATAATGCAGATGAATCTGCAGTAGCTTTCTTTAACTGTGTCTTCCTTGTTTATTGCCCATGCCAAGGTATCTTTTAAAAAATAGGTATACAGAAAAGTCCTACATTAAAATAAATGCTTCATGGAGTGCACAGTGACTTTAGACAGGGTTTGGGGCCAATATTTCTATTCAAACCTATTTCTCCTTTTCATTATATTAATTTCACTTTCTCAATGTTCTTTAAACATTTGCATTGGTTGTATAATCTGTGTGTAATAAATTAGGATCTGCTAATAGAACCTTTACAAAGACCAGGAATCCATTAGCACAACTCTAAATATGTATTTACACTTCGATAACCTCAATATTTGCAATTCCTAATATCATTTTATAGCACAAAGGTTTACAAGAGAATTCCACAGATAATCCAGTAATTTTATCAAATGATTATACTTTCTTTGAACCATCGCTTAATTTCTTAGAGATTTTGTTCTCTTTGTTACAATTTCTTGTTATTCTTAAAGAATAAATAATGCAGATGATATACACAAGAAAACCACGTTTTGTTCAAGGCTTCCTTGTCTTAATTGTTACCCAATCACTGTTGCTTTACAACTCAAATGTCAAGTAATTGTTTCTACATGCATGATAGAAAAAAGATTTTCATAAAATATCCAAAGACACAGAACATCAGAGCTTTATGATCTGAACAAGACTACAGCTTTGTTTTAAAGGTGCTTCGAGATTCTTCTAATTTTGATAAAGGATGATATTTTATTCATAATTTCACATTTTTGTAGCGAAGATAAAATAAACTAGATATTGGCTCTGATACACTGATATATTCAAAGAGTGACCATTGTAAGCCTTTTTGGCCTAATTTGTTTAAAATGTAAAATCAATGTCTAACGTTTATAAAACCTATGCAGTGGTTGGGCTAATTGGACAAGAGAAAGCATATAAAAGTATATTGTCCATAGATCAGGCATCCCCAAACTTCAGCCCTCCAGATGTTTTGGACTACAATTCCCATCATCCCTGACCACTGGTCCTGTTAGCTAGGGATCATGGGAGTTGTAGGCAAAAACATCTGGAGGACCGCAGTTTGGGGATGCCTGCCATAGATCCTAGAAGAAACTACATAAGGATATTTCAAATCCTAAGGACTCATAAAGCAGGCTGTGATTCAGAGAATACATTTAATATTTCAATAAAATGTACTTCAAATTCTGTAGACTGAAGATACCCTTCCCTAGCTGACAGAGTTTTGGGATCATAGTTTAGCTTTCCAGGTACTCCTGAGCACTCTTCCGGAATTATTTTGGGATGACTATATATGAATGCCCCTTCATGGATCAATGCCTTGTCGTGGCGAAGGGGCTTGAATAACTCAGAGAAGCTATGAGCTATGCCATGCAGGGCCACCCAAGATGGACAGGTCATAGTGGAGAGTTTTGACTAAACGTGATCCACCTGGAGAAGGAACTGGCAAGCCACTCCAGTATCCCTGCCAAGAAAACTCCATGGACAAAGACAACAGGCATATAAAAGTTATGACGCTGGAAGATGAGCCCCTCAGGTCGGAAGGCGTCCAACATGCTACTGAGGAAGAGCGGAGGACAAGTACAAGTAGATTCAGAGCTGATGAAGCGGCTGGGCCAAAGCCGAAAGGACGCTCAGTTGTGGATATGCCTGGAAGCGAAAGGAAAGTCCGATGCTGTAAAGAAAAATATTGCATAGGAACCTGGAATGTAAGAACCATGAATAGAGGTAAGCTGGATGTGGTCAAAAATGAGATGACAAGAATAAATATCGACATCCTGGGCATCAGTGAACTAAAATGGAAGGGAATGGGTGAATTCAGTTCGGGTGACTATCATATCTACTACTGTGGGCAAGAATCCTGTAGAAGAAATGGAGTGGCCCTCATAGTCAACAAAAGAGTGGCAAAAGCTGTAATGGGATGCAATCTCAAAAATGACAGAATGATCTCGATACGAATCCAAGGCAGACCTTTTAACATCACAGTAATCCAAGTTTATGCACCAACTACCGGTGCTGAAGAAAGTGAAATTGACCAATTCTATGAAGACCTACAACACCTTCTAGAAATGACACCAAAGAAGGATGTTCTTCTCATTACAGGGGATTGGAATGCTAAAGTAGGGAATCAAGAGATAAAAGGAACAACTGGCAAGTTTGGCCTTGGAGTTCAAAATGAAGCAGGGCAAAGGCTAATAGAGTTCTGTCAAGAGAACAAGCTGGTCATCACAAACACTCTCTTCCAACAACACAAGAGACGACTCTACACATGGATATCACCAAATGGGCAGCATCGAAATCAGATTGATTATATTCTCTGCAGCCAAAGATGGAGAAGCTCTATACAATCAGCAAAAACAAGACCTGGAGCTGACTGTAACTCAGATCATCAGCTTCTTATAGCAAAATTCCAGCTTAAACTGAAGAAAGTAGGAAAAACCACTGGGCCAGTAAGATACAATCTGAATCAAATCCCTTATGAATACACAGTGGAAGTGAGGAACAGGTTTAAGGATTTAGATTTGGTGGACAGAGTGCCTGAAGAACTATGGATGGAGGCTCGTAACATTATACAGGAGGCAGCAACGAAAACCATCCCAAGGAAAAGGAAATGCAAGAAGGCAAAATGGCTGTCCAACGAGGCCTTACGAATAGCGGAGGAGAGGAGGCAAGCAAAATGCAAGGGAGATCGGGAAAGATACAGGAAACTGAATGCAGATTTCCAAAAAACAGCAAGGAGAGATAAGAGGGTCTTCTTAAATGAGCAATGCAAAGAAATAGAGGAAAACAATAGAATGGGGAAAACCAGAGATCTGTTCAAGAAAATTGGAGATATGAAAGGAACATTTCGTACAAAGATTACCATAATCAAGGACAAAAGTGGTAAGGACCTAACAGAAGCAGAAGACATCAAGAAGAGGTGGCAAGAATACACAGAGGAATTATACCAGAAAGATATGGAGGTCTCGTACACCCCAGGTAGTGTGTTTGCTGACCTTGAGCCAGACATCTTGGAGAGTGAAGTCAAATGGGCCTTAGAAAGCACTGCTAATAACAAAGCCAGTGGAAGTGATGATATTCCAGCTGAACTATTTAAAATTTTAAAAGATGATGCTGTTAAGGTGCTACACCCAATATGCCAGCAAGTTTGGAAAACTCAGCAATGGCCAGAGGATTGGAGAAGATCAGTCTACGTCCCAATTCCAAAGAAGGGCAGTGCCAAAGAATGCTCCAACTACCGCACAATTGCGCTCATTTCACACGCTAGCAAGGTCATGCTTAAAATTCTACAAGGCAGGCTTAGGCAGTATGTGGACCGAGAACTCCCAGAAGTGCAAGCTGGATTTCGAAAGGGCAGAGGAACCAGAGACCAAATAGCAAACATGCGCTGGATTATGGAGAAAGCTAGAGAGTTCCAGAAAAACGTCTACTTCTGCTTCATTGACTATGCAAAAGCCTTTGACTGTGTCGACCACAGCAAACTATGGCAAGTTCTTAAAGAAATGGGAGTGCCTGATCACCTCATCTGTCTCCTGAGAAATCTCTATGTGGGACAAGAAGCTACAGTTAGAACTGGATATGGAACAACTGATTGGTTCAAAATTGGGAAAGGAGTACGACAAGGTTGTATATTGTCTCCCTGCTTATTTAACTTATATGCAGAATTCATCATGCGAAAGGCTGGACTAGATGAATCCCAAGCAGGAATTAAGATTGCCGGAAGAAATATCAACAACCTCAGATATGCAGATGACACAACCTTGATGGCAGAAAGCGAGGAGGAATTAAAGAACCTTTTAATGAGGGTGAAAGAGGAGAGCGCAAAATATGGTCTGAAGCTCAACATCAAAAAAACCAAGATCATGGCCACTGGTCCCATCACCTCCTGGCAAATAGAAGGGGAAGAAATGGAGGCAGTGAGAGATTTTACTTTCTTGGGCTCCTTGATCACTGCAGATGGTGACAGCAGTCACGAAATTAAAAGACGCCTGCTTCTTGGGAGAAAAGCAATGACAAACCTAGACAGCATCTTAAAAAGCAGAGACATCACCTTGCCGACGAAGGTCCGTATAGTTAAAGCTATGGTTTTCCCAGTAGTGATGTATGGAAGTGAGAGCTGGACCATAAAGAAGGCTGATCGCCGAAGAATTGATGCTTTTGAATTATGGTGCTGGAGGAGACTCTTGAGAGTCCCATGGACTGCTAGAAGATCAAACCTATCAATTCTTAAGGAAATCAGCCCTGAGTGCTCCCTGGAAGGACAGATCGTGAAGCTGAGGCTCCAATACTTTGGCCACCTCATGAGAAGAGAAGAATCCTTGGAAAAGACCCTGATGTTGGGAAAGATTGAGGGCACTAGGAGAAGGGGACGACAGAGGACAAGATGGTTGGACAGTGTTCTCGAAGCTACGAACATGAGTTTGACCAAACTACGGGAGGCAGTGCAAGACAGGAGTGCCTGGCGTGCTATGGTCCATGGGGTCACGAAGAGTCGGACACGACTAAACGACTAAACAACAACATATATGAATGAAAGGATAGGCCATGGCGAGTTTGTAATCTAATGCCCTGATTGCCTCACATGTTGTGGAGGAAAACGCTCTGGGATGCGAAGCAAAGGAGATGGGAACAGAGGAGCAGGAGAAGGCTCTGTAAGTGAATTGAAGGTCCCTTTACTTGCTCATAGGAATGGGGTGGACCTTTGATTCAGTTCACATGTAAAGGTGAACCTACCTAATTCTTGCTTTCCAACACAACAGGAGAACCAAAACACTGCCATTGTTCTAATTTTCAGAAGGAATTTAAAAACATATCACAAACTGATGCGGAAATGTGGAGAACTGAATTTAATACTGTATTGGGAAAAAATGGAGCGAAACCTTAACTGTCCACAGTTGCCTATCAATACTGACTCAACCCTCATGAGCAGAAGGTAGAGAGAGAGAACATTATTCCTTAAGGCATTTTAGCTGGGCCCCCGAAGATGTAGAAAACAGGCTTGGACTTAGATACTGATTAGCTACCCAGCCAGCAAAAGAAGATGACACTTGCTTTGGAATCCATGCTCCTTAACCCCCAAAACAATTGAGACCTTAGACTTATCTATAAAAAGAATTTCAAAACACCCTATCAGAGCAAATAAAGTTAAAAATTAGAAGTACAACCGAGGCGTCGTATAGGAGAATGTTGGGGTCTGACCAGAAAGAAACCCTGTTTTAAATCAGCATGACTGTGAGTCATGGTATATGTTCTGTTAGCACACCATCAATAGATGTCATGACTGTAAAGGCAACATTTTTGTTGTCAGAAATCAAGAGCCTAGCATAAAAGATTGAACCAAATGTCTTCAATTTCATGAAAATGCACTAAGAGGTTTCACTGATGGTTTGGTTTTAGATGGAAAGTTTGGCCATGTGAAAACACTGTGGTTTTTGTGCTTCCAGGAATACATCTGAATGCTGCCCAGGGGGAAATAGCAAATGTTCACCAGATTTCTAAATGATACCAGGCTGGGTCTTTTTAACCATTAAAAATAGTGCTGCATTTAGAGACCAGCTGGTTTATTGTGTCCATTGCATATCAGAAACCTGCTTCATCATAGAAGGTTGTTGTCTGTGAAAACATGGTGCAACAAATTGCCAGGCATTCATTCTACAAATGTATCACCTGCAGAAATGCACCCTGCAGAAATGAAAACAATAATTAAACTTCAACTAAATGAATGCATTTGGTTTATTTTTTGGGGGTGGGGGTTCTCTTTAAAACCTTCATGCTGCTAGCTAAAGCACAAGTAGCAATATCTGGGATAAACCAGACTAGAATGAAATATAGGCAAATAACGTATGAGAGGAAAAAGCAGTGAAGACAATGTAATTAGACTAAAAAACAGTAGGAGCAGAAGTGTGTGAAAATATGAACATCAGTTAACACTGAATATATCAGCACTATAACTTTTTCTTTTGTATTAATTTAAAGGTGATAGCTTTAAAGTATAAAAGTTTAAGACTTTATTGGAACCAAAGGGTGTAAACATATACATAATTGGACACCTATTTTAGGCAACAAAAGACTTTCAGCACCATCTACCTGGAATTGCTGCTGTGCAGTTTCCATTCATTTAAATGGGTCATGTACAGGGTCTCTCTCTCTCTCTCTCTCTCTCTCTCTCTCTCTCTCTCTCTCTCTCTCTCTCTCTCTCTTCAGATGAAGAAAGTCAGTAAACAAAGTGCATAAGGGAGGGATCTGTCCACACAAATGGTTCTTAAAAAGGTATTGCACAGCTATGAGTGGTCAAAGCATTCTAGATGAAACATATTGATCTCGCCAGTATTGGTTATTGGACTTAATCTGTGATTATTTACACAGTTACTTGGGCACAAGTCCCATTACATTCAGTGAGACTTTAGTTTTCTTAGGCATGTATAGAAATATGCTAATAGATGAGAAAGATTTGGATTCATTCCAACAGCCATAAAGTGGATTAACTTACCTTGTGTACAGGTAGGTAGCCGTGTTGGTCTGAGTCGAAGCAAAATAAAAAATAATAATTCTTCAGTAGCACCTTTAAGACCAACTAATTTTTTATTTTGGTATGAGCTTCCGTGTGCATGCACACTTAAGAAGTGTGCATGCACACGGAAGCTCATACCAAAATAAAAACTCAGTTGGTCTTTAAGGTGCTACTGAAGAATATATATATATTTTTACCTTGTGTAGTCACTATCCAAGAACTCAACCCAACTCAGAGTTCTCAAGAGGATAAAAGGACGTGGTTTGAGCTCTCTGGATGAAGGCCAGATTAAAATATATGAAGAACCTTCACTACTGTAGAACAATCCCTCTCCATATGATCCCACCCAGACTCTGTGATCCTCATCTGAGTCCCTTCTTCGTGTGTCTCCTGCATGAGACGTCCAGAGGGTGGCAACACAAGAATGGGGCTTTTCTGCAGTGGCTCCCCATTTGTGGAATGCTCTCCCGGGGTTGGTGCCTTCATTATACCCCTTTAGACATTAGGCAAGAACATTCCTCTTTAACCAGGCCTTTGGCTTATTAACATCCTACATACCCATCTCAATGTATTTGTGGGAGGGAGTGGGGGGGCTTATTGGTTTTGTGGTTTGTGTTTGTTTTTATTATGTATTTTGTGTTTTATCTTGGGGTTTTTTGTGAACCTCCCTGAGATCTAGACATAAAAGGTAGCATTCACATTATATATATGTATATATACTGTATATATATATATATAGAGAGAGAGCATTCATCCTGATAATTGTGGCAAATAGTACAGCAGCTAGGAAGTTTCTTTCAAAGCCATGTCTCCAGCAACACAGCATAAGTTATAATTGTAGCTGAACATGCAAACTTCCATTGAGGGAAATATACAGTTACCACCCAATAAATAAATAAATAAAAAATGCAAGTGGCCAAATCAGTTATATGTCAAACCACTGTAGACTTATTTACAAGGAATGCCAAATCCATAAAAACAATCTGTGTCCATTTCAGTTTTGCATTATTTAAGTGTCTCCATTTCTTTGACCAAAGCGACCTCATCGTTACCATCCTTATCCCAATCTGTCCAAATAGGTCTGTGCCCATTTCTCTTTGAGATCACAGAAACCTGACCAAGTTTAACGTACGTTTAATATAAGAATTTGTCCTTAGAACGAACTTTTGATGTTAAATGTCTTATGTACAAGATTTTAGCATGTCCACTGCCTTTCAAGATTAATCTTTGATTCATAATCCCTATTGCCTTGATAGGGCTGTCTGTGACAGATGCAAGTTTCCTAAATGTTGCTTAATTAGTTAGAAAGAAAATGAAAACCTTTTTAATAATAACAAAAGTAAGAAAAACAAGGTACTGTAACTGAAGCAGAAATCATTCCCTGAAGTTGGTGTTTTGTTATGGTATATTTTTTTGTAAACCACCCAGGGAACTCTGCTGAAGGATGGTATCTAACTCTTTTAAATGAATAAACAAACAATAAAACTTTCTAACTGGAAGAAATCTATCTTATGAATGCCAGACTTGGTAATGAAGAAGCGTCCTTTAAGGAGTACAGTGGAACCTCAGTTTATGAACACCTCGGTTTATGAATTTTCGGTTTACGAATGCTGCGGACCCATCTGGAACGGATTAATTCACTTTCCATTACTTTCATTGGGAAAGTTCACTTCAGTTTATGAATGCTTCAGTTTATGAACAGACTTCCGGAACCAATTGTGTTCATAAACCGAGGTACCACTGTACCTGATACTATTAAAACCAAGAGGAATATTTACACCAAAAGAAATGGGAATTTATCTTTGCTAATGAATTAGAGCTTCTTGGCAACTGAAGTCTGATGCTGAGGCAACTGACAAAGCCATTTAGCACCTTTTTCAACAAGCTATATTAATCAAACCTCGTTTCTTTTATACAATACAGTGATACCTTGGTTCTTCAATGCCTTGGTTCTCAAACACCTTGGTTCTCAAACGCCGAAAACCTGGAAGTAACTGTTCCAGTTTTTGAATGTTTTTAGGTAGCTGAACGTACAATGCAGCTGTCGGCTATTGTTTCCAGCACGCCTGCACCAATCAGGAGCTGCACCTTGGTTTTCAAACATTTCGGAAGTCAAACAGACTTCCAGAATGGATTAAGTTAGGCGCTTTTGTTTTTGCTATTTAATTTGCATGTTTGTTTTTGAGGCTTTTTTGGTTCATTTGTTTTTGTGACTGTGTGGAACCCAGTTCAGCTACTGATAAAAGCCCCCCCATCCAAATAATGACTATCATCAGTGCAGGTAAGAAAAAATAACTTTATCATCTACAATGCTGTCTTATTTATTTTATAGTACAGTACATTGATTATTGCTTTCATTTTTCCTTTTATGGATCAATGGTCTCGTTTTGTTGTTGTTTAGTCGTGTAGTCGTGTCTGACTCTTCGTGACCCCATGGTCTCGTTAGATAGTTAAATTCATGTTAAATTGCTGTTTTAGGGGTTGTCTGGAATGGATTAATCCATTTTGCATTACCTTCTATGGGAAAACATACTTTGGTTTTGGAATGCTTTGGTTTTGGAACAGACTTCTGGAATGGATTAAGTTTGAACCAAGGTACCACTGTACTTAACCAAAGCCAAGGGCCTGAAACCCACTCAATAATAAAATTGCAATTGTTAGATTCAGGCTGCAATCCTATACACATTTGCCAAAGTGGAAAGACAGACGTCATTATCAGAAAGTTTTCAGTTTGATTCTACTGAGCTTACCTTTCAATGGATCTAAAAGATTCAAACAGAAACAAGGTAGTGGAGAAGTGAGTTTTCTGTAGGGAATGAGAACCAGTTAGGGATGGAAGAGAAATTTGATTCAGTTTGCATTTAAAGCCAAATCTATGAAATCCACACTTTCAAAAACAATATGCAAACCTAAACACAACCATCCTTGAAAATGTGCACTTATCCACATTTTGTGATGCAGTTCTGCAACCAATGTTTACAAAAATGCATATATTACAGGGATATGTGCAAAAAAAGAATCTATTAGTGAAAATTTCCAAAATGCATTGTATTAGCAAAAATAGTTTGCAAAAATATGCACACTAGTAAAAATTGCCCGTTAAATTTTTTTATTGAGAGCAATTCGCACTAAAATCTTATGAATTTTCTTGATTATTTTTTCTAAAGAAATAGCAAATTACTGCAAAATGTGGGTAGGTAACTGAATGAGAAAAATGAGAAACTAAGACAACCAAAATTCACAGATCTTTCTATCCCCAGGAGCAATAAACGTCAGCCCAGACAGACTAAAGGACAAGGGAGGTAAAATGGGAAAGAAGACAGTGGTTGAGGTGAAGCAGTAGAAGCAAACTCGGAAGGGAGTGAATAGATTACCCCAGTGAAATTTTGCAACAGCCCTATGCTTATATGACCATGGCTAAAGTTCCTCCTCCTTTCTACTTTTAAAGCTCTGAGGAGGATACCTGGGAGTACAGCACAGTTTTATTATCTGCAGTCATACACTTGCACTTTCACGAGGCCCAGACATCTTCCCCAGCTGTCCTCTAGTGCTGGCTCCAGCTCCACAAGGCCCAGTCCCTCACCCAACCAGGTGACTGTTCCAGATTCTACCAAGTCTCATTTACACCATCCTAGTAGCGCTTAGAGAAGGGCTTTAGCAGATGGATGAGATATGAAATACCAGTGGAGGTGATCCATCTCTTATCACTACTTCTACCTGATCTGTTGGTGGCCGCTCTATTGCTGCCCTTCCCACATCTTTTCTGTCTTCCTTCTCCTCTCTTACTCTTCTTTGATGCATTCTTCTTCAATCTTGCCACTTCACTTCTTGAAATATACTCGGAGTTGAGTGTTGATTTCATGCTCGTTATTTCAGCTCATGGTAAACAGTGAGTGAGTGTGTTTCCCTCAAAAACCTCTGGTTATATATACATCATTTACACAATGGGTCCCGCGTGATTGGCTGATTCAACTCCCCTCCTGGGGCCTGATTGGGCTGCTCCTGCAGGCCAATCAAGTTGCTGATTCACTTCCTCCTGGAGCTAGATTGGGCGGCTCCTGCAGACCAATCAGGTTGTTTCTTCTAGGATCCTACCTGCCTATTGTTCTAGGATCCAGGCTCAGCACATAACACCTATTCTCTTTGAGTCTTCCTTTTCCCATTCCCTGACGACTAGCCTTCCTTCCAAAGTTTCTCTACAGTTCCTCAGTATCAAGGGTGGCATTTCAGCTTTTTGAGGCACCATGCTGTTTTATTAAATAAGACTATGTATGGCTTTCAGACAATATTGTGCTTGAAGTGATTGATCTCATGAAGAATTCTGTGTTGTTTGATTGTTGATGCTTCTTCACTTATGCAAGAATAAATCATCTGATGTTGCCCCCATATAGCAATGAACACACCTGTATTACTTCATCCTCATTAATATTCTCTGCTGATGAAACAGTTTACAGGAGGTGAAAACACTGTTAACAGGCTGCTTTGAGACTTCTGTTTCATTTGATGTTTGTATTCTGTTAATGGACAAGTGTCTACTTCTAATTTGTTGGTTAAGTAGTGTGTTAGGATATTTATTTCCTTATTCCTCACAACAACCCTGCCAAGGTTGTCCTTATTATTTCCCTTTTAATGACCACAAACTCAGAATGAGGGGGAATGAACTTACTCATGCTGATCTGTGATCTGGATTCTGGACCCAGCCTGTGATCAAAGTCCCACACTATGTTCACCAGGACTGATGTTCACATTGTGCGCCTCATCAATTCCTATTGTTTTAAATGCAAGCGGTCCTTAGAAAGGCATCTTTCTCTCCCCCCACCTTGTGGAAAAGTGGAAAGCTGGCAGGAGAAAATCACTTTTGCTTGCTGAGCCAGTGACAGAAACAGATGCAGAGTACACATTGTTCATGGATAGTGAAGCAGAAGTAATAGGATGGGAAACTAATATAGAGATCACACACAATCTGGAGATTTTAAGAAACAGGAAACACACACTGCACAACTCCTGCTCAGAGACCAAACCAAAACAGACAAGCTGAAGGAGGCAAGCAAGCAAGCAGGCGACTTTAATCACTCCCTGTGAAGAAAGCTTACTGTAGACTTGCAACAGCTGTGGATATTTAGACAGGAGAAGTTTGGCTGCAAAGAGGAAAAGCTACTAAGTGCATAAGAACAGAAGACACTGGGAGATAAATACACAAAGTCATGAATGATGAAGAACAGAAAATGAACTGGAAAAGGGAGAAAGAAAGCAGGATGTTCCCATCAAGAAGCACAAATACTTTAAAAAAAACAGAACTCAAACACCAGATCTATCAAGTCAAGAGGAACTAGATCATGTCACAGTTGAGGTTATAGATTTGTAGCTTTGGAACTGTATTCAGGCTGATAGCACAAATTATGTAAGGGTCTGCAATGTCATCCTGCAAGCTCTTAATACAATATTGCACTTCCAGTCAGATAATGTATTTATTGGGCTCTTGACTGGCGCTCTGAAGATTCATAGCAGACGCTATGTTGTTTAATGTACCGGTAACTTGCTGAAATATTAAAGAACTGTGCTTCAAACTGTAATTATAGAAAAGATGGATAGTGCACGTGGGCAGGATATTACTAGTTATGCCCATCCAGGTTCTGGAAGCTGAAAAATCATGGGTAAAATGGATGGTTGATTAATGTAGATGGTCACCCTTATGTGGAGTAAGTTGGGCTGATACCTTCATTTGTGGCACATTGTGACTGACACACACAACAAATTGCAATACCATGTGGTGTATTTGTTGTTTCAGGCAGGAGGATACCATGGTAGAGCTGAAATTTTACACAAAGGCTAAGAATCCTACCTAATATTTTGTTACTAATTGGAGTCCAAACAGGTACTGTATTATTGTTTCTTCAGACTTTTATAAAAGCTGTAAAGGTTATAACAACTCCTGATTAAAACATGGCAACCTAAAGCAAAATGTTACTAAATAAAAATAAAAGTTAAAAAATGATGCTTACTTGATATGTGGGTAAAGGCCATTACAGCTTGTGCCTTCATATAGACATTTTGGGATGCTGTTCTTTTTTTCCTTTTTTTTTAAAAATGAAAATGTTGGATTCAGACTTCCGTAAACACTATCAGATCTGGATACTCCTTCTCCCCGGTGTCCCTGCCCAAATCTGCTCCAAAAGGTCTCTGAAAAGAACATTGGAGGTGGAGCAAGAGGATGGAAGAATTAGTAAAAATTGTATCCCTCCTTATTGCAGAAGCGGAGGCAGTTTTAGGGCAGCATGACCAGTTTGGCTGCACTGGGCGCTGTGTTGTAGAGGGTGCCACAGCAATGCTGTAGAATGGAGTGCGAGAAGTTGAGGGGTGCCAAAATTTAGTATTGCACAACTCAAAGTCTGCCACTGGCAGAAGCCTTCTCTGGATCAGAGTTCCTTCAATTCACAGACAAGGCCCTTTGGCTCAAACTCATAAGCTGGAATTTGTTGGTGGCCCATATAAGTATAAAAGCAAAGCAGGCTATTGGAGGGAATTTGCTTTTCTATAACAAGATATGAAGCAAGCAAGAAAACAAAACCAAAGTATTTTAGGAGTATGTGGCTGTCCCTTTGTCAGCCCCATCTGTAACCGGGATATTGTTACAACCCAGTAAGTGGCTAAACCAAAAGTTCTTCCATCATCCTGCCAGGCATTTCCTTGTAAGTTATTCAGCTTTGAGGTTCCAGCGAGGTATAAGACCAAGCAACTGAAACCACTGGCAAAATGAGTTGGCTACTTGAGTTGGCCACTGGTTCAGATTATTTGTTCCAAGCATAGGTGCTTTACTTCCAAGAAGGAGCACAGCACTGTTTGTAAGACAACTAGCAGCTACTGTATGCAAAATAGTAGACATTACAACAGGGGTGGGGGGATGTTTTTCACGCAAAAGTTAGCAGAACAATAAATGTGATATTTTCCTTTGTACGGTAGGCCAGTTTCTTCACAGTCACAAATCCTTTTTCATCCTCCATCCAAGCAAGGAAGAAGCATTGTGCTTCGAGCCCCGAAACACCCTCCCCAATATAAATAAAACAAAGTGACAAAGAATTAAATTTAATGTTTTTAGGCATAATTTTGGCCAAAACTTTATTAAAATACACCAAGTGTGACTGGTATTGGCTTAGGCATTGGTATTAAGCTATATCTGGCCCCTGACCCAAAGCAGAGGGAGCTCCATCAATGTGTATTGACTGGGCATCACCCCTGGGTTTCCCAGGTTCTGATATGACCTCACCCCTCTGTCAGGTTTCGGACAACCCAGAACCCGGATTCCTTTAACGGAATACCTTCTAAAATTGGAGGGGTAGGCGTTGGCCGAACCTCCTCTCCCCCCAGATTCTTTTTGACCAATGCCTAACCGCCAAACCTTACAAAGTTGTGATGATTGCTAAGGAGTAGGCAAAAACCAAGTGGCTACAGCCAATCTGCCACAATGGACAAAATTCCTACCTGGCCCCTGTTCCAAAACAGACGACCAACCGAAGTCCAAAGCAAGGCCAAATAATTCCTAAATAATGGGTGGACGGGTGGGTGTTCGGCAGTTCAAAGCAAGATAAGATCCCCATGTTGTGCTGCCGTGTATTTTAACCCCCAACCCCCAGACCTTGCCACACTGCCTATTGGCTAAAGCCATTGGCAAATATGACTCCACCGGCCGAGGGTGGGGCCAGCCCCGCCTCCAGGCCAGTTGGGGATTGACGTTCCGGGGCCGAGCACACCATGGCCCCTCTGTTAAGAGGATCCACCTTATCAAGAGCACATTCTAGCCAGTCAAAAACAATAAAAGAGGATCCAAAGAAGGGTTGGGAAGAAGCGTGGCTTAGGGGTGTGTGTGGCCTGGAGTGAAGGATGCATCTGATATCCCCTGACCAGGTTTCCCATCCCTGCTGTCTACTAATTGCAGAAGTTGGGTATTTTTTGTCAGCTCCTACCAGGATAATTATTGTTATTATTCATTTCATTTCTACACCTCTTTATATTTTAAAGAAAAATATCAGTGCGGTTTGCAGCACATTAAAACATCAATAAAACAATCCAGAATAAAACATTACTGAAGGAAATCAAATATAAAGTAAACAGTCAAAGCAACATAATTAACAGGAAACAAATATTATCTTAAAGATTTCAAAATAAAACATTACAAAGGAGGTCAACTATGGAATACCGTACATATCTAACACCAACAAAGTTAACAAAATAAATCATAAACACTTCAAAAGAAAACATTGCTAAATGAAGTCAAATATAAAATGCACATTTAAAACAGCATAATTAACAGGAGAAAAAATATATTATCATAAGCATAGAACATATGACAGACGGCGGGTTCTCCTTCCTTTAAGGTTTCTAAGCAGAGGGTGGATGGCCATCTATCATGGATGCTTTAGCTGAGATTCCTGCATTTCAGGGGGTTGGACTAGATGACCCCTGGGACCCTTCAACCTCTAAGATTCTCTGATTCTATATCTACTGCTGCTGCTGCCAGTCCTGCCAATGGTGGTTTGCGATGGACCTCCCCTCTAACTCTCAGATTCCCCCTGTTGTCTTTTATTTCTCTGTGGTGAAGATCGGGACTCTCTTAAACTTCCTTCTACACTAGACTCTGGAGGTCCGCCTAAAATAGGAATCTCCCCTTTCTCAAAAGGAAGCAAAACTTTAAGTAAAGGCATACATAGAAGATTATTGATCTTAGACTGAATTTCCTTCATTTATTTATGTTTGGCATTTACTTGGTGCCAGTGTGGTGTAGTGGTTAAGAGCGGTAGACTCGTAATCTGGGAAACTGGGTTCGCGTCTCCACTCCTCCACATGCAGCTGCTGGGTGACCTTGGGCTAGTCACACTTCTCTGAAGGCTCTCAGCCCCACCCACCTCACAGGGTGTCTGTTGTGGGGGAGGAGGGGAAAGGAGATTGTTAGCCGCTTTGAGACTCCTTCAGGTAGTGATAAAGCGGGATATCAAATCCACACTCTTCTTCTTCTTGATGCCCATTCAACCAAGATCTCTGGTAGTTTATGATGAATATCTTAGATCTTGGCTTTGGCAAACTTTCCTAAGTAAATCTATCTAGCTATCAACATACCTAAAAAGATACCGTAGATTCAGAAAGACCTTGACCACATCTCTCGGAATTATATTTCCCTTGCCTTAGTTTGTACCACAGTTTCAACAGAAACTCTTTATAAAAAATCACTGCAATGTGATGTCAACATTACTGTATTTGTGGTTCTTACTGTATTTATTCTTCATAGTCAGAAGTAGGAAATACACTGTGGTTAGCCAAGTGCCAGCTTGTTCTGGGCAGTAAATTTCCATTTGTAATAGAGGTTAATCGCTTTTCACTTTCTGCATTCAATAACAGTACAGCAAATACCAGATACACAGCAAGATTGTGATTGAATGAGTGCTGGGTGAAGTAAAATGGGTCAGAATGTGGGGAAACCTTGATAGTTCTTTGATTTTCTTTCTCTTTTTTTACAGCAGCGGTTAGTAACTGAATATACCTGACATAAATTTGGTGCATGGGTACAGCTTTTAAGCTGCACCGACTTAGAACAGCCAATCCCTGATCTCTCTTGATGGAGTCCAGGAATCAAATACAGAAATGCACTGCACAGTGCTATGTCAAAATCTGTGCTTTAATTTCTTGAAAAACTTCATTTCCTGTGAAACAGGCTTCCGTTTTTCTGCCTCATTGCACACAGGCACTTTAGCATTTAATTAGAATCTCAGTGGTTGTGGGTTTTACTTTCCCCCTTATTTATCAGACTTTCATCCCAAAGGATCCAAAATCAGCAAAACAATTAAAAAAACATTTTTAAAATAATAAAAAAGCAAATAGCATCACAGCTAATATAAATATTTCAAGTTTCCACTTTTCAACCCCAAAATGCCTGGGTTAACAAGAATGTTTTAAAATTACGCTTAAACATTAATAAGGACAGATGCAACTCACATTAGAGGGTGTTCTATAAGGGAGGGGCCACTAATGAAAAGGCCCTGTCATGGGCCAGTGCCACCTGGGCAGCTCCCAGCTGTGGCAGCAGCAGAATCAAGGCCTCCCTTGATATCTGATATGGTTGGTGTTTGGGGATGTGATCTTTTTGGTACTTGAATTTAGGGCTTAAATTGGGCCTCAGTGCTCACTGACAGCCAACACAGTGCTTTCAAGCCAATGGCACTTGCTACCAGCAGGCTGCCTCACCCACCAACCTGGCAGCCCATTCTGCACTAGCAGCAACTTCCAGACTGTCTTAAAGGGAAGTCCCATGTAGGGTACATTATTGGAGTCAAGACAGGAAGTCACTAACGCATGGAGTACTGAGGCCAGGAAAGGTTCAGGCCAGAAAAGGCAATTGATGTGCAATTAGCCTAAACTGGGCTTAAGCACTCCTAGCCACAGGGGCCGCTTGGAATCAATGAGTATTCTCAGACTATGGACCAGTTCTGTCAGGGGGAATGAAACTCCCCCCCCAGAGCTTGTTATTCAGCTTATTCCCAGTATCAAGAACCACTCACCAACAGAAGCTCCATTCTACCAATTACCGGGTTCAGTTTATTCCTTCCTCCTCCCCATGCAGCCCATCACTTCTTCCAGGCGCTGGCCAACACATTTGCAGCCTCTCTGAATCAGATGGAGAGCATACTGATGACAAATTGTTCTAGCTCCACATGCTCCCAATGGGTTCATCATATAGGTGCTGAATAGTACGGGAGACAGAATGTGTTATGTATTCAGTACAGTGGTACCTCGGTTTATGAACACAATTGGTTCCGGAAGTCTGTTCATAAACTGAAGCGTTCATAAACTGAAGTGAACTTTCCCATTGAAAATAATGGAAAGTGAATTAATCCGTTCCAGACGGTCCGCGGAGTAAGCGTTCATAAACTGAAGCAAACTTTCCCATTGAAAGTAATGGAAAGTGGATTAATCCGTTCCAGACGGGTCCACGGAGTACTTAAACTGAAGCGTTCATAAACTGAAGCATGGGTGTAATTGGTTCCGGAAGTCTGTTCATAAACTGAAGCGTTCATAAACTGAAGCAAACTTTCCCATTGAAAGTAATGGAAAATGAATTAATCCGTTCCAGATGGGTCCGCGGCGTTCATAAACCGAAAATTCATAAACCGAGGTGTTCATAAACCGAGGTTCCACTGTAGTCTGTGTTTGCCTGAGCTTGAGTCTGGACTAAGGATTTTGAGACCCTGTGTTCTGATTCGATACATGATATCCAATCACAGAACATTTCAGGATTTGGGCCTCTGTCATTGGCCCTTAAACTCTGGGTCATGATTCGCACCTTGGAAGTTTAGGCAGCCAATCATGTTGGGAGTGGGATTGGCTCAGGCCTTCAGAAATGTATATAAGCAGTTGCTTCGCCCTTGTTGTCCTGTTCTGTTAGTTCAATAAAGGTTCTTGCTGTTATCACTCTGTCTTGCCTCGTGGAACCCACCTACACTTCACAATGGATCCCTGCAGACTGAATAAACTTCTGATTACTATATCACTGTGGGGTGGCCAGCGCTCTGCAGCCCCCTCTGTTTCCTGCATTTCCTGATCTGAAAACATTACACAGCCTCCCTGTGATCGCTAACTGAAGCCCAGAAAGCTAGGGAGCATGGATATAGCCAGAGGAGTGCAGGGGGGCACAGCACCTCCCCCTAAATCAAGTAAATAAATAGAAATAATTAATTAACTGACCAATTGCATCACATATATCTTGGTTATGCCCCCCCATAAAGCCTGCCCCCCCCCAGTAAATCCTGACTATGCCCATGCTAGGGAGGCTGACTATAAGCACTTCCTGATTTTGTTTTTCAGGAAAATGCTTCCTTTAAGCCTTTTAAAAAACAGCATCCCACATCGATTTTTTTAAACGTAAAGAGACAAAAATGTTTTTTTCATGCACACAGTAGGCAGGCTCCCCACCTTTCTGTTCCTACAGGAAAACCCAGCTAAGGAAATAATAGGGTTGTGTTTTTTTGGGGGGGGGGATTACGGGCATCTGGGAAGCCCGAGGAGTGCAGATCATTTGTAGATGCGTGACTTCTCTCAAAAGCACTACTACCGGTATCATCGTGGAAATTGCTGCAGGAATGTGCATGGGAAATGTCAGTTCACACTATGTCTCGTTACTTCATCCTTATATATGTAGACCTAGATGACTGGCTCACATTGTGTGGAGGCTGTGCTGATCTTCTGCTCCCCTTTTGTAGTGAGCAAATCTAGAGTTAACCAAAGTCTGTTGAAATTCAGTCAACAGAGAATATACAAATGACATCAGGAGAAATCTGAACAGGGTTAAGAGTGCATATATTCTTAGTTCTGTTAAATGCAAAGTGGAATTAGAGAAATCTGAAGTAGCACATATGAAAGTGTAAGATCTGTGTGGGAGACACAGAATTAGATAAACAGGATGTACTGATCCCTGTAGACTAATCTGAGTATTTCTCTATGAACTGCACCACTGGAGGCCCTGGAATGGAATGGAATTCTACTTCCCAAATACTTATGCCTCCACTTTGTATACATACCACATTTCCCCCCATTTAAGCAAAGTGATCATTTGGGAATAGACGGGAAAGACAAGACAACAACAGAATCAGTTCCCTGTTCTTAAAGGGGTAACCTAAAAACCTAATTACTCTGTCCTGCCTCTTGTCTATATACAGCCTAATGGATTTGTGTGCTGGGCAACACATGAAAGGCATGTCTGCTAGTCTGAATTAGATACGGGCAAATGGCCACTCATGTAGCTAAAGTGATGAAATTGGACAGTGAATGTGCAACCCAATTAAGCCAAAGTACTTGCATTTCAATTGAATTAATCTCATTTGATTCTGTAGGATTAAATCTGCTTGTCCTGGGATGAAGCTTTATACACTTCCAAGCTCGTGTGCTCTTAAGCTGTACTTCCTATCATCGCCTCTGAGATTCAGAGATCTTAAAATATTAAGGGTGTTGTTTGCTGAGCGTTATTGGGTGACCCTTAGTCCCCTCACAGAAGTACCATTTCCAAAGTGGTTTAACAGCCAATCCTTCTGCCCTGAGAACTGTTTGAAGTAATATGGTGCTGCTTTTATATAGACAGCGTCTGACTGTTGTGTCTTTTGAGCCCAGGCTTGCTGGTGCAGGTGCATAAGTCTTCTTTAGATGAGTAGTCATGGTTTAATCTTCAGTCATGTCCATATTTCTGTGAGACAAGGGGCACTTGCACATGTTTTGCACAGTCGTTGTCGTCTCCAGTAAGAGATTTCTGCTTGAAACTCAGGAAAGCCACTTCCAGTTGGAGCAGATGCTACGAGTAAGGTGGGTCAATGGTCTCTTGCACAACAAGGAAGCTTTGTATGTTGTTCATGATGCCATCACATGAACAATATTATTTTGGCGTATTCTTAGAGCTGATATTCCTGAGGGGACACTGTCCTTCTCCCTACTAGCTCTACTCTACACAAACAGCAGATTATACTGCAGCTGTCTCTTTGGTTCAAAGACAAAAAAAGTATTCATTCCGATTATGATGTTGTTATTATTTTTCCTCTCCACATTATTTGGCACTGCTTAATTGCGCATTTGTCTCTCCTTCTGGCTTGTGCTTCTCATCGCTAGCATAGCTTGCAGCTGTTTTCTTTGAGTCATGTGGTTTCTCCCCCACTCCAAATGACCCAGCCACTTGCTCCCATTAAAATTAAACTTTAAAATCAAACCTTGCTGTCCTCATCTCATAGCTGCCAACTTTTCCCTTTTCTCACGAGAAAGCCTATTCAGCATAAGGGAAAATCCCTTAAAAAAGGGGATAACTTGGCAGCTATGCCTCATCTCCTGGCATCTCAATTACCAGCAGTTGTGAAACTGTGGTATCTTCATACTTGCCTTTTCCTTCACACCCCAGATTTTTGCTTTAAATCAGCTTTGCTTTAAATCAACCTATATTCCTAACACTATACTGCTGCTTGAGTTTTGTGTGTTTAAACTCTTCTCTTGGCTCTCTTCTGCTGGAGAATGTGCAAAGCCTTGCATTTTGAATTCAGGCACCCGCCCAATTCTTTTGTTGTCCACCCCACACATGTGGGTCACAGGGATTCTATTTTCTCTTTGCCTGCTGAATTTCTGGTGGTCTTTAGCTGCTGATAGCACAGGAACTCTTCCAGTAAAAGGGGTCACGAAGAGTCGGACACGACTAAACGACTAAACAACAACAACAACAAGGACACTGTAGCAAAGGTTTTTGATTATGGAATAAAACCTGAACATAGTTAGGACTTTCCAAGGTGCTAAATAAGTTATTATAAAGTTGGAAATAGATATAGATAAAAAAAGAGAGAAATGCAGTCTTCGTTAAATACAATTCTTTTAAAAAAACCATTTTGCTAGTTGCTCTAGGGCAGGCATCCCAAAACTGCAGCCCTCCAGATGTTTTGGCCTACAACTCCCATCATCCCTAGCTAACAGGACCAGTGATCAGGGATGATGAGAATTGTAGTCCAAAACATCTGGAGGGCTGAAGTTTGGGGATGCCTGCTCTAGGGGGTGTACCCTATCAGTGCCATTTACAACATGATCAATATAATAGCAGGTTGTACAGAGTAAATAACAGAGTAGACTCATTTACATTAATGAACATGACTTAGCTTAATTAATTTTAGTGGATCTACTCTGAGTAGAACATAATTGAAAAACAAACAAACAGTATGCTAAAAACCAAGGGTGGGGTGCAGTTAAGTTTTATGCAGAGTAGACACATTTAAGTTAATGAAGCTAAGTCTGTTTATTTCAGTGGGTTTGTGCTTGTTAAAGCTTAGCTGAATGCCACCCCATGTTATGAAAATCATATCAAAGTACATTAAGATAGCAGGACTAGATAAAGCAATTGTTAAAACACAGCACCATAAGAGCACTGCTGTAGTTGGCTGTGTGCAATTCTATACAAGTGCTGAAACAGAAGAGACTGTTTTCATTTATGACCTAATCAGATGTATCTGGAGTGGACATCATTTATATCCAAGAGGGAGTTTGATGGTTAAACGTAAAACATAAATCTAGCAGTCTGCTACTGTGTTAATAGGAAAGCAATTATTCAAATTATATAATTTCTGCTGCTTTCTTCCTCTTTCTGTCCTACTCAAGTTATATGACTAACTAAACCACAGAGTAAAAACATCTCTGCTTCAGGTTAAGCAAATGAAATATTGCACATCTAGTAATTCTTATCTGTCTGCAGGGGGAGTCTGAAAAAAGAACATCACATTCTAATCTATTGCTCTCTGGCAACCACCAAAACTCTATTAATTGGTAAAATTTCATCTAACATTCATTGCGGGGGCGGGAGGACTTTATAGCTCACTAGAGAAGATCATTTTACAGAAGTCCATAAGCTCCTCAGCTCATCTTTATTTCATTTAGCTGGCTCATTTTTACTGCATCGCTCCAAGTTGCATATGTCTAGTCCTTGCCATTATGTATTAGTTCTTGAGTAATTTTCTTCTTGCTAAGTAAACTTAGTTTTTCATAGCTGTAAATGATTTCAGATGCTGCCTTTGCATTGCATTATCCAATCAAAGGGATGCCATTTTGTTAACTATGGCATGTCACTGCTGCTTCCCCAGCTGTTGCGGTAACACAGTAGAACAATATGATAAGCTTCTCACCCCACCATGCACTGGTTCATACCACCCGCCTTGCCAGAAATAAATCAAGATATATTATGAGGTGTATGTCTGAACCCACATGCATGTCCATCACACACTACAACATATGGCTGGGAACATTTACATAGAGGCAATTAGTGTGTCTGTTAAAAACACATGTATTCCTATAATACCTATAATACTTCCCACACCAGGAAACAGAGAAACATTGGTTTATTACACGGAAATGAAAAGAGACAGAGTACACTGATGCTGCTTTAGGGAGCGCAGTTAAACATACATGGGCAGCAAATAATCAAGTACATGGCCACGTTAATCCCAGTTGTATACATGTGTAAAATTAGCAATTATAATTGTGACAGCTCTCAGCAGAGGTGGAGTTACCTGCTCTGGCACCTGGAGCGGCGCACATGCTGTGCACCCGGGGGCGGGGCGAGTGTCCCACAGGGTGGGGTGCATAGCTGCCAAGTTATCCCTTTTTTCCAGGGATTTTCCATTATGCTGAATAGGTTTCCTCGCGAGAAAAGGGAAAACTTGGCAGCTATGGTGGGGCGGCGCTGTCACCCCCCCCCAGGGATGACACCCAGGGTAGGCTGCACCCCCCCTTCCTCCACCAGTGGCTCTCAGAACAAAATGTGGAGATACTAAGCCTACCCAGAAAACTAGAATGCTGTTTTGGATGCATTACAGTGGGCTCGCCACTTATGTGAGGATTCAGTTATGAGGGTCTGCATGGAAAGTCAGGAACCCCCCAGCATTGTCCTCTTGTGAGGTGGAGAGTGGCCTTTTGGCCTCTGGGGAAGGATAAGTGAGCTCCCAAATCTGGGTAAGTGAGGAAATCCACCGGACCCATTCTTTGTTAAGTCACACCCACACAGCAGCCATTTTGTGACTGGTGCCCATGGCACTCCCTCAAAACTCCAAATGTGCCCCTGGGCCCCAAAAGGCAACCATGGTTTTAGAGGGCTATACATTTGTAAGATTAGCCAGTTTGACCCATGGGTTGAGAAAGGTTAGCCTCACTTCTTATTCAGGAAAATTGAAGTATTTCTTTTTCAGTCTTCAATCTATCACTGGTTACCTATTTGGAATGGAGATAGTTCACTTCTTTGCCTACATCAACTTCAAATTAACAGTGTTTCTGGAGGTGTACACACTGTAAGGCCTAGTTTTCACAGTGGTGGCAAATGAACCTGGTCTGTGGCACTCTAGACTGCAAGCAAAGGCTCACTGAGCTGAACACTTCTTTATAGAAAAATAGTCTCTGTACACTGAGATATAGGAAAATCTCTGGATTAGAAAGCTTTAGGATGCAGTGTATTGGGGAGATTGTGCCAAATGCCCCTCTCATCGTAAGGTGTTATGCCTCTCATCCAACAAATTGGAAGCCAGTGGCGTAGGAAGGGGGGTGAAGTGGGTGTGGTCCGCTCCGGGTGTCATCACTGAGGGAGGTGACAAAATGGCAAAAAATGTGTGTTTTTAAAATAAATTTTAAAAATTTGGGCTCATGACATTATATATATATATATTTTTAAAAATTACTCCCGCACCCCCCTTCCTACGCCACTGGTAGCTAGGTGAGGCGGGGGGCACTGGGCACCACACAGTGGGGCCTGCAGCGTGCCTGAGCCACGCATCTCTCCTGAGGGAGAGGCGGCGGGCAGACTGCCTGCAAGCTCTGCACTGCTTTCTCGAGCAGCTCGGGGCTTGCGCCTGCCCACCGCCTCAGCCGCCCTACAGCTGAGGGGGAGGTTGCGGAGAGGCTCCACACAGCGTGCCCCGCCTTGGCTCACCCCATCCCCATGGGCAGCTTGCCCTGCCCCGGCTGCAGGACCCACACACTCTACCGGGCACCTGAGCGGCTAGCTACGCTGCTGTTGGAAGCCTTCTACTTTCCATCCCGGAATGCAATGTCTCTACACAGTCTCTACGCAGTCTGTGATGCAGCGATAGGTCAGGAGAATGTGGTCTTCACTATAAAGTGAACTGTTAAAGCCATTCTGCTTCTGTAATGCACTGTGTTGTTGTTGTTGTTGTTGTTCATTCTGGTGTTCATTCTGCTCTCCATCAAGACTCTATGGAGCAGAACCAAGTGGTTCTGCCTGTCTCTAGTTCTGTTTCTTCTTAACAACTTGTTATTTTACACAGATTTCCCCTGGGGGGATACCAAATAGAAAACACTTCATGCTGTTTGAGCTGTCACTTTAAGGAGAATAATAAGCAACTAATATGTTAAGATGTTACAAGCCAAGTTGTTAGAAAGGGAACTGTTAGGCTAGATGCTTTTTACAGGAAATGGACGAAGAACCTTACACATTTTTAGATGTGCAAAGAAAAGATAAACGTGGCAGGACCAATAGGAAACAATGAAGAAGTTTAACAATGGGAAAATGTATTTAGATAATGATTTAGTTTGGATATGTATAATTTATTTGCATGTATGTATACCACTTTATCTACATTTCATACTTCTCAAAGCTTATGGTAATTTCCTGATTTCCTGGTTCATCTGTGAAATGCAGCTGACACTCCGACAAGAGATCAATCCAGCATGAAGTTCTCCTGCCAAGGAAAATTTCCAGGGGTTTGTGCCCTAAATTTGTAAATGTCATCATACACAATTTTATAAATGCTACTAACAAAGATGATGGCAGCATCACAAATCATATTTAAGCATACAGATGGGCTGCTTCTCCATTCCTCCCCACCCCACCCCCTTCCCCAAACACTGGCCAGAATTATGCATCACTACAAAATTTGCTGCAAAACAATCTTGATGCTTTGCCCAGTTTTCTTGATATATCATATTGTTATGGTAATTGTTCAAGGAAAATAATGAAAGTAATTATGTGGGAACAAAGGAGTCATAGAAAAGGGAAGAAACTTGCAGGCATATCTGCAGAATTTTGTCATTGCAAAATCTCTTTGCTGCTGTCGATCTGGCCTTGCGGTTGCATAAGGGAATTGTCCCTGCACTCTGGACACTAATGGCAGGTGTGTGGCGAACACAGGTACAGCTCTCCCATTGCACGGCAGCTTCCCTCTTTTCCTGGAACCCCTAATGCGCCTAAGTCTGTCATTGATGGAACAAAGGCCACTGGCAACAGGGTAAAAAGGTCAGAATTTAACTATAGGTTTCACACCATACCAGCGGTGATGCTTGATGTAATACAGGCATAGGCAAACTCCGGCCCTCCAGATGTTTGGGACTACAATTCCCATCATCCCTAGCTAACAGAACCAGTGGTCAGGGATGATGGGAATTGTAGTTCCAAATATCTGGAGGGCTGGAGTTTGCCTATGCCTGATGTAATCCTCATTATCTGTATCAGTTTCATTGTATCAGTATCTTGTAAGTTTTAAACAGAACATTAGAAGCAAAAAACCAAACAAACCTGGTTATCAAGGTGGTTGGACCATTGGACATCAAAGGAGCTTAGAAATGAAGATCAGCAGAGACTGTGATGTCCACAACAGGGCCAGTTCTACTATGAGGCTGAATGAGGCAAATGTGTCAAGTAGCATCTGCTGGGAGGTGAGAGTGGCTCCCCCCTCCCTTTCCCCTCCTTCAGTTACTAGGACTCCTCTTCATGCAAGAGGCACTGAGGAAAGACCCTGAGTGGGAACAGAAAGAGAGAGACCTTGAGGAAGCTGGCCGAGGAGGTTGGCGAGCCAGGTCATGAGTGGGAGCAGACAGGTGAATGCAGGCAGAGGAGGAGAGAAACTTCATTCCTTCATTATCTCCATTTCTAGCTACAGAGGAGTCATGAAGTCACATACACCTTCTGTACAGCTCATGGTAATACTGACAAGAGCCTTCCTTTCTTTTTTGTGGGGAGGGAGGGAACTGGCACTAGGGACAAGTAACTCAAAATCTGCCCCCCACCCCTGCACGAACACCCCGTTTCCCAAAACTGAAAATGCAAGTCTCTATTTGGTGAATAAATGTGTCAGAATCATTTTGCGTCTACATATTTCCAAGGGAATAGATATAGGTGTCTGCCCCAGAACACAGTACTGGAATCGTGAAACTCTATGTTACTTTCAGTTTCTCTTTGCTCTCTCTCACGCCCGCCCCCCCGCCCCCCAACCTGCTGCCCACTTACAGACATTGTGAGCTGCGGGTGCAATAGGTTTTTCCAGACAATACTATGAATACTTGATTTTAGAATGCATCTGCTTCTCCTCAGGAGTTTTCAAAGTTGTCTTTCAGGAGATGAAAGTAAGACATGAAACATTTTCCAATTTCTAAAGACTCGCAATTCTTGTTTCTCAAGAGATTATTCCACTCAGGAGATAGGTGGTTTACACTAGGCGACAGCCACTTGTTTAAAAAGGAAAGCAAAGGAAGAAAGGAGACTGATTGAGGTAAGGGAGGGAAAAGAACCCAGAGGGAGGGAGAAAAGGAACGACATGAAGCTAGATTCTGTATTTTAGTTAATCTGCATAAAATTAACATCAAGTTTAAAGAATCTAATGTTCCCAGGGTGGTCTGATAACAATCAATTACTGCTTTTTAATTAACATTAAAACATCAAGCGCTCAACCCCGCTTCCTCCTTCGTGTTGTTTTTTTGCTGTGATTTTAATTTGCAAAACTTAGTGAAATTCCTGCTGAACAAAATTCAGCCCTACCCCCTTTATTTTGGAAGGCCAGGGCAAGATGTAGAAAGTATTTGACACTCCACTGAGACCTAAATAAGGAATGTAAATAGCAAATACATTTTGAGTGGTCTTTCATATGATGATAAATTTGGCTCCTTGTAGAGAACAACTGTATTATTCCTCATTCACACAAGTTCAAGTTTGTTTGAAGAGGTCTGTAGTGAAGGACCTACGTAAAACAATAAAGGACATAAATAGCAAGGAGAATATAACAATAGAAATAGGGGGTTTCCTTTAAATGCAAAATTCAGCAAACAGTATTACATGATAAAGGCTTTTAGTATTGCTACCTATGAATACTCAGAATTATAGCCAAATCCTTAAAATTATGGTATGTGTTTAGAAATAATGAGAGAAAATCTTAATATGATTCTGATAGTTTGCCATCTGTTTTTGCATTGACCCTTGTTTTTAAGGAAATACATAATTGACTGAGCATTTGCTTTCAGGGCAATCAGCCTTTCAAATAACATGGATTTATTATTATTATTATTACTTGAAAGCACAAATACTGGGCATTCTATTTGGATGGTATATATCCCATGTCCTGAAATAGCCTTAGTAAAAAGAGAAGTGGGATCCGCAACAAAATGTTGCAGCTTAGACTGTTCCTGTTCAGTGCTTCAGCCAGCCAGCCATTACTTCATTCATGAATACCCCATTCTTGTTCCCATTCAGTATTCCCAGTCAGCCCCCAAAGCAGTTACCACTCAACATTTGTGACCATGGAGCATGTTCAGTCCTAATTGGGCTGTTTAGTCAGGGATCAGGGCCGGTGCTGGGGTTTTTTGTGCCCTAGGCGAGATCACCTTCTGCCCCCCCCCCCCGGCATCTGCCTCCTCCCTGCGGGCCTGGCCCAGCCTTCACCCCCTTCCCTTCCCAGCGCCCCTCCCGCTTACCTGCGACGTTGACGGCTGGGTTGCTCTGGCCGCCCTCGGGCTTCAGCCACGGACCCCCAGGCGCAACAACAGCTGCTCCCGCCTGCCCAAGAAGTAGAGCACGTCAACGGCGCCTGGAGCTGAAGGCCCGGCTCTGGCGCGCATGCCGCGGGAAGGGACTGCTCTCGCCCCACATGTCCTCCACATGCTGCTGCCCTCGGCACTGTGGGCACACCTGGGCTGCACCGGTGCTGCTGCTGCCACCCGCCCTGGATGTGGGTAGGTGGCGTCGGGGCACAGCGGCCGCGTGGCAGAGCGAGTCCTGCGAAGCCAGCAGCGCTCCCTGTCGTGCCAGCGCCCCCTCCATTTTGGCGCCCTAGGCAACTGCCTAGTTTGCCTTAATGGACGCGCCGGCCCTGTCAGGGATCACCAAGACTGATGCCTCTGGGTGCCAATGTGTTCACCAGTAACTCCTATTGTACTAATGTATTCTGTACACGAGAAACTGCTTTAATCATACACGCATTATATCAGGTGCCAGAACTGCAAGCTCATCCTCCCATCAGTTTTGAACAGAGGAGAGGTGTGAAGAGCTTCTCTGTGTGAATGTATATGGCAGTGGCTGATGTAGGTGCCTTTCCTCTCATTGATGAGGCAGCTGATGGTGCTCTCAACAATGTTGTGCTCTTGTCTCTTTTCCTGCTTTTAAAGATGTGGCAAACATTTTGCCATGCCCCCACCACAGCCATTTTGTGATATGCCACATACCCCCATGGCAGACATTTTGTGACTGGCATCCATGAGACTTTCTCAAAATTCCAAATGTGCCCACTGATTTCAAAAGCTTGGCAGCCCCTCCAATAGATTTACATCAAGACAGGCTGCTCTAGTTTTCCAGGTTCTATGTAAAATACAAATGAATCTGTATGCAAAATAAAATTAAGCCAAGCTAAGGATGAGTGCAGGACTAGACACGGTCAGCTCAGGGAGAAGTCAACTGGAGTACATTTGAAAGAGGAGGCTGTTGTTTTGGTAAACATAAATCCTATACCTTCCACATATAGTTTCCATTCTAAAGTTTCAGCAGTCAGAAAAAAGGACATGGGTCTGCTAAGGTACCGAGGGAATAACATTCAGCATTTTTTTGTGATTTTTGAGGCCTGTCATTTTGTGCTGCTATTTTATCAATCACTCATCAGTTCTGAAATCTGTCATTGTGGCGGCAGCAACATATATCTCATCTTCTGGGTGTTTTCTTTTTTCAAATGTCACTATGTGTCCCGTTTTCAACAAATAAATTCCAAGCGAGGCTGACAGTAAGATTAAAAAAAAAACAATTAAGAAAAGCATTTATATAGACAATGTGAACAGTGTGCTTTTAAGAATTGTATGGTAAAATTGTAGATCTTCCCAAGTTTGAACCCAGTAAAAAGACTTCCCTGTATTTTCCTCTGTTCATAGAATCATAGAATCATAGAGTTGGAAGAGACCACGAGGGCCATCCAGTCCACCCCCTGCCAAGCAGGAAACACCATCAAAGCATTCTTGACATATGGCTGTCAAGCCTCTGCTTAAAGACCTCCAAAGAAGGAGACTCCACCACACTCCTTGGTAGCAAATTCCACTGCCGAACAGCTCTTACTGTCAGGAAGTTCTTCCTAATGTTTAGGTGGAATCTTCTTTCTTGAAGTTTTAATCCATTGCTCCGTGTCCGCTTCTCTGGAGCAACAGAAAACAATCCTTCTCCTTCCTCCATATGACATCCTTTCATATATTTGAACATGGCTATCATATCACCCCTTAACCTTCTCTTCTCCAGGCTAAAGGGTAAACAAGTGCTACTAACACTGAGCAAAATACAATTGTGCCCATCTGCCAGTGGGGAAAAAACGCCACTGGAGCAATGTATTTTCCCCTGCAGTCTTCCATGTGAAAACCTGCCCTGGAGCATTGGGGTACCCTCTGAAGCAGATTGGGAAGATACAGGGTGTTGTGGGATTGGAGAGAAAATGGAAGTGAACTTTATGGCTAAGTGAGTATTTGAACTCTGGTCTCCCTGGTCTTAGTCAACACTCTACAGGAATCCATTATCAATGGGAATATGAGAAAGTCAACTAGTGTGTTAATTTAGGGTGTGGTTGCCGTGGAGAGCCAACATCATGTAGTTGTTAGAAAGTTGGACAACTACTGGGTATACTCAGGTTCAATTCTCTAGTTGGGCAAGATGATACTCAGTCCATAGATCTCAGTCCAGTTTACTCCAAAGAGTGGTTGTGATGATAAAATGGGGGAAGGAAGAACAGTGTATACCACCTAGAGGTCCTTGGAAGAATGGAGGGTTGAATTTAAGAAATGAATAAAATAAATCAGTGTTCTGCTTTCCTTTGGACCATATCAGTGAGGCCGAGAGAGGGGTATTGCTGTTTGGGCCGCCCAGGACATCCACACACACTTGCCCAGGCTTGCACCCTGGAGAGGTCACTTCAGTGCTACTAATTCACAGCAAAAACAACATAGATGCTGGGAACACTTCATAGAGGAGGAATTTAGCTTTCATGTTTTTGAACTTAACCTCATGGACTTGCAATAAGACTAGGAGTGAGGAAATCCAGGTTCAAATCTCCACTCAGCCATGAAGCACACACACTGACCTTGGTCAATCACTGTATCACAGCCTGACCTATTTCATAGTTTGGATGATAAAAATGGGGGAAAGAGAGTTTCATGTACACTGGCCTGAAGTCCTTGGAGGAAAAAGCAGGAAATAAATAAAAATTATGAAGCCAGGGCTAAAGAGCATCTTAAAATGGTAAATTGTTTCTTTGTGTCCCCGTGACACTGGTAATTTATTTGCTGCCATTATAGCATCTTTGTGTTTTGGCACTGAGGGCACTACAAGCTACATGTCAATACTTTAGAGAAATCCTATAATGGTGTTTGTGTCTCTCTCTGGGTTTGTATACAAGTGACAGAAATTTACACTTCCGTCATCATTTGCAGAACTAGAAGAAGACGTGTTGCTAATGTGAGTCCTTCGGGGTATAAAGAAAAATATGGCAAGTTGTTCTGGGACTCATAGAATGAGATAAACTAGGGAGGGAACTGCAGCAATGATACAAACAAACCATGAGATTTACTTCTTGACTGTGGGTATGTCACTATCTAAAGGATTCTCATGTTTCCTCCCCACACATTTGGAAGAAATATTGTATTTTGGAAAATCTACAGGTGACATAATAAATGAAACATTGTCTAATATTTATGTACTTGTTCTGTTTTGTTATACCAACCCCCAAATCTGTAAGAAACTTATTGTTATTTATTCATATCCCTTCTGTTCCTCTTATATAGAGTCAATTGGAGAAAGTTTTATAGCATAAGGAACTCTTATTTTCAAGAAAATGGAACAATTTTCAAGTATCTATGCTTGGAGAGTGAAGCAAAGACACTTCTAATACAGCAGAAGTGAGAAAATAAATGGGAATTATTTGGAAAAACCAATTTCATCCTCATGATGGTGAATTCAGGTGAGTAGCACATTCTTCCATCAACAGTAAAAATATTTCCTTTCCTTTCAAAATGCACAGGCTTGTGCTTTTAACATTTCCATGCACATGTTTGAATCTTTCAATGGCTTTCTTATTTCTTTCTGTCTGGTATCAGATTATAACAAAATGAATGTGTGTGAGAGAAAAAACTATTGTGTCTCAAAGATGCAATTTAAAAATAAAATAAAGGCTGACCTGTTTCAACTCCCTTTTTAAAGTCAAGTCAGAAGGAATCATCTATAATACCTTTTCCAGGGCTAAGTCAAACCTCTCCATGACTTAGCTGTACAGTGGTACCTCGGGTTAATAACCTAATTCGTTCCGGAGGTCTGTTCTTAACATGAAACTGTTCTTAACCTGAGACACCACTTTAGCTAATGGGGCCTCCTGCTGCCGCCGAGCCGCAATTTCTGTTCTCATCCTGAGGTAAAGTTCTTAACCCGAGGTACTATTTCTGGGTTAGCAGAGTCTGTAACCTGAAGTGTCTGTAACTCAAGGTACCACTGTATACATGAGAGAAGGAATATATATATATATTCAGGTTAAACTTCTTTCTAGGTAACTTACGTGCTGTCAGAAAGTGAACATCATCTTCAGCATGTGCAGCATTGGTTTCAGTGGGTCTACTCTGATTAAGACTTGGCTGGATATAAGTTATAATTTATTCCTTTTCACTTTTCTTAAAAATAATAATCACATACAGCAAAAATCTATTCAGTAACTGAAATAACACCTCTTCTGTGCTTGATATCCTGCTAGTTCAAGACAATAGCTATCTGCAGTTATCGCTATCGTTATCGTCTTTGATACCCAAGGGTTTGATTTGTGAGTGGAAGACTTCTACCTCAGTGAGAATGTCTTTTTTGCTGACAGCATAAGATCTTTGCGTGACAGAAGAGAACGGAAATCCTGAGGTGTGCCCGAGGTGTAGAGCAATCTCTTGCCCATGGATTCAGATGTGTGTTAGCTGGCACAAGGAGCTGCACACTCTTTTTCACAAGGTCTTAGCAACGTTAGCCTGAGGACATTCACTTGATCTGGCACAAATGTTCACAGAACAGGACCCCTGCCGCCCAGAATTCCATCCACTTGCTCACCTCTGGGTCCAAGTTCAGGTATATTTTAGCACCCACAAAACACTCTGAGACGCACAGCAATTTTAAAAATTCACAGTATGGAGTATTTTAAGCATGTGAACTGTTAACCTCTGCAAACAAAAGAAATCAGAGATGGGAAATGAGACAATGGATGTGTAAGGGTATCTTTGAAACCTCTGTAATTATTGAGACAACTTATTTAAGGGTGTGCTACATTTTACGCTACTTGGAGATTTTTTCTCCCCCTTTATCTGTTTTGTAAATATGGAGCAAAAGCTCTTCTTAGTTAGCAGCTAATGATTCTGTATGATTTGTGTTCATCTGGAATTATCCAGAAATGTTCATTTTTGCCTCTGATAAATAGTTTTGAATACATTATTGTTCTTTTCTTCAAACATGTCTGTATAATACCAGATACCCATTTTATTTTCTGACTCATTAAAGTGGATGGAAAGGCCGTGTGACAGTTTATTTTATACTAGTTTCATGCTAGAACTACTATGCATTGCAATGTATATTAGTAAGCTATCTCAAGCATTTGTAATTTAATACACACTGTTTTCCCCTCATACAGTCTTTGGCAAAATGTCCTTATAGTTTCACGATAACAGGGTCACTTAATAAAAAGAAAATCAATGTTAGCTCTGATGAATGGTTAATTAGGTTGGCTAGCATTCAGTAATGTTAAGATCTAAATTTAGAAATAAGATACTAAGGCAGGAGATTCTTTTTAAGTCTCGAGTGTTAATCATTTCAAACTATACTGATCCTTACAGAATTATGGGTTGTCCAGTTAATATAATAAAATGTGTATAGGAATCCTCACTCCCTTCAGCTAGGCAGAAAATGATGGGTGTAAAGGTAAAATGCCCTTTTGGTGCCAGCTAAAAACATTCCTGTTTAGACAAGCCTACCAACCAATATGCTTAGAAAGTTGAGGTAATTTTAAACTGTTTTAGTATTTTAAATATTGTATGTTAACTAAAGTATGGTTGTGAATTTGTCTCGATTTTATGATTTTATCTTTTTCTAAACTGCTTTGTGGTGTGTGGTTTTTTATGCGGTGTATAAATTTTATGAAATAAAAAAGAAAAACTCTGCAGTCACAGGTTCAGATAAACAGATGCACACAATTTACATAAAACATATTTACTCAGTCTTCGTTTTACTTATGTATTACTTTATTTACATCATTATTAACACTCATGTCAGAAAAGTGTGTGCGTAGCTGATTTGCCGCTCTCTGGACCTCTTGGGGAGGAAAAACATGAAGAAGGGCTTCAGATGATGGTTCCAGGATCTGGGGTGGTTCATATGGGGAGAGGCAATCATTGAAGTCCTGAGCCTTTTAAAGAATTACAGGTCAGAAACAGTACTTAGAATTGGGCTTGGAAACTAATTGATAGCCAGTGGTCAGACCAGGATCAGTGTAGTATGCTAAAACTGCCTTGTCCCAGTGAGCAACCTAGCTGCTGAATTCTGCACCAGCTGAAGTTTCTGAACTGTCTTCAGAGGCAGCCCTGGCTATAACATGTAGCAGTAATCTAATCTAGCGGTTATATAATAAAGATACCACAGGCTACAGTGCCTCATTCCAGAAGGAAACACGAGTCCTGCGTAAATGCTTGAAGCCCTTGGAATCTTGCATTAATGTCATTTTGAAGCCAAAATGGAAAACTGAATTTCTGTTGCCAGTTGAGCCACCCACTGTAGCAAAGAGCATATATCACCTTCTCTAACTCATCATACAGACAGACGTAATTTTATTTGCATGCCACTTTTACACATTTCAACTATGTCTTACAACATGAAAAAATAACAAAAGCAGTCATAAACAATAAATAAAACATAAAAAATACACAACTAAACTGAACAATCCCCACATAAATCACAAGATCTAAAAGAAAGAGAAAAAACCCCAACAACCCCAACACCTCACCCCCAACTGAATATAAGAATGTATAAATGAGAAATTACCTGAAGGAGCGTCTCCACCCCCATCGTTCTGCCTGGATACTGAGGTCCAGTACTGAGAGCTTTCTGGCGGTTCCCTCATTGTGAGAAGCCAAGTTGCAGGGAACCAGGCAGAGGGCCTTCTCGGTGGTGGCACCCGCCCTGTGGAACGTCCTCCCATCAGATGTCAAAGAGAAAAACAGCTACCGCGCTTCTCCGAAAATAAGACACCGTCTTATATTTATTTTTACTCAAAAAAACCCACTATGGCTTATTTTCAGGGGATGTCCTCCCCCCCCCCTTCCTGCTGCGGCCGGCATTGCTGCTGCGCCTATCACTATGTCTTATTTTCGGGGTAGGGCTTATATTCCTTGAATGCTTAAAAATCCTGCTATGGCTTATTTTATGGCTACATCTTATTTTCGGAGAAACGGGGTACCAGATTTTTAGAAGACATCGGAAGGCAGCCCTGTTTAGGGAGAGAGGCTTTTAATGTTTAATAGATTATTTTATTTCATTTTTCTGTTGGGGGTGGGGTATAATTAATTTATTATTATTATTATTATTATTATTATTATTATTATTATTATTATTATTTAAACTGTAAAAATGGGAAACTGAGAGAGTCATCTCTGCCTACTTACAGTCACACTCCATCTCATGGAGTTCCAGAACAATGGTGATTTCCGGCAGGTGGGATGAGGGAGCTATTGCTCTTTCTGCAGAAGATGGATTGGACCAGGTTGGCTATCTCCCCCATGTGAGGTTCTCTTTTGGAAGCAGGGAATGCAGCTGCCCAAAGACCCTTGGTCCTATGACTGAACTGACTGGGCCAGAAGCTGCTTCCCTTCTGCACTGTAGTCTCAGGAAAACACAAAGTATGCACCATTTGTTTCTGTGGAATTTTCCTACTCAGGTGTGCTCAGGAGCATTGCCTAAAGAAGTATCACCTTCTGCATGGTGTGCTATTGCTCCTGGCTCTTTATAATAGTCACCAATAGTGCTGCCCGTTATCTCAACCAGTCTTATCTGAACTTTGGAACCTTCAAAGCCTAGATAAGCATGATTTGACAATTTTTGTTCTGACCTTGCGTAATGATGCAATGGTTTATAATGATTGAAAATGGGGGCAAAATATAGAATTTGGAATGCAGCCAATTTGCAGATTCTTCCTCAAGCTTATCTGTAGCAAACACATCACTGTAATAAAAATGAACAGGAGGAAAATGCATGAGTAAGCTCTACAGCTGTTGGCTGGAAAGAGGAGAATTCTACCAAACTTACAAAATATTTTTTTTTTCTTTTGCCCTTGGCTCTAATTGAGGAGACAGAATATAACACATGTGTGTCCCAGGGTACTATAAACTAAATTGCAACGGAAATAGCAACCAGCACTACTAGTTTTGTGAACAATAGAAGGGGGATAAAAACTTCTATCCCTTTGATTTACTTCTTCATAACAGAAGAATAAAAAGCTTTCTATAGCATAACAACTGCCTGTTTAAAAAATGCAAAAGGAACAAAATATCTACAAGCAGAATGCCGATCTATGTTAACAGTGTACTGTTTCATTGGAGGGGGGCATTAGCAATTCTGGATTAGAAGGTAATCAATCAGCACATTCTGTTTGTAAGTTTATTAATAGTGCAATCCTATACAAGTCTACTCAAGGTGAATCTCACTGAATTCAGTGGAATGTATTCCCAGGTGTTTGTGTAGAATGGCAGCATGGAACTCTAAAACAAGTGGGGGACCAATAGTACTTCAAATATTGTTGGAGTGCATTTCCTGTTATCCCTAAACCATTGGTCATTCTGGCCAGAGATGATGTGATTTGGAGTCTGACAATATCTGGATGACAGCAAAGTTCCCCACCCCCATTCTGAAAGACCAATGTTCCTGCAATAGATTTCCTGAATACAGTGGTACCTCAGGTTAATAACTTAATTTGTTCTGGAGGTCCGTTCTTAACCTGAATCTGCTCTTAACCTGAGGTATCACTTTAGCTAATGGGGCCTCCCGCTGCTTCTGCACCGCCGCCACACAATTTCTGTTCTCATCCTGAAGCAAAGTTCTTAATCCGAGGTACTATTTCTGGGTTAGCGGAGTCTGTAACCTGAAGCGTCTGTAACCTGAAGTGCCTGTAACCCGAGGTACCACTACTGTTAAGATTTTGTAGGCATTCCAGTAAACACCTCTTCCTCCAAGACAGTTTCCTCCTTAGTTTCCCCCCTCCCTGTATAGTTTCAAAACAATTGCAAGATGTAGTATTTTATTTGACAAAGATAAAATGATTTTTAAAATCCATGGCTTCGGGAAAGGAAGGGCCCTTTAAAGAAGGAATTGGTAGGCTTCTACCGGGTCTCTCTCTCTCTCTCTGTGGCACACTAAAATAGAAAGGAATTACTTTTACTTGCTGCATTGGTCAGTTTCCCTAACACACACACACACACACACACACACACACACACACACACACACACCCCTCTATACTTATTTGAGAGTAACTTCATGAAACAAATGGGGCTTACCTCTGAGCAGACCTAATCTGAACAGAGCTGGGAATTCTAAACTGAAGTTGCTATGGTGAAAATTGAAGCAAGTCAGTCTTTGTTCCAGAGCAGTTAGTCCATGATGTATCCAGCTCTGCCTCTCTTTGGTTTTGACTCCACCCAGTGCTGGCATTCTACCCTTGCTTCAGGGAACTCAGGTTCCTCACTGGTCACTCCTGACTAGATTATTTATGAATAGGTTAAAATGGACAAGTTCCAATATAGATCCTTTGAGACTCCAGTTTTACATCACACATTGAGAAAACTATTTATTCCTGGTCTCTGCTTGCTGTTACGTAACCCATTCCTGATCCACAGAAAGACCTCTCCTCTTATTCCAGGACTGCTAAGCTTGCTCAAGAGTCTTTGGTGAGGTATTTTGTCAAAAGCTTATTGAAAGTCCAAGTACACTATGTCAGCTTAATCATCTATATCTATATGCTTGTTGACATATGCAAATGTCCAATTCCTCAAGCATCTCTACTTTTCTCATAGCTGGATAGGTTTAAGAGATATGTCCCTCATGATCTTGCCATGATGACTCTGCAGCTTATAGAATATTCATATGCTATCAGGAAGCACACATTCAATATACAGAATGGATGCTGTGAAAAGACATATGGTGCTATTGGAGGCAGATGCTAAGACAGCCAACCCACAGAACAACATGATTAATCCTTATGATGAGAGTGACATCTAAACCTTTGGTTAGTCACCCATTTGGGTGATCGAGTGCAGTTTGTGTAGGGGAGGCCTACACAACCTTCACAACCTATCGACCTGAATGAAGCTACCTAGCTATCCTTGGCTGATTATAATACATGGCTGCTGGGGTATTTTTAGCTTGATGAGTCAGAAAATGTGTAGCCCTGACCTACCATTGCAGTGACTTGTGACTATGATGACTAACATAAGGAAGTTAGGATAATAATAATAATAATAATAATAATAATAATAATAATAATTTATACCCCACCTCCCTGGCCAAGACCGGCCTCAGGGCGGCTAACACTGACTGCAGGCCTGTGGAAAGTCTCACTAAGCGTGCATAAAAGGGGCAACCAAGGGCTACCACCCTGCACGTGAAATTCAAATGGCCCAATAGAGACTGAATCTGCCTCAAGGTAACTTTTTCTGGTGGCAAAAATTCCATAATGGTGTCAAGCAAAGCCACCAATTTTACTACAGGCAAAGCAGAAGTTAATGCCACAATTACCAACTGAATTCCAAGGTAAGACAACCTTGTGACTAGGCCTTCAGTTTTATCAGCCGCCAAGGGAACACCTAATAAAAAGTCATCGGGGTAATGGGTCACGCCCCTGAAACCTGTCTTGGTATGCAAGGCCCAGTCCAAAAATGTACTGAAGGCTTCAAAGGCTGCACAGGATATAGAGCAGCCCATTGGCATAGCCTTATCCACATAATAAGCTCCTTTCAACTGGAACCCAACTTAAAGTCATGTAGATGAACAGGAAGTAAGCGGAAGGCAGTTTCCACATCACACTTTGCCAAAAGTGCACCTTTCCCAAAACTCCTGATCAACTTAACCGCTTGGTCAAAGGTGGCATACTTGACAGAACACAACTCAGGAGGGATAGCATCATTTACTGATGAACCCTGTGGGTAATATAAATTATGAATCAAGTGAAATTCCCCGGGGGCCTTTTTAGGCACCACGCCCAAAGGGGAAAGGTGCAAATCCGGGTAAGGAAGGCACTCAAGTGGGCCAGCTATCCTGCCCAAAGCCAATTCCTTCCTGATCTTTTGCCTTGCATCATCAGGCATTTCTCTACCTGATTTCTGATTTTCAACTTTCGAAGCCCTGGGCGGGAATGCCACTGGGATACAAAAGCCTTCAGAAAATCCAAGCCACAAATATGAACCAGCAGCTGTGTCAGGGTACCTGTGCAGCCATGCCCTCAAGGCAGGCAACTTAATGGGAGTGTGAGCTAGGGTCAATAAGACCTCACTTAACATCACGGGCTTCCTGCTGGGAGCCTCTCCTCGCCCCTTGAAAGGGGTGCTTAGCCCCACAGGATGTGGCAGGGTAACTCCTGAAACACTTATCACAAACATGGGAATACAACCCTGATGCTGACAGGACCCCTTATTGTATTCCCAACAAATAAGGTGCCTCCCTGGCTTCTGAACATCTTGCTTGGAATTTTGGCTGCTCAGTGGACTTACTCTTAAAATTTGGAGAGACATAAGTAGTCCACACATCAAGATCTTTATGATCCCATAGAGCAGAGGGGATTCTGGCGGCCTGATGTCAAAAACTCTCATCGTAGCTTCTAGCTGCCGCCTCACCGGCCAATGCAAAGGCCTTATGCACCAAAGATTTATAAATCCACAGGTGCAAACTTCTCTTAGGGTAAGCTGCAGAAATAACCCCAGCAAATACTTGAAATGCATCAAGCAACTTCTCAAAGGTTCTCTCCACTTTAAGGGAGCTGGCCTTGCCCTTGCCTGATGCAACCTGCTTATCCTTGTCTGGGCATTCATTGGGGGGAAGGAATTTGAAAATATCCACATAGCGACCATTGAGTATCCTATTTCGCATCCTGGATGGCAAATGCGCACCTGGAATAATATCCCTGACAGCATTGGACGAAAGTTTAACGTCTTTGACAGGTTCGCCATCAATGCATTCCAGAGGAAGGCCATACCTGGCCCTGTGTGTGTTGTCTCTACGCTGCCACACCAACCTGGGAAGCCCCTTCACTGTGACCCCAATACAGACCAAGAACCACGTCTGAATCGTCATCAGAGGTCTGAGAAGACGTACCAGTAGAAGAGGAGGTATCGCCATTTCTGCGCCTCTTGACCCAGCGTTTGGAGCGACAACTCGTCTGCCGCTTGCTGCCAGAAGAAGGGACTCTAGGCACCGGGAGATCCTCCTCCGAAGACTGGATGCTGAGCGCCTCCCTTGAAGGAGCTTACCGAACCTGCACAGAACTAAAAACGTGGGGAGCTTGGCTGGGGAAAAGACCCCCCCCACATGCTGTGCAAACTGAGGCCCCGAACTCCCAGGCCCTGGGGGTGCTGACTGCGAATGAGGCAGTCCAGACTGGAAGGCCCGCTGCATCATGGCACCCATACTCCTAGGATGACCCCTAGGGCTAGCTGGGACTGGGATCCTGAAAGGCTGAAATTGGGAGAGCAAGGCACCAGAAGGGTTATAAGCCTCGCTCCCTTCGCTCACATCTGAAGACCATGAGCCTCAAAAGCAGTGGAAGATGTGGAGGGGCCAAATTGCTGAGCCAAAGACTCAAGCTCTGTATTAAACCTTGACATGGCTGCAGGGTCTGAGCCATGATTGCACCCAAGCGATTAAGTGTAAGCTGAGGAACCGCTGGAGCTGGCGCTGAATGCAATGACCGAGACAGGCCTCTAATCACCCTTTTAGAAGGGAGAGCAGGACTGGGATTCCCCATAATAGGCATCTTGATCCCTTCTTTACCAAACCAGGGGGGGGGTACTGAAACGTACACACAGTAATAAAAGCACCCTGGGATCAAGATGGCACTCCCGCCAAAACAAGATGGCGCTCCCACCAAATTTGCTGCGGCAACAACCTCCCCCAAATCGGAAAAGAGAACTAAATGGCGATCAGGCTAACAAGGGGGGGGGTTTCCCGGCCCTAGGAAATCCCCCACCAGCCCCTAAAACAGAATGGTAATGGAAAACTAGCTAATCTCTCAGATGCCCAACCCGATTGGCTGGATAGAATAGCCCAGATAACAAAATGCACAAATCACCTGATAAATTCAAAGTTCCAAAGCTGCAGCCGCAGCTGGAACCAAGAACAAAAAAGGCGCTGCTCAAAGGGAAAATTAAGCAGGCGGCGGCAAGCTCCGCAGACTGGGAGCGCTCAGGGGGGAAGGGAAGGGAAAGGAAAGGAAAGGAAGGGAAATGAGTAATTAACCAAGGAGGGGAAGAAAACAATTGGAAGGAATTAAAGGGAAAGAAGGGATAACGAAAATAAATCACCAGGATGATCCATCGAAGGTAAATCTTGGCTGCACAGAGGACACGCTGTTAGCTTGTTCTGATTGCACGCACTGAAAGAGGAAGCTCTGGGTCACATGCATGGGTCACATGCATGCATAGGTCCCTTGATCCGTTTGGATTGCGCCCCATTGGCCAGATTGAACCCAGCATCAAGGGACCTACTAATTGGGTGTTGTGGCTGACCAATTTTATCCACCCACAACACAGGAGGCATAGCTGCCAAGTTATCCCCCTTTTTAAGGGAAATTCCCTTATGCGGAATAGGCTTCCTTGCGAGAAAAGGGAAAACTTGGCAGCTATGACAGGAGGTCGGTCTCCAGGTCTCACCGCAACACATGCCCTCTTTTAGGGAGGACACGATTTACTAGCAGCTTCTGTTAGAGCAATCCATGAGAAAAGTGGCTGGTAGGGACCTGTTTACGATCAGGATGTAAGTAATAAGTCTGCAAAGCAGAACACCCAGCACTAATTAATAAACTGACACTCATCATGGGATGATGCTGTAGGGACTTAATTTCTGATAATCTCTTGAAGCCAATTATGATGTTCTCTCATTAAAGCTAGTAGCATTCCTCACATCTCTTGTTTTGCAGATTCAAGAATGTTTGCTTTCTGCTCTGAGTATGCCACAGGAGCATGATTTATTTATATTATAGATCCAGTGAGAACCTGGTAGCAGGCTTTATTTGGGGGGCTCTCGCATACTCGTTATAAATCTGGGTCATGAAAGATATGGTCTTCCTGACAGGGACAATACACAGCCATCATTCTGTAGTGCGCAGTATGCTTTCCCCATCCAGCTATCAATGGCTGTGAAAAAAGTATGGGGATTTTCAATGGGAATTCAGATTAGGAGTGTCTTGTTATGAGCCAGCCTTAAACCTTGCTTTTCTGTTCTCTGCTCCTAAGAGCTGTAGCATGAGTGAGTGCATGTCAGAAATACAGGTGGGAGAATATTTCAAAGCAGAGGTTTTGAAAATGTGAGCCCCTCTGCTTTAATTCAAGCAACCCCAGAGAGCAGAATGAAAACAAATGGATTTGAGTGTTATTCATATTCATATTCTTCTTCTTCTTCTTCTTCTTATTATTATTATTATTATTATTATTAGATTTGTAATTGTTGGCATCCACCTGTCTTAGGAAGAGTACACCTTCAGGAATAGACAAAACCATCTACCACCTCAAGCGGTTAGTCACCAATGCTGATGTGTGGAGTGCTGACGATGTCCTGACCCAAGATATTGGTCTTCATCAGGTTGATGGTGAGGCTGAACTCCATGCAGGTTTGGGCAGAACGGTCAATGAGTCTCTGTAGAGCTTCTTTGGAGTGGCGTGTCAAGGCTGCATCATCTGCAAACAGCATCTCTTTGAGAAGGATCTGCCACACTTTTGTGTTGCCTTGGAGACATGCCAGGCTGAACAGACCCCCATCGCTCCTTGTACACACCATCTTCAGTCGAGCTGAAGGCATAGCAGAGACATAGGAGAGCAGCAGGGGAAAGCTAACACCAATAATACTAATAATACTAATACCAACACCAGTGTTTTTTTCTGGGGGGGATGCAAAATTTATAAAAAGCAATGTAATTTATGCTGGAGATGCAAAAAGGAGCTGGGAACGTTTTATCACACTTGGTGGGGATGTAAAATCATAAAAAAGATTCTGGAATGAGATAGATGAAGAATTAAAGAAAATATTTAAGATTTCGTTTATTAAAAAAACGGAATCATTTTTATTAGGATTAATGTCTGATGACATCCATAAAGATAAGAAAAACATATTCCTATATGCAACAGAAGCGGCCAGACTGTTAACTTCTAAAAATTGGAAGGGGGAGAAAATACCATCATTATCAGAATGGAGAAATCAACTGTGTGAGTTTGTGGAAATAAATAAAGAAAAATAATTTGGCAGAATATTTGGATATGTATGTATAATTTGGATTATTTAATGTGATTTGATTGAATTGTTAATTTGGAAAATTTAATAAAAATGATTTTTAAAAAGATTTTGTGGTATTGGCGAAAATAACAGCAAATATTAGAGGCCGCTCAAATCAGGAAATAATTAAAGATTGGGAAGGAATCAAGGAGTACATGAAGATACAATGCTCTGGAATTGATATATTAATAGAGGAGTTATAAATCGTACAGAGGAAAATTAGAAAGAATAATACAATGAATTGGATGATAAGTTAACAAAAATTAACACAACTAAAGGGGAGAAATCAAAATATTGAGATCACACATGGGTGAGGGGGAATTGTGGGGAGGGAAAGGGAGAGTGTATAAAATGGGAATGTATTGATTTTCTGATACTGTATAATTTTTTTAAAAAAATGTGTTGATATTAGAATAAAGAGAGAATCAAGGATGGAAAATGTATTAGAAATTTTGATTTAGATTTGATAGAGGGACTTTGTTTTTCTCTTTTTTTGAAATGTGATGGTTGTATGAAGAAAGGTTATAAATAAATAAATAAATAAATAAATAAAGAAGTAAAAGAAAAGAAAACAATTCACCAAAATAAAAAGCTAGACTTATCTGTCAAAAGGAAAGATCCTCTCATTTCTTCCCTCTCATCTCTGTTTAGGGAGGCTTTTAATGTTTAGTTGATTATTTTATTTTATTTTTCTGTTGGAAACTGCCCAGAGTGGCCGGGGAAACCCAGCCAGATGGGTGGGGTATAAATAATAATAATAATAATAATATATTATTATTATTATTATTATTATTATTATTATTATCTCCCCTCTCTCTCAAGCTCTGGACATTTCTCAAATTAATTTGGTTTTGCTAGTCAGAAAGCAACAAAATGGGGGAGAAGGTGATCTGTACATTTGTCTTTTTGGCACAGCTGATGCCTCAAAGTGACTCACTAGTTTAGCACATCCCTGATTCCTGTTCACAAGCTTCAGCATTCGCAAAGCCCAGCGCACAACACTTTCCAAGCCCAAATGGTCAGGTGATTGTTTCAAGCCCAGATGGTCTGCAAACCCAGATGATCAGGTGATTGCCTACAAATTCTGTTGTGGCCCAGCCATGACTTTATCTGCCCCACACCCAACATAATTAACTGAATGCAATCAAATGAGATTCAGGGTTATATCCAATGCTCGTCCTAATCAGAGTGGATCCATTGAAGTTAATAGACATTGCTAACGTAGGTCCATTCATCTCAGTAGGTCTACACTGAGTAGAATTTAGTCAGATACTGTACAGTCTATAATCTCAGTAGACATGCATCATATTTCACTCTTAAACTGTTCTAGTTAAGCAGCATTAAAAGACTGGGAACTAGAGGTGTTGTCTCTGTATAATTTTGTGCCTATCTCTCCTTCAAGCTAACTGCTACCTGTTTCAAATCTAAGCAATGCTCAACAATGGCCTTGGAGAACGATGATAAGTCAAGTAAATCACAGCCTATTCCAGGAGTATATAATAGCTGTCAGCAAGCTGACTGACAACCTGGTACAACGGAGAAGCCAAATATAACTGTGAATCAATAAGGAAAGTGAGGAAACAAACTGAATTTATAAGCCCCCGAGGCAATAAGGAAATAAAGTGTTATTTGGTACTGATAGAAGAGTAGGTTTGATGCTGAAATGAATGACATGCTGGGCCATGCTCAAAAGGGTGCTATTAGTACCTGAAATGCAGCCACCACACCCTAAAGTGAAACCATATTGTTCTGGAGGCAGATTAACCAATCCACAGCAAAGAGCTTGCTCATGTGTCTTTATTATCTACAAGTGTCACCCCTCCTTTTTATGGAAATGTTTTTGAAATGTGAATTATTGCTATTCATATGTCACAACTTTCTACTTGTTTGGTATTTTCTTCTTTTATACAGTTAGACCTAGGCAAACTTCCTTCCCAAATCTCATAAATCATGATCAGTTCTTGAGGAGCAAAACCAGAACAGAAATGATTCTGCTTCCATTTTTTTCCCTTTGCTGATTCAGTGTTTAATATTCTTTGTGGTGAACTCTGCCTTGTTGTTGTTTAGTCGTTTAGTCGTGTCCAACTCTTCGTGACCCCATGGACCAGAGCACGCCAGGCACTCCTGTCTTCCACTGCCTCCCACAGTTTGGTCAGACTCATGTTGGTAGCTTTGAGAACACTGTCCAACCATCTCATCCTCTGTTGTCCCCTTCTCCTAGTGCCCTCAATCTTTCCCAGCATTAGGATCTTTTCCAGGGAGTCTTCTCTTCTCATGAGGTGGCCAACGTATTGGAGCCTCAGCTTCAGGATCTGTCCTTCCAGTGAGCACTCAGGGCTGATTTCCTTGAAAATGGATAGGTTTGATCTTCTTGGAGTCCATGGGACTCTCAAGGGTCTCCTCCAGCACCATAATTCAAAAGCATCAATTCTTCGGCGATCAGCCTTCTTTATGGTCCAGCTCTCACTTCCATACATCACTACTGGGAAAACCATAGCTTTAACTATACGGACCTTTGTCGGCAAGGTGATGTCTCTGCTTTTTAAGATGCTGTCTAGGTTTGTCATTGCTTTTCTCCCAAGAAGCAGGCGTCTTTTAATTTTGTGACTGCTGTCACCATCTGCAGTGATCATGGAACCCAAGAAAGTAAAATCTCTCACTGCCTCATTTTCTTCCCCTTCTATTTGCCAGGAGGTGATGGGACCAGGAGCCATGATCTTAGTTTCTTTGATGTTGAGCTTCAGACCATATTTTGCTCTCTCCTCTTTCACCTTCATTAAAAGGTTCTTTAATTCCTCCTCACTTTCTGCCATCAAGGTTGTGTCATCAGCATATCTGAGGTTGTTGATATTTCTTCCAGCAATCTTAATTCCAGTTTGGGATTCATCCAGTCCAGCCTTTTGCATGATGAATTCTGCATATAAGTTAAATAAGCAGGGAGACAATATACAGCCTTGTCATACTCCTTTCCCAATTTTGAACCAATCCGTTATTCCATATCCAGCTCTAACTGTAGCTTCTTGTCCCACATAGAGATTTCTCAGGAGACAGATGAGATGATCAGGCACTCCCATTTCTTTAAGAACTTGCCATAGTTTCCTGTGGTCAACACAGTCAAATGCTTTTGCATAGTCAATGAAGCAGAAGTAGACGTTTTTCTGGAACTCTCTAGCTTTCTCCATAATCCAGCGCATGTTTGCTATTTGGTCTCTGGTTCCTCTGCCCCTTCGAAATCCAGCTTGCACTTCAGGGAGTTCTCGGTCCACATACTGCTGAAGCCTGCCTTGTAGAATTTTACGCATAACCTTGCTAGCATGTCAAATGAGTGCAATTGTGTGGTAGTTGGAGCATTCTTTGGTACTGCCCTTCTTTGAGATTGGGATGTAGACTGATCTCCAATCCTCTGGCCACTGCTGAGTTTTCCAGACTTGCTGGCATATTGAGTGTAGCACCTTAACAGCATCATCTTTCAAACTTTTAAATATTTCAGCTGGAATATCATCACTTCTACTGGCATTGTTATTAGCAGTGCTTTCTAAGGCCCATTTGAACTCACTCTCCAGGATGTCTGGCTCAAGGTCAGCAACCACACTACCCAGGGTGTACGAGACCTCCATCTCTTTCTGGTATAATTCCTCTGTGTATTCTTGCCACTTCTTGGTGTCTTCTGCTTTTGTTGGTAAGTTTCAACTTTTGTCCATTATTATGGTAATCTTTGTATGAAATGTTCCTTTCATATCTCCAATTTTATTGAACAGATCTCTGGTTTTTCCCATTCTGTTGTTTTGCTCTATTTCTTTGCATTGCTCGTTTAAGAAGGCCATCTTGTATCTCCTTGCTATTTTTTGGAAATCTGCATTCAATTTCCTGTATCTTTCACTATCTCCCTCGCATTTTGCTTGCCTTCTCTCCCCCACTATTTGTAAGGCCTCATTGGACAGCCAATTTGCTTTCTTGCATTTCCTTTTCATTGGGATGATTTCCGTTACTGCCTCCTATATAATGTTATGAGCCTCCATCCATAGTTCTTCAGGCACTCTGTCCACCAAATCTAAATCCTCAAACCTGTTCCTCACTTCCACTGTGTATTCATAAGGGATTTGATTTAGATTGTGTCTTACTGGCCTACTGGTTTTTCCTACTTTCTTCTGTTTAAGCTGGAATTTTGCTATAAGAAGCTGATGATCTGAGCCACAGTCCGCTCCAGGTCTTGTTTTTGCTGACTGTATAGAGCTTCTCCATCTTTGGCTGCAGAGAATATAATCAATCTGATTTTGATGCTGCCCATCTGGTGATGTCCATGTGTAGAAATGACACCAAATAAGGGTGTTCTTCTCATTATATTGGATTGGAATGCTAAAGTAGGGAGTCAATAGATAAAAGGAACAACTGGCAAGTTTGGCCTTGGAGTTCAAAATGAAGCAGGGCAAAGGCTAATAGAGTTCTGCCAAGAGAACTCTGCCTACTTCCTACCAATTTCCCTTGATATATGGGGCAAATGGGGTGTTAGGGGAGGGGTACTACCTCTGATTGGGGACACAAATTGCTCCTTTAGGGGTCGTTTGTCCATCTTCAGTCCCCAACCTGCACTCAGATCTCATCTGTGGTTCCCAGGAGGATTCAGCATGCGACGGGGGCCACACCTTGAGAAACAGCTTCAACTAAAACAGATGGCTAAACCAGGCATGGGTAGCCAATGGGTCCCAAACTCAGTTAAGGACTTCCCCTGCATGTGATGACAGGTGCCAGCAGATTGAGGGAACAAGATCAATAGTGGGTCCAATGGTCAAGAAGGCAGTTGCTACAGGTGCTGTAGAGGGAAATGAAGGGCAGATGGGGCTCATCAACCTGGGAAGGTTGCCCATCTAGAAGAAGGAAAACTCTGATCCCAAACCTCTGCTGCCTTGCAGCTACACTCATTCACGAGAAAGACTTCAGGGGTAAACCCTTCTGCCTTGTGGGATATCTTCAGTATAAGGAAAGGCTCAGGAGTAAACCCTACACAAATCTGGAGTGGAGTCCCCAAGACAGTTGGATGGTGTTGTGTACACTTCTTTCTGGCAACTTCTGCAGCCAAGCTGGTGCCAAATGCATTGCTTTGCCTTCCTTTCGTCCACATCAGTGAGGCTAAAACATGGATCTTGTTGTCTGGGCAGCCCAGGACCTCCATACACACTGCTCAGACTTGTACCCTGGAGAGTTCACTTAGGTGCTGCTAACACAGAAAAATACAATACGGGAGACAGCAGTGTTGAGTTACCAGTCTCTGCATCCACAGCAGGCGCTATGATTCTCCAGCAGTTCTCACCCCCAGAGGCGCACTCCATTGTCTCTCGAGACAGACAGATGCCAACAATAGCTGTGTCTTTCAGATTTTGTCATTGCAACCATCATTTAGACCAGTGTTTCTCAACCAGTGTGCCTCCAGATGTTTTGGGACTACAACTCCCACCATTCCTGACCACTGGTCTTGCTAGCTAGGGATGATGGGAGTTGTAGTCACAAAACATCTGGAGGCACACTGGTTGAGAAACACTGATTTAGACCTTTGTAGCCTCCCTGCTAGACTCCTGAAATGTGCTGTGTAACAAGCTCCCCTTGAAGGCTATTCATAAGCTTCAGCTGCTAGATAATACTGTGGACCTCCTCCTATGTAATCACTGAGTGCACTCTTTAGTAGTCTATCTAGCATATCTGCAGAATGTTTACATCTCAGGGTGCATTTCTCCCTATCTAAATAAGGCAACCTCTTTGTAAAAGCAGCAGGAGAAAGTAGTCAGGCAGCACATACTTGGAGAAATGTGGCTCCAACCGATCTTCCATTTTGTAATAATATAACATCAGCGTTCACTAGCTTGCTATTACAAAACTGTCATTCAGATACAATTTTTCCAGGAACAGTATTCTAACTTCAAGACAATATGAGCTGTAAGGCCAGGCCTAGTTTTCCATCTGTTTATGCCAGTCTTGGCTCAAGCTCTGGGTTAGTTTGGCAACAAGCTTGTAAGCAGAGACCTTTTTTTATTGCTAGGTAATCTTGCTTGATGTACTGCAGAAATGATAAAGCTGTAAAGGGACTTGTCAGAGATTCATGAGTTAGTTTTGGTCCCTCAGATGGAATTTGTGCCACATACTTTCAGCTGTCTTGATTGTAATAGACAAACACATTTTAGTTTATTTGTTCATTATCAATATCAGTAGCTCAATGGGCTGGCTTCTACACATTTCCTCAAATGATATACTTACCACATCAGTTACGTGCTTTCCTCCCATCCATAATTCAAGAAGTGATGAAGTTGTTTAAAGGTGTCTTTAATTAGTATGTGTTCTCTTGTAATCAGTATAGTACTACATCACCCTTAACTGTATCGCTGTGTTGCTATGGAATTTCTACCCATCCAGGGTAATGAATAACATAAGTGTGGATCACCCATTACAAAACATAAAACAGAATGTATTTCTGCAGTGTTGACTTAGCATAAGTTGTATTTTATTGATTTGTGATACAATTATTAAATGGGCAGCCATATCCTGGGGGAAGGCGAGGAGTAAGTGGATTGGAAAGTAAGAGCCTTGGTACGTGCTCAGAACTCCTGAAGGAGATGCAAGATAATTACCAGTGCCCCCCCCCATATTAATCAGGAGGATTGTTAAATAAAAGCCTCACTAATATAGCAAAAGAAGAGCAAAGTACCGCAAAGAATGAGAAAATACTTTTTTTAAAAAAATAGTATTTTTACAATAGAAATTGCAATGGTCTGAATTTTTTGCTTTCCAGTTGTAGTCATAAAATACAGCTATAAAACACATTGCTGATGCAATGAGCACAAAATTATAATGACTTACAAAAAATTCTGTTTGTAATATGAGCTGGGGCTTGCATCCTAACTCGTACCATCATTCATATAAGGGAGAGGACAATGTACCATGTCATCAAAGGGTTGCCCAACTGCCAGGATTGAGCAGATTTTGAGAGGCTGCTGAGGAAAGCCTGGTTTTGTGAACATGAACTCAGTTCCATTCAAAGGTAGCACCCTAGGTGTGGCAAAGTAGTTGATTCCAAAGGCTGAGAAATTGAAGTACTGTATATGCATGTGACAGAGACATTTTCTTTACAACATGCCAGGAAAAATTCATTCATTTTTCAGCATGTCTAGGTGACTGTCATTCACTGCTCAGATTATGGGGGTAGGCTTGTTTCAGCATATAGTATCTCGAGGCAGCTGTTAGGGCCTCGGTGCACCAGGAGGGCCCACCAGCATCCTCCACACTGGACCTTTGTGAGCCTCTGTTTTAATTTCCTACAATACTTCAGGATGAGACTCCATCAGGTGTATTGTGGGAAATTAAAATGGCAGATCCATGGAGTGCTGCTGCTACTGTCACGATCAAGTAAGCTTGAGGGGATCATCAACATGAGGGGCTCATCAGAGAGCATTTTTGCCTTGTGGGAATGTGGGAAATGATAGGCCCTTAATGAAAATCACAAGTTCCATACTCATCTTCTTCCAGGTTTTTTATTTAAAAAAATCATATTGTTTTCTAGTGGGCAGCTAGACTGGTGAAAAACAGCCTGAAGGTTGTGCCAGGTAGTGATGAATATTACTGATGCATCCCTGGTGGTGGTGGTGTGTCTCTGTCTGTCTGTCTGTCTGTCTGTCTGTCTGTCTCAAACACACAGGGAGAGGAGAGAGAGAGAGAGAGAGAGAGAGAGAGAGAGAGAGAGAGAGAGAGAGACCCACAGACCCACAAATTTATCATATCTGAAACTATGGTAGTTCCAGCAGATCTCATTGCCTAAACAGACTATTTTGTAGAAGTCTTGTATCTGATCTGGCTTTGTGATTCATCAGGTTCCAACTGGGCTTTTAAAGCTGCCTCCCTTTGCCAGATTCCGGCTCCTGAGCCACTTGGTTTCTGTATCACATCCTCTTAAGAACTTTGAGTGTGTGATAGAAAATGATGGTGGGTCTCCCATATTCTAGTTCATTATTGTTCAACTGAATAAGTTTAAGGTTGTCTAGATGTCCAAAATAGCAGGGCTAAATTGAGATGGAGAGAAATTTTGCATGCATCTCTGATTTTGATGGACCTCTGCCACTTGGCCAAGGAGGCTTGATCAGCATTGCTGAGCCCGTTAAATTCCTTGCTCCTCTCATTGCCTCTTCATTGGCCTCTGGTGTTTCTTCATCATTACAAAATGCTCACAAATGTTTTGGCTCAAAGGTAGTAAAGGGAAGTGAACTCCCTTTGCTTTGGTTCTGTACTGCACTCCAATGATCAGCTAAGGGTCACTTGGTGATAAAGCTGGCTGAGGCCCCTGGCATTCCTAATAACAACCACTTTGGATATATACAGGATGTTTATTTAATTTAATAAACTGTTTAACCGGCCTTTTGCTTCTCTCCCACCATCACTCCTGGATCACAGGGATCACTCTTCCAGTTGTAGTTTAACTAAATCGATGGTGTTAATTACAATTCAGATGGGAGCTTGCATTTGGCAGGCTAGAGAGCAAAGCGAGATCATTATTTTTAATTTAAAATGGATGCTTTTCATATGTGTGGCAAGAGATGGAATAAAGGGCGGGGGGAAGGCTAACCTGGAGAATACTGCTCTTTAGATTTGTCATATTTAAATATGGCCTTCTCATGTCAGTGTCCAAAGGTTTGTGCACCAAAGTGAGGGGCTGAATATTTGAAAAGATGCAGTAATTTTCATGCTCTTGAACTGTTTAGCATCACGTTTTATATATATATATATATATATATATATATATATATATATATATATATATAAATTCTTGCAGGTTTGTTTCTTCTTGTATGTAAGGATTTCATAGGAAATAACCTTAGTCCCATTAAATATAGCTATACTTACATCCCATTGAAATCTAAATAGGTGGTATTGCCAGTGGACTGGAATGAGTGTCACAGACGCGGTAGCGGCTACTCTAGAGTAACGACTCCTCAAAGCGTTGTCTTTTCATGCTTTTATTTAGTGCTGATTATTTACACTGCAGAACAGTGCTATGTACATGTTGTCAGTTAGGGGTCAGAACCTCCGAATGGAGGTTCGTGCATTTTCTTCCAGCAAAGTAGTCTAGGAATACTGAATCTCCGCCCCCGTCGTTTCCTGCGCAATTCCGGGGTCGGCGGGATCGGCCTTCTTCCCTTGCCTCCCACTTCCCTTCCCACACTAGGCATGGGCTCCGCTACCTTGCCTAAACCTCAGTCACCACTTCCTGAGTCTCCGCTGGAGATATCTCCCTCCCCACTAGCACTAGCGCTGGGAGACGAGCTGGTACTTAAGATGGGAGGGACCTGCCTGTAGCTTCTGTCCCTCACAGAGTGTAAAGAAATTTTGTTATTCCAAGCCTTAGCTAAAGTAGGAAAATAGTCTAGACGAGGTTTAGACTGGTGTTGCTCCTTTGGTTAACTGCTAAAATGGTCTTGACATCTGTCCTCTCCTTGCGCTATCATCACAAGAACTGTTTGCTTAAAAAAAAAAAAAACCTTTACTAGGAACTAAATTTGTTCTGGGTCTGGTGCCTTGTTTTGCACTCCACTCCACCCAGTGTGGTGAGTTGGCTGGGACAGTAGCAATATTGTGGGAATGGTTGTGACTTCAAGTTTATGTGTTGTTGAGCCTGTCCTGGTCATTTCAGCCCAAAAGAGGAATGGTTGTGGAATAACCACCGGTATTCCTGGATGAGGCTGATGGTTTACAATCTCAGTTCAGACCCGGCTTCGGAACGGAATCAGCTTTGAGTGCCCTGATGGATGACCTTTACCATGAGAGGGAGTGTGACTCTGCTACTCAATCTCTCAGCCTCTTTTGATATTGGTCATGGTATCCTCCTGAGTTGGCTCCGTGGATAGGTATGAAAGGCATTGTACTATGGCAGGCATCCCCAAACTTTGGCCCTCCAGATGTTTTGGACTACAATTCCCATCATCCCTGACCACTGGTCCTGTTAGCTAGGGATCATGGGAGTTGTAGGCCAAAACATCTGGAGGGCTGCAGTTTGGGGATGCCTGTACTATGGCGATTCTGTTTGTATCTTCTGTTCGTGTTAAAAAAGCTGGCTGGTGTGTTAGTGCACTCCGAGTTCTGATTCCTCTGTTTTGCTTGCAAGGACCCATGCTCTTTGCACAGCTGTCTGCAGAATAAAGTTAAAGACATGATGGAATAAAGTTAAAGACATGCTCAGGGTGTTTGGCCAGACTGGGCTGCTATCCATCTAGCCCACTATGGCACAGCTTTCCAGGGTCTCTGACCAAGGTCTTTCATATCACCTGATCAGTTTTCAGTAGAGATGCTGGGGATTGAATCTGTGATGTTCTGCCTGCAAAGCCTGTTCTCGATCACTGAGCCCTCCATGGTTTGTTCTTCAGCCTGAGATTGCCCAATACACAACTTAAGCTGTATTCCACTTTCTATAAAAGCCCTAAAAGTAGCTGCCTACAATTAACAGAAAGTGCCGGTAGCAAGCTGCAATGCTATTACATGTCACAAAACCCTTCTCAATAAGGGATGTGGGAGAAGTGTTATTTAAAATATTTATTTAAAATATTTAAGGGTAAATTCAGTAGAGAAATTTACTCAAAATGACACCTTAAAAAAATATTCCAGGAATCCTCTTTGGTAAGTGACTATGTATTTTATTTATGCTTTGATCCAGCATCCCACCCACCTTTGTGTGTAGCAGCCCATAAAAGATTTTTACAAGCATTGTACTCAAGTGCCTTTTAAGATGATCATTTGGGTTAAATGCCCGATTTCATATGCATGGAAACTGGCAGGGGAGCTACCTAGGGTGCACATAAGCTTGCGGTGGAAAAAGAAATGCCTGTACGAGAGCTCTTTGCACTGAATTCAATCCATGCAAGAGCTCTGATTTCCCCCCTCTCCCTGTGGTATTTGTGCAAAGGCACAATTCATGTGGATTCCATATACAAATTATAATCTGTAAGTGGCACCTGCAACAAAATGTTGTGGTGCATTCTCATCCCTACCAGGATTCAACCACCCAGCAGGCATTTCTCACTCAGGGCAATATAAGCTGCAGAGAGCTCACTCTTCCTTTCTCCCTGGTTCTCCCCTTTTTCTTTTCCAATTGACATTCGGTGTTCTATGAAGGCCACTAAGAATGTCCAGTCAGCATTGGGAGAGGGGAGCGATCTTCTTTTTGGTTTATCTCACTATTCACTTAAGCCTGCTCCCTGTTCTCTCTTGTTTCTTGGTAGCCCCATTTGGCTCCATCCCTGTTTACACTGAGTCATCTGAATTCACTATGACATGGAACAAGTGGAAACCCACAACACAATATCACAGAGTGTTTTTGATCATGTTTGTAAGTGGCATTGGAGTGATAAAGATCAGGCTGAGATACTGTGTTTCTATCTCACTTTTTCATGACGGCGATTGTCCTTTTTATAAAAATGCTTTGAAAAAATGTTTTAATTGTAATGTTTGTATTCTGTATCTGTCTGTGTATGGTCTTGAATTGGATTTGGGTTGTGGCCAGCTATTAAAAGCAACAGTGGAAATGTCTTAGGAAAACAGTCTACCACTCTGAGAGTTCTGTGATGTTTCTCATAACTGCCAGTCTCTCCAGCTCTCAAACGTTCTTACCTTCCTCTTGGTCTGCTGGTTATTCTAAGGTTGGCAATTGTTGTAGACAGAATCTCTTCTCTGTCCCTTGCTATCTCTCTAGAGCTAGAATATGGCCATGGTAACATTTCCAAATGTCAGAGACAGTAGAAACATGCTTCCTTACACCCTTAGAACAGATATTATACTGAGGAAGGAATTCCCTGTTCCATGGTATCTGGTACCTTGGATAATCATGTCCATATTATTTATCCATATTATTTTTAAAAGCTCCTACTCACTCTGCTGAGGCTCACAGGAGACTTGCTTCAGGCGCCATCTTGCTCCCAGTCACCACAGTAATAAACGGCCTCTGGAAAATCATGTCACAGATTTCCAGTGGATGGCTGAGAGAGAGAAATACCATGAACTGGGGTGGGGAGAGAAAAGGAAACAGAGAAAGAAAGAGAAATACTTATTGGGATAGGAAGGAAGAAGAAGTCAAGGGGAAAGTGATCTCCTTCCACACCTTTGTTCCCATCACTACAACCATATCACAAGCAGCTGAATGAATGAGTGGGATGGAGTTCTCTGGCTTGGATTAAAATCTGAGTCAAAGAAGAACTGGGAGCTATGATGCTCACCTTGCAGTGAAGGCGAGCATTATGTGACTTGCTGGTGCTTGTATTCTGAGCCAAAGAATTAGTGGAAACAGTTTGGGAGTGGTTGGCATCTCACTATCTCTGGAGACAATGGAGCGATGCCCCTTTTGGGGGTGAATTCAAACTGTTGGAAGGTTACAATGCCTGATGTGGCTGTAGAGACTGATACAGGAGAGACATATTTAATTGCAGGTGAGACAGATGAAGGTGTCTGCTTTTGCTGCTACAGGTGCATTACTTCTCTCTGTGTTCCTTCCAGTGCCTCTGCTTTCCCAGTGCATTTCTCCTATGGTTACTGCTATGGATGCAAAATCTGACTGTTTCCAGGCACTGCAGTTGTCTACAAGGGATTCCTGCATGGTAGGGTTGATGTTGCCAGCCAGACATCTTTGTAGTACAGAGTTGATCTGCCAATTGGCCTGGTGTTGGAAGCCAGCTCCCCATAGAGCACGTCCTTGGGGATTCTGCCACCTTCCATTCTGTGGACATTACCAAGCTAGTGTAGATGTCACTGAGACAGAAGGGCAAACACACTGGGAATGTGGGTTTGGAAGGGCATATCTCTGCTTGAGATGCTGTCCTGCAATGTGATGCCCAAAGTCTCTCTGAGGCAGCACATGTGAAAGGTGTTGAGGCATTGCTCCTGGCAGTTGTAAGTTGCCCATGACTCACTTCTGTAAAGGAGCAGGAACAACATGTAAGCCTGGTAGACCTTCATCTTGGTATTGGATATTAGCATCACATCTTAGATGTTGTTGTTGTTTCATCGTTTAGTCGTGTTTGACTCTTCGTGACCCCATGGACCAGAGCACGCCAGGCACTCCTGTCTTCCACTGCCTCCTGCAGTTTGGTCAAACTCATGTTGGTAGCTTTGAGAACACTGTCCAACCATCTCATCCTCTGTCATCTCCTTCTCCTTGTGCCCTCAATCTTTCCCACATCTTAGATATTAACATCCAAATGCAAGGGTTATTTTGCCCGTGAAGTATTGATTTTGGCCTAGACTTTTTGGGCTAATTTTGGCCTAATACTATTACTTTAGTATTACTATATGAATTTCTTGAATCATTTTACTGCTACAGTTGTTTCTGTAAAACTCCCCCCCCCTCAAGCTACCTTTGAAACTACTTTTAAATCTTCCCACATTAAAAGTACCGGTATTGCATGGACCATTCTTCCCTCAATCTGACTATGTGTGAAGGATATACCTTGAGGCAAGTATATGACCACATAATTGGAACAGTAAATTGATGACAATTAGCACATTTGTCATTGAATAGCAGCAAGCAATAGCTTAATTGACAACCCAGTGGTTAGTAATTGATGTTAATGACGCATAAGGAGAAGAGAATAGCAACTAAAAACTGCAGTTTTTTACTGCTTTCCCTGAACATAAGTGTGAGGGACAGGGGATATCGCGAAGTCCCTCCCCTCCTGAGTTCAAGCCAATCCCCGAGCACAGGGGGAAGCAGAGAGAGTTCCGATTCCAGTGGGGAAGCAGGAAGTCGTGTCCGAGGCTCAGGCAAGGTAGAGGAGCCAGGGTCCCAGGTGGGACAGGAAGGGGCGAATAAGGGCGGGAGACCCATCCCCCCAACTCCGGAATTACGCAGAAAGAGGAGGGGAAAGAGGATGGGTCTGCCAAAGCTTTTGTGTTGGAGAAAGACGCGCCAAAAGCCATTAGGAGGTTCTGAAACCGACTGACCACATCACTCCGTGTAAATAGCAATGACTTAAGCACTGTAAATACGCAGCACCAATAAAAGAATAAAATGCAGAGCTGCGTAGCGTCGTTACTCTGAAGTAGTCCACTCCGGCCACTGTGACAGCAACCTCCTAATCCTTTTTGGGCTACTTTGGAGTTGCCGGGATGAGCGTGTCAGAGGCGGAGAGATGGCGGCAGATCGCGGAGCAAGCCCAGCAAGAACTGCAGCAGCTGTCGCTGCAGGCGCAGGGGGAATTGAAGGCAGCTAAAGAAGAGACTAAGAAGGTCCAGGACGACCGGCTACAACTTGCGGAACAGGTGAGAGCGCTACAGGAAAGAGAGCAGGAATTAAGGGCGGTGGCGGTAGACCTCCAAAACAAGCTGGATGCAGAGAAAAACAAGGCGGGAGGGGCACCCCAAGTCCAAGTGCTGCCAGGAAGGAGAGCCGGGACGCTAGTAAGCAAGTTTAATGGAGACCCGAAGGAATATCAGGGCTTTGAGACTGAGATTGTGTATGCTCTTGAGCTGCACCACGATGAGTTCCCTGATGATGAGCACAGGGTAGCGTTTATTGTGGAGCACCTTACCGGGGCAGCCAGGGAGTGGCTAAGACCGTTAATTGCAACAAAGAATCCTTGCATGAAGAATGTCAAACTATTTCTAGAAGGTTTGAAAACGATGTATTCGTCCGATAGTCATATGGACCAGACTAAGGAGGAACTTCACAATTTACGCCAAGGAAATATGACAGTTCGCGCGTATTGGGCGAAATTCACCATGCTGGTGCACAGATTGGGGTGGGAACTAGAGTCACCCCCAATGCAAGCGGCGTTCTACTTGGGGTTGCATGAGGAGGTGAAGGATGAGCTCTCGAGAGGTCCAAAGCCCAGTAATATGGATCAGCTGAGCAAAGCGGCTCTGGCGGTGGGGGTGAGACAGGAATCCCGGTGGAGCGACAAGCAAGCAACGCGCGCAAAGCGGGCTTGGTTCCCACGGTCGCAGGAGAAGCCACTCCCCCAACAACCCTTTCAAGCCACGCCTGGGGCCAGTCAGGACCAGGAACCCATGCAGATTGATAGCGCGCGCGCGCGGGCTTTTCAAACCCCAGCGGCGCCAAGACGCAAGGAGGGAAGGGGTGGGAATTGCTTTCTCTGCAACTCCCCCCAGCATCTCGTCAGAGACTGCCCACATCGCAGGGAGTGGCAAGGAAAGGCGGGAACGGTTGTGCCCTCCCCCACTGACGCAGCACCACAGCAGGGAAACGGGAAAGCCTGGCTGCAGGAGACAAGGGGCAGCAGCCAGGCACAGTCAGCAGACAACAGCCCCAGCCCACCCACCCGCACAGAGAGGAGCAGAGCCAGCCCACCCCTCCCAGAGCAGGAGTGGTTCTAGAAGTGACGCTCACGCTCCCAAATGGCTATCCCCTGACAGTCCTCGCCTTAATTGACAGTGGGGCGTCAGCGAACTTCTTCTCGAGGAACTTTGCAGAAGAGCACCAGATCCAGCTTCTGCAGCTGGATTTTCCTCTGCACGTGGCGACCGGAAGGCACTCAGAGACACTGGCATTCAACGTCACCACCATCTCAGACCCCCCCCATCGTCTTGGGCATGAGCTGGCTGGCGCGCCACGACCCCTCCATCAGTTGGCACCAGAGATGCATCACTTTTGGATCGGACTTTTGCCTGGAACATTGCATGCAGCACCAACCAGGGGAGGGGCCTCCGATAGCCACGGTGGCCACCATGCACGTCAAAGGGGGTGAGGCGATACCCAAGCCGTACTGGGACCTGCAGGAGGTCTTCAGCGAAGCGGAGTCCGACCACCTACCCCCACACAGGCCTTTTGACTGCCAGATCAACCTGGTGCCAGGGGCAACTATACCCCCAGCCAAGCTGTACGCCATGTCAGACCAGGAACTGGAGGATCTGCGCGCTTTCATCGACAAGAACCTCAAGCGGGGGTTCATCAGAGAAAGCAAGGCAGCAGGGGGCAGCCCGGTCTTCTGGGTGGACAAGAAAGACACGCAACAGCGCCGTCTGGTGGTGGATTTTAGACGACTGAATTCAGTGACAGAGCCAGTGGCTTTCCCCATGCCCAGAGTGGATGATCTCCTGACAGCGGCACGCAGGGGCAAGATTTTCACCAAGCTAGACCTGAGGGGGGCGTACAACTTGATCAGGATCCGGGAAGGCGATGAATGGAAAACCACGATGTTCACGCCTCTGGGCTCTTTTGAATATCTGGTGATGCCCTTCGGGTTGCAAGGGGGCTCAGCATGCTTCCAGGCCTTCATGCACCACGTCCTGGGGTCCCTCCTCTTCAGGAAATGCTTGGTCTTCCTGGATGACATCCTTATTTACTCCAATGACCCAGTGCAGCATGTGAAAGATGTCAGGGAGGTGTTGCAGCGCCTGAAGGAGAACCACCTGTATGTGAAGCTGGAGAAGTGCAAGTTTCACACCAAGGAGGTGGACTTCCTGGGCTACAAGCTGTCAGACAAGGGGCTGGCGATGGACAAGGACAAGGTGCAGGCCATCCTGGACTGGCACAGCCCCAGGACGCGCAAAGATGCCCAACGCCTACTAGGCTTCGCCAACTTCTACAGGAAGTTCATCAAGAACTTCTCTCGCGTTACGGCTCCCATCACTGACTGCCTGAGAGGCAAGCAGAAGTTCAGGTGGACACCAGAGGCGCAAGCAGCGTTCGAAAGCCTCAAGAGGGTGTTCGCCTCAGACCAGAACCTGTTCCACATGGTTCAGGACGCGCCCCTACGCGTGGAGACAGATGCTTCTGATAAAGCTGTGGGTGCCATTTTGTTGCAACTGGACGCCAACAGAGAGTGGAGACCCTGTGCCTTCTTCTCCAGGAAGTTGACCCAGCCAGAGCGAAACTACACGGTGTTTGATCGAGAACTTCTTGCGATCCACGCTGCGTTCCAGCACTGGAGACACTTCCTGGTGGGCGCCAAGCACCCCATCCAGGTGTGCACAGACCACAAGAACCTGGAGTTCTGGAGAACTGCCAGGGTGCTCAACCAGCGGCAGATACGGTGGGCAGAGTTCTTCTCGAACTTCAACTTCTCCATACACTACATCCCGGGAGAGCAGAATGTCAGGGCGGATGCCCTATCCCGCAAGCCAGAGTACATGGAGGAGGAGGCGCCACCGGCACCCAGGCACATTTCCCCCCCGTCAGCATGGTCCTGCGGAGCAGCAGTGGTGAGCGAGGCAGAACTCACAGCACTGACGGCAGCGGATGAATTTTCCAACCGCATCTTCAGAGAACTGAGAGGGGGGGGAGCAGGCAAAAGACTTTGCAGAACGCAGGGGGCTGCTTTTCTACAAGGGTGCACTGTACCTGCCCACCACCCAGCTTAGACGTACGGTCCTCAAGCAGATGCACGACAACCCAACGGCGGGTCATTTTGGGAGGGACAAAACCACTCACCTAGTCATGAGACACTTCTGGTGGCCAGGGGTGAGGGAAGATGTTCGAGACTATGTAAGGGGCTGTGACACCTGCCAGCGGGCAAAGGTGGTCAGAGCAGCGCCACCGGGATTGCTGGAGCCCTTAGCCACGCCACACAGGCCGTGGGAAGTGGTGTCCATGGACTTCATCACAGATCTGCCTTCTTCCAGGGGCAAGACCGCAGTGTTGGTGGTGGTGGACCTCATGTCCAAAATGTGCCATTTTATACCGTGTGCCAGGGTGGTCTCTGCAGAAGAGACAGCCAAACTGTTTGTGGATCACGTATTCTGACTGCATGGATTACCATTAAGGGTTATTTCGGATCGTGGCCGCCAATTTGTTTCCAGGTTCTGGCGGCGGCTCATGAACCTCCTGCAGGTGGAGGTCAGCTTGTCGACGGCTAGACACCCGCAGACCAATGGACAGGCGGAGAGGGTCAACGCCATTCTGCAGCAGTACCTGAGATGTTACGTCAGCCAGAGGCAAACGGACTGGGTGGATCGCCTGCCACTGGCAGAATTTGCCTACAACAATGCGGTGCACGTCTCCACAGGGGTGTCGCCCTTTAAGGCCAATTACGGGCGTGACCTCAGATCTTTCCCAGAGAGGGAGGGGGAGGAGGAGGAGGAGGGCCCACAGGCTGAGGATTGGGCAGAGGAACTGGAGACGGTGCACCAGCAGCTCAGAGAACACTTGGAGAGAGCCAAGGAAGCGTACAAGAGGGGGGCAGATCGCCACAGGCGACCGGGGGAGGTCATTAGGGTGGGGGACAAAGTTTGGTTGTCCTCGGAGGGCCTTCCCATCAGAGGGCGATGCAAAAAGCTGGCGCCCAGAAGGTTGGGCCCCTTCACGGTCACGCAACAGGTCAACCCGGTGGCATACAGGCTGGCACTGCCAGAGGACATGAGGGTGCACCCAGTGTTTCATAGATCGCTGCTGTCGCCGTACAGGGAAAGCAGCAGGCTCCGAGACAGCGAACAAACCCCTGAGGGAGGGGGGGAGAGGGAAGGCAGGGAGCAACTCAATGAGGCCACAGCCATCCTGGATTCAAGGTGGGGGGTGGGGGACTGGAGTACCTCATGGCATGGGAGGATGCTCCACCGTCCCAGAATGAATGGGTCCCAGCCACTCAGATACAGGAGGAATTCCTGGTAGAAGAATTTCACGCCCTCTTTCCCCATAGACCCAAGCCCTGGCACATGGAAAGGGAGGGGGAGGGGGAGGAAGCACGGGAGAGCAGTTCACCATGGCGCTGGGAAGCGGAGTTTGAGGAACCAGAGGATGAGGTATGGGTGTCACCGAGATCCACCCAGTCAGAGGAAGGAGCAGATTGGCAGAACATTTTTACCCCCACCAGCTCTGACGCCACAGACTTTTTGGGATTCCCGTCCTCCCAGGCGGAAGGGGGGGGGCTTGCAGGACTGGGGGGAGGTGTTCACACCAACGGGCTCGGAAAGCACTGAGTTCTTAGGCTTCCAGTCGTCACCGACACGTGGGGGGGACCTGGGGAGGGGTGAAGGAGAGCTTGGGAGGGGGGTGGATGTGAGGGACAGGGGATATCGCGAAGTCCCTCCCCTCCTGAGTTCAAGCCAATCCCCGAGCACAGGGGGAAGCAGAGAGAGTTCCGATTCCAGTGGGGAAGCAGGAAGTCGTGTCCGAGGCTCAGGCAAGGTAGAGGAGCCAGGGTCCCAGGTGGGACAGGAAGGGGCGAATAAGGGCGGGAGACCCATCCCCCCAACTCCGGAATTACGCAGAAAGAGGAGGGGAAAGAGGATGGGTCTGCCAAAGCTTTTGTGTTGGAGAAAGACGCGCCAAAAGCCATTAGGAGGTTCTGAAACCGACTGACCACATCACTCCGTGTAAATAGCAATGACTTAAGCACTGTAAATACGCAGCACCAATAAAAGAATAAAATGCAGAGCTGCGTAGCGTCGTTACTCTGAAGTAGTCCACTCCGGCCACTGTGACAATAAGGAATGCACAACAAGCAGGAATCAAAATTGTCCTGAGGAGAAAGAGAGGACATAAATGATTGCACTCAGCCAGGACACATGTAACGATAATTCACCGAGTGAAGGAATTCAGGACATTATAATGGATTTTTGCACAGCTAGGGCTCCAAGTGCAGCTTTGCACAGGTTAATAAAACAAGTTTTAAATGGTATTATGCTCCACTACAAGAAACACTACAAGGTGGTGCTGTGGTCTAAACCACAGAGTTTAGGGCTTGCCGATCAGAAGGTTGGCGGTTTGAATCCCCGTGACGGAGTGAGCTCCTGTTGCTCGGTCCCTGCTCCTGCCAACCTAGCAGTTTGAAAGCACGTCAAAGTGCAAGGAGATAAATAGGTACTGCTCTGGCGGGAAAGTAAACGGTCAGGGGTCCCTTTACTTTTACCTTTACAAGAAACTACTGACAGTGTGCTCTCCACCTGAGTGATTTATAATTCTCAGAGAGATACTGAGAGAATTGTTTTGTTACAAGGTTCATAGTACAGTAACTGAAATGAGTGCATGTTCCATCATGAGGGAAGAGGGTGGGGGAAAACCCTCTCCTATTAAAATGTGAAAATGCACAGGAAACAAAGAATCACTTTTGAAATGTGATGCTCATGAGAGAGAGAGAGAGAGAGAGAGAGAGAGAGAGAGAGAGAGAGAGAGAGAATCAAGATAGCAATCCTGCACAGATGGTAAGCTTATGAAGTCAACATTCATTTCCCAGAAGTGGGAAAAAAAATACCAACTCAATTCAGGCTTCCTAACCTAGATGCATTGGTTAACAAAATCTTCTATAATTAGTCTGTCCCTATGTGTATGGATCTTCATGATCTTATGTGATGGATACTATTAACATGATGAACATATCAGATTGTTATTCCTTCCTGTCCCAAAGTGCTAGAATGGGTTCCAAAGAACATAGGGTCCCAAAGAACATCCTTTATACTGAGTCAGACCATTGGTCCATCTAGCTGAGTATTGTGCACACTGTTTGGCAGCAGCTCTTCAGGCTTCTAGACTTGGAGGTGCTAGGGATTGAACTCAGGGGCTTGTAGATGCAAAGCAGATGTTCTACCAATGAGCTGTGGCCCTATGGTTTTGATACTGACCTATTCAGAATCTCCAATATGGCAATATGAGCAGGAATCCCCCCCTATTTTCAGCAGTAGCACAACTTTTTTACACACACACACACACACACACACACACACACACACACACACACCTCCCAATCCACATTCACAGTGTTGTTCTGCCTTTTGCCAGAGAATGGGAACTCTAAGCCCTTACATCTCTCATTCCCAGGGAGTTTACAGATAGCTCCAATGAGTCAGTCTCTCCCATCCATAATACTGTAATATTATAGTTTCTTGCCTTGTGGTATTGTTGCCATATCCAGTATTCAGCTATCTCTCATATCCACTTTCCAGAACGTACCATGATACAAGTAGCAAGAAGAGTATCTGTCCTTTGTCATCAAACACCCTATGATGTATATACCATCGACTTGGGCTTAAGCTATGATATAAGCCAGTGGTGGCCAAACTTGGCCCTCCAGCTGTTCTGGGACTACAATTCCCACCATCCCTGGCCACTGGTCCTGTTAGCTAGGGATCATGGGTGTTTTAGTTGAAAAACAGCTGGAGGGCCAAATTTGGACACCAGTGATATAAGCTTTATCATAACTGTGATGGATGACAAAGTTCAGATCCGGGTTATAATGGGGTAAAAATGGTTGACCTGATCTCATCCTATGGCCCAAAATATAACTTTTTCTACCATGGCTCCTACAGTCTTCTGAATTCAAGTTGATTACTGCTTGACATATGACCTGTGTTGAACAGTTACAAGAGCAGTGTCCTAAACCCCAAAGAGTTCACTTGCAAAAGCCATAGTTGCTGGGCTCATGCTTTCATGAAAGCCTCAGACATTTACCTAATCCCAGATCTCTAGGGGCCACTCCATTTTTTCTTAGTGGAAAAGCAAATGCACTCTGTGCTTAGACTCTTCATCACCATTTTTTTTATAATAAGTTTTTATTATTTTTTCATTAAACTTTTTACAACAACTTGATAGCTCCAACATTGTACATTTATCAGTTTCTTTCAGATTCGAACTTCCCTCCCCCCTTTGGTAGAAGGTATAATTCCTTTTAATTCGCGCATTTTAAAAAGGCACATCACAACCTAGACACCTTAAGATTTTAGCCGAAAACATAACTTAGAAACGTCAACTTTGTAGGTTCTAACTTATGCCCGCCAGAGTCTTTAAACTTTTGTAGTTCTCTTTAGCATATTCCCGAAATTTACTCCATTCTTCGCTGAATTTCGTATCCTCCTGGTCCCGGATTCTGCAGGTCAGGTTCGCCAATTCCAAATATTGCAGCATTTTCACTCGCCAATCCGCAATTGTAGGTATTCATCACCAAATCTTGATTAAACACGCTTTGGTCTTTGACTTGGGAAGGATTTGCTCAGATTGATCCCTGAGATTTTAGGTTTGAATCCATTTTAATAGACTGAAATGTTAAGGTTCTAGTGTGAATCCAACCCAAATATATCCCCAAATAGCCCTACCATTAGGCAGAGTGAAGTGGCCACTTCAGGAAGCTGATTTGGGATGCCTTGTTGATGTTGTAATTAATTGTATTTTTATTTCCAGGTAGATGGAGAAGTGCTTGTCAAGTTTTCTATCTCAGGTGGCAAAAAGGCATGGGTTGGCCCTGCAAACAAGCTAGGAATATTCTCCCTTCTTTGTCCTTCTTGGAAGCACCCAAATGTATCTAGGTGGCTTAGATGAGAAAGACCTTACTTTTATCCAGCTGGGTAGTCTTACTGTCCTAGGTTGTGTCCAATATATTTAAAATACATCTTTGGAGAGAATATGTGTCGTGACATGGCTCTATAATGCATGTGGCTGTAGTGTAAGTATTATAACCTTCAAGGAGTTCATTTCTGCAAGAGTTTGAATGGAAAAGATCTCTCATAAATTTTAAAAGAAACTCAATTCTCTTTATATTCCTCCTAGAATGCTCATTACTTTGACACAAATCATGGCAAGTGTCTCTCTGCAGCCTTGATCTGTCTTTCCATGCCTGGCTTTTAATCTCCGCACTTCCATTCTCAACATGGGCAAATAATCATCACTCTCCACCGAAATAAATGGAACTGTGGTCAGCTTAGATGATGACATTGTGGCATGTAGTCTGTAAACTATGAATGATTTCTCCCACCTCAAGCAACAGACAGTTATTTGTTTTCACAACCCCTCCCTGAAAAAACTTTCAGGAAAATGTGTGTGTGTGTGTGTGTGTGTGTGCTGTCCTGCTCTTATGCCCCCCATGTCCATACCCCATGTCCATATTATATTGACATCCAGTCTTGTATGGCATCTTCCACTGAAGGCACTGATTATATATATATATATATGAGACACCATCTGCCAAGCTATTTACAAGTCCACTGGTGATTGTGTCCACCATAGTTCATTTTCCTTAGGATATACCATGAGCTCTGCAGAAATTTCAAACACCGACTGACAATGGCATCAGAATTGTAGATGCCTATATCAGGAGTAGTGAACATGATGCCCACCAGATGTTGTTTGACCAGAACTCTAATCATCCCTTACTATTGACCATGCTGGATGGTCTGATGGGAACTGAAGTCTAAAAACATCTACTGGGTACCACATTGGCTATCTCTGGTGTTTATGTTTCTGATATTGTAGAGTAGCAGGAAACAGTGGGCATGTGTTTTTAGGACTGTGGGCTACGAAAGGGTAGAGCATTCGAATCTGAGATGAACCCTAATGCCTACTGAAGTTGAGGATTGATTCATATATTTTTTGAAATGCTAGTACCAAAATTACACAAGCCAATTCCGGGGGCTGGGGGACACATGCTTACATCCCATTGACCCTCCGAGAAGAATGTAACAAATTAGTCACAACCAGCTCAAATCCTATGGATTTCAGTAGACATCAATGTGAATAACATCATCTAGAATATATGCCTAGGACCATCAGAAGCGAATGACTTGCATCTGTTCAAAGGTCATGCTTCTTTGTAATAACAGATGTGACTAGGAAGGATTGGGCACTTGGGACCATGTTCAATGGGGAAGTTTGGCTTGCCCAGGCAGATGCAGTTTGTGGCTTATTGGTGCAGTAGAAATAACACATAGGATACTAGTGCTGGGTGAAAGGAGGCCACAGCTTAATTGTGGAACATCAGGCAAGTGTGCTTGGCATGGCAGTGGGACAAGGATCAATTTCTATTGTGGAAGCCTGTACTGATAAAATGGCATTTGGGATTGGGAAGCACCCAACCCCCACCATGGGAGTCAGCCAGTGTATAGACCCTAGTGTGTTGCAGGCCAAGCATCCATGATCCTACTGGGCAACCACAGGGAGAGTTTCCGCCCTTCCTGAGCTAAGGGTGTGCCTTTGGGTCAATCCTTCAACTGGCCCCCTGTTAATACCCTGATGCTGCCCAACACCATTCCCACATAAAAGTGTGGCATAAGAATTGCTAATGCCTAACATGAAGAGGAAAGCAAACTCCACCCTCAAACCTGGAGCCAATTAAGTTTGGGAAGGGGAAAATCCTTTCTTGCTTTGTTAACCAGTGACCTAGGGAGCCCAATAAGGCTCTAGCAAGGAGGGAGGGTGGGTGGGAAAGTTTTGACAGGCAAAATGCCATCAATTCTGGTGAGGCGGAGGCTTTTATAGCCTCATCTTCTTACAATCCTTACAAAATCCTATGGGGAAGATCTGACTTCCTGCAAATTCCTGTGAGAGCGTCAAGGGGGCAGAAATCCAGCTCCCCCTGGTTCCCAGGCTACTGCACCAATGGGCAAAGGTGCTCCACTCACAGGGCAATTGAGCAGGACTATTAAGGCATGAGCCATTCACAACTGACAGCACCACACATAGGTTTTACTATTTAATTTAACTCTGGTATCTTTTGTACCAGTTTTTTTTAAAAGAAAAGTATACATCAGCTCTGATTGCTCCTATTTAAAAATACTGATTTAAGACATAAGTACTTAAAAAAGAATAATGGTAAGTTGTGCTATTAATAGGGTAATGCTAAGTATAAGAAATATTTTCATTCTAACACTGGCTTGCTCTGCTTCTCAATAGGAAAGAAATATGCATAATTTGGTTTTACCTTTAGAAATTGAACTCAGATATTGCAAAACTTTCCCAGGGCCATTGGGAATGGACAATAAGCTCCGGATTTCAGAAAATGCTTCCGAACTCTAAGAATCCTTCAACAGTGGAACCAATTGCCCATGTAAGCTCTGAAATCACATTCGGTAGATGGTTTTAACTAGGCAGCAGCATTAGCATTATTGGATAGCACAAGTCTAGGGAATCCTTCTGTTACTGGATGTTGCACTAGATGACTTATGAAGCCTACTTTTTGATTTGGAGGCAAAAAAATCCCAGACCCCTATAGTTCCCCCATAAAGAAAATAAAATGCATTCTACTAAAAGAAGAAAGGAATTCACAAGGTAACGGCTCGTCTTTTTCTTGTTCCATTTTTAGTTTGTACTTTTGCCCATGGCATAGAGACCAACAATGAAAAGAAAGAAGAAGAAATGGATGACAATGTCCTAGCTCAAATGACACAGAAACTATAGTTTCATAAGCCAAACACACTTTGCTGAAATGGAGCATTCCAAGGAACAAAGGAAGGGGAGACATGAAAAGAGAGCACAGGCTGCTGTCCTGACCTCTGAACCGGGCCTATCATTACCAGATATGATGCATACCAAGTGAATAAAATCTTTATCCATAATGGTATATTGTAATTTATATTCTAAGTGATCGCATTGAGTTACGCTACAAGCTTCAAGAGTCTCAAGGAAGCCAATTCACACTTCCCTTTGCCTGGAGCATGGGGCACAAATATTGAAACATATCATCCTTTTCTGACTCTTTTGTACATATATCAGTTTTGCTCATCAGAGCAATGCAATCACATAGTTTGTTTGGTGCATTAGTTTGGGCTTTAAATTATTCATTGGCTTTGATCTTTATACCATTGATAGTCCTTAAAAAAAAAGAAGCAGCACAGTTTGCTTACAAGTAGAGTTTTGCAAACCTCATACAATTCTATTATGAGCCCAGCTAATTACTGCATTGATTGTTGAGTGAGAAGAAGAGACATTGTTCGTTTCTTAATTCAAATTACATCTTTGTTACATGGGCTCTCTTCCTTATTCACTAACTGCCCGGTAGTGCTAGGATTCTTTGCAGACAGGGGAAAAACAGCCTCATGTACAAACGATAGATACGTCCATTCTTCTGCCATTTCCCACAGGTGCTTGGCTATTATACATTTTAGCATTCATTCATAGTGCCTATTAGAGATCTTTATATGCTAACTGGTTTCCTCTGTTGAATATTTATAGCTTTTATGAGACATTTATGAGGAGACCCAACAAGAATTTCAGAGGAAATACTAGGGAGGGTACTTTATAACATCATTAATATACTGCCCTTTGATGATAACAGCCATAAAATGTCGTCAAATTGCTACACTCATTGTTTCACTTCCTCAGCTCATATTGATAGGGAAATTTGCAGATCAATCCTCTGGTCCCACTGCCCCACTGGTATCAGTGCAAAGTTTGCATAACATAGTCGGGATTTTATATACTCCCAGTAGAGAAGTCGACATCAAGGTGATACCGCTGTAACCTACCCAGAACACTGTGACAGATACATCCTCAGCATCTATGTTATGCCACTAGTATGCCTGAATCTTGATGCAGTGTGCTGACAAGAGTGTGCTGGTATCCTCATATCAGCTATGCATGGAAAAAGCCAATTCATGCAATGTGATGGACAGAGCACACTCATGTTGTCACCACATGCTATCGCAATAAGAATACCACAACACCCTTCACAGTGTGAACCACAATGTCTTGCAGCACATGTCTTGCAGGTGCAAAGCACTATAGTTTGCAACACACTGGACCTCTAGTTAGATGCTCAGCAGAGGCCATGAGCAAGTGACTGAGATATGGAAGTACCACCTAGGTGGCCTTACAAGTCCTTTGCCTCAAATTCCCTCCACCATTGCTGGCATCTCAACGGTCTACATTTGTATATTCACTTGTTGCAGAAGACACTGTAGCCATTGGAACACATGTAGCAGTGATGGTCAAACTTGGCCCTCCAGCTGTTTTGGGACTACAACTCCCATCATTCCTAGCTAACAGGACCAGCAGTCAGGTATGATGGGAATTGTAGTCCCAAAACAGCTGGAGGGCCAGGTTTGGCCATCACTGCCCTGTAGGAACTTGAATAACTTTGTAGTGATTACAGACAAACTTTGTAGTGATTGTTTGTCTTGCTCCACATAGCTTTGAGTCTTTGAGCAGCAGTAGTAATGGATGGTGTGGACTTCTGAGTGCTTACCAAGACTCATAGCTGCCATTACTAACAACAGTGGGAACTTGTCAGCCTATGGGGTGTCCTGGCTAAGAGGGCATACTTCCACTGCACACTTCCTCTGTTTCCCCAGTGTGGGAAAGACTACTACAGAGGTACCCCAGGTTATGAACTTAATTCGTTCTAGAGGTCCATTCTTAACCCAAAACCGTTCTTAACATGAGGCACGTTTTTGCTAATGGGGCCTCCTGCTGCTGCCGTGCCGCCGCACAATTTCCATTCTCATCCTGGGACAAAGTTTTCAACCCGAGGTACTACTTCCGGTTTAGCAGAGTTTGTAACCCGAAGTGTTTGTAACCCGAAGTGTTTATAACCCGAGGTACCACTGTAATACCATTAGGGAGACGGAGGATAGTTAAGCCAATATAATAACTCCCCCATATTGCAATGACAGGGGCAGGAGGAGCCTTATTTTGAGGAATGGAATCATTTTACTCACTTGTGTAAGAGCCCTTTTTTGTATCCCTAGTTGGAGGTGTGGCAATGCAGTTCCTATTCAGTGTTTCTGTCAAGGATTTCAATTAGACAAGTTTTGAGAATACAAATGTTAGCAAATTGCTCTTCCAGGTTGTTTATGAAAGGGTGCCACATTCCCATATACCATAGTTCATATCACTAAAGTTCCTCTTGTCAGCTCTAAGTTTGCTTAATATGAAGCCGGAATGATATCGCCTCAAGCCGTACTGCCTATCATGAAGTAATTGTGCTGTGATTGCAGAGTTAGTTAGAATCCTATGCCCATTTTGACTGTGTTTTAACTTATGCCATGTCTTCGTAAGTATACTATTACTCCATCATTGGGGACAAATTTAGGTTCTGTAGGAGCTTAGAATCCCAATTAAATCGTCCTCCTTCCCTAGCACCCCCCCCCCCCCCCGCTGCTTACTTCGGCCCCTGCATTGCAATGGGGTTACAATGATATAATGTAACACCAAGCTTAATATTTTCTGTGTATTGTTAAACTATGGAACTCACTCCCACAGGAGGCAGTGGTGGCCACCAACTTGAACAAGGCTATGAATGGCTACCAGCCATGATGGCTATATTCTACCTCCACTGTCAGGGACAATATATCTATTAATACCAGCTTCTGAGAATAAGAGGTGGACAGAGTGCTGTCACATTTATGTCCTGCTTGTGGGCTTCCCACAAGCATCTGGTTGGCCACTGACCTGATCCAGAAGGCTCTACTTGAGTCAAGATTTGCTGGCACAAGTTGGTATTCTATGACCTTTCGGGATATGTACGGTCCTTCAGCTACCATTCACAATAACCACATTGAGTCTAAATATTGTTATGTTGGCATCTAAGATTCGAAAGCACGTCAAAGTGCAAGTAGATAAATAGGTACCACTACAGTGGGAAGGTAAATGACATTTCTGTGTGCTGCTCTGGTTTGCCAGAGGCGGCTTTGTCATGCTGGCCACATGACCTGGAAGCTGTATGCCAGCTCCCTCAGTCAATAACACAAGATGAACGCTGCAACCCCAGAGTCGGTAACGACTGGACCTAATGGTCAGGGGTCCCTTTACCTTTAAGATTGCTTCCTAGACGTAGTTTCAAAGAGGCAAGTTCCACTAAATTTGATAGGATTTGCTACATGCTTAGAATTAAGAGTAGCTGGAAGTTATATACAAAGATGCAAATTCTAGGTGTGGGGATACCCTTATAAGATATATAAGGATTTCTTTGTGCAAAGTTAAACAAGTAATCAGAATTAGACACACACATGTCTACCTCATATTGTGTGCCAATACATTTTTCAGACAGGACAAAAGAAATATGGATACGTTGCAATTCTTTGAAACAACTTCATTCAAAATCTACAGGTAGTTTCTCATGTCTCTTAAAAGAATAGTGACTCCCTGTTTCAAGTTGATCAGGGCTGCTATAAATGTGAGGGGTTCATGGTTTCTACAGTTGTGCTTCGAGGGTTCTTTTCTGCTATCTGCTATATCTGCTGCTCTCTCAGTTGTTTCAAGTTCAGCCAGATGTAAATAGAATTTTATTGACTTTGAATAATGAAGTAGACTAACTGTGGCTTTGGGATAGGATGAAAGCATACCCTTGGTGAGCACCATAGCTACCCTCCCTAAGGTAGTATTCAATTAGCCTGCTCTCTCAGCACCAGGATTTCCACTTGCACAAGGAATTTTTTTCTCATCTCTTCTCCCCCTACACCCTGTGAAAAGATTTTGGGGGTGTGCAGCAGGGGAAAGAGAGGTGGAGAACATTCTGTTGTGTAAGCAAAAATCCTTGCACATTGGATTCCACTTCATTGGATTCCACTCTTCATATTCCCAATATTTGGATGCTTGTGGATGTTCATATCATACAAGCACAAATCTCCTTCCCGAAAATGAAGCACATGACCTTCCATTTACTTTGCAAACGTATGGAGCAATGGTTCCCAAAGCTTCCATAGAGGAGTTTGTTGTTGTTGTTTTTGGGGGGCGGGTTATGAGCATGTTTCAGGATTTATAATGGTGAGTTCAGTAAAGAATTATTAGGAATCCAGTTGACTCTCAATGCCTTTCAGTGGCTGAGATAAAGACAATGAATGAAACATCCAAACAAATGCATCTCCATTATTTCTCCTTGTAGGTCCTGGTCTCACATACTATGTGGT